>NC_057352.1:32076403-32376403 GCF_016509475.1 Prionailurus bengalensis
GGTCACAGATTTCGAGAGAAGCTTTAGATATTTTGCCATCTGACTTCACGGGCAGGTGTTTTCTAAATTGCTTTTAGGTTTGTTTTTCCAGTGTCAGAAATCAGATTGAACCTATTTAAAAAAAACTCAGACAGTGAGTGCTCATCAGGGTAAGAACAAAGCGGAGTTTGAGGCACGCCTGAACTGGTGCGTGTTTATGTGTGCGCGCGCGCGCGTGTGTGTGTGTGTGTGTGCGTGCGTGCGTGCGGGCACTTGTATCTCGGTTGACCTTTCAAAGGGAAAGCAAAGCCTTCCAACCAGACTTCATCCCCGACCCCACCTGGTGAGTAGAGTGTCTTGTTGACTATCTCTTTTCCTAACACTTACTGAAGCCCCCAAATAGAGCGCGGATGCCCTGGTGAACAGAGCTGTCCTCCACCGACCTTGATTTTGGAGGGATCTGTGAAACTGTGAGGGGCATTAGAAGGTCACTCCGGGCAGGCCAGTGGAGCGATTGTGGACCTCGTTTAGGACTAGCATGCCTTAGCGTGGGATCCTCAAGCAAGTTTCTGGTGGCAATAAAAATTCAGTGTTTCTTTTGCCGCGTTAGTTTTGGCATGCCGTGGTGGGATTAAAATAAAGGAAACGCAGGAACCTTCCTTCCAAGTAACATGGCCACAGGCACCGCGTTGCTGTCAGAATTACATTTGGAAGGAAGCCTGTGGAGGAAAACGGAACGGGGGGCTCCATTTAAGACACAAAAGAAATGTTGTTTTTGAAGCCGTCGGCTCATGAAAATGATTGCAGATCATTTGGCAAACCCGGCGCAGCCTTGCAATCTATATTGATTATTAGTTCCAGTTAATATTTCTGCTCTGGAAATGACAGCGTTAAAAGCTGGCCATTGCCGTGCAGATTTACGGGCTTGGCACTTCACGGCCTTTTCGGTCCCTTCCCTGTGGATCGTGCGTGTGCTGGGGAGGGTGGGAAAGTGACAGGCCTTGGGAGTTGAAGAGAGGGAGGACTTACTCCCTGGCTGCCTCAGTGATAGGTGTTAAACACTCGGGTGCCTCACCTCCGAGCAGCGGGCGACAAGAGCTTGGGCGCCTCGCAGGAAGAGCCGTGCTCCGGCCCTGCCCCCTTTTTCTTCTTCATTTTTAGAGACCCTGCAAGGCTGCTCTTCCCGAACCCATCAGGAGCCAGCTCTCCGTGCAGGGGGAGGTGCTGAACCAGGGCTGGGGGCCGGAGAAGGATGAGGGAGGCGAGGCAGTGTCACTGTCTCCCCTGCTAGCAGCCAGAAGGAGAGAGAATCATTTGTGGCACTCTGGGGACAGTTTTGTCACCCTGACAGTAATGCTGTTATGCGCTGGCTTGACACACAGGATGAATCCATAAAGACAGATAAGTAACTGTGAAAGTGGCTGGGGATCAGGCTGAGTGCCACCACTCACCTGCAGTGACAAATAGATAGTCATGAAGGATTGGAAACCCTGCCCAACACGGAGATGTGTCAGCAGAGAGATGGACTACAGCCCCAGTGACACCGGCGGCTGGAGGAGAGCGGCCGTGTGCACGTGCGCGCCCCCGCGGGGTGCGCGAGGGGGGGGATCTTCAGAGCCTGGCTTCCGGGGCGGGGCGGGGGGGGGGGGCGCTCAGGCTTTCCTGGGCCTGGGGGGGGGGGTGGGTGTTGGTGAAGGAGGGGGGGAAAGGATTTCAACTCGGTTTTTCCTTGTGAAAGGGAATGGTGGGTGTTTATTGGTAAGATCAAGGGTGTTTGGTTCGGAAGGCTGCGTTCAGTTTCCATTTTCCCCGGGATTTTTTTCATACCAATAGGGGTCCCCATCTGCAAATGAAATGAATCCAAGTTTTGATAGTTAGCAAAATATTACTCCTAAGTGTCAGAGGCACCAGGCAAAGGGCAGACGGAAGCAGGGGGCCTCGTATTTATCTTTTCTGTTGGAAAGGTTTGTTATTTCTGGTTGGGAATCTGCTTTTCTTCAAGGAAAGAAATTCAGAGGGACATCGTTTGAAGAAACGAGCCCTGTGCCAGGCGGATCTGCCCTCCCCCCCCCCCCCCCCCCCCCCCGCCGGGCTGGAGATCCAAACAGCACCGTGTTCTACACTCGTGAATCTCCTTGTTGATGTCATGCAGAGTACGCTTTGTTTTAATTACTCTTGAGGTCATGAATGCCTGGCTGTGCTCTCGGAGATTCCTGGAAAGTTATGGAACAGATACGAGGTGAAAATAAGCATCACGGCGAAGAGTAAAGCCTCCTCCGGTCCCTGTCAGGGATTGGGACAGAAGCCTTGAGATGTGGTACAGCCACTAAGAACTCTCTGCTTTCTTTAACCTACAAAGAATATTTTGGCCCCCGGGATAAGCCTAAATGTATCGAGGACCCAGACGTTTCTGCACGATGGGTCCTATGTCTGAAGCGCATGTTAGCGGGAGGTGGGAATGGAAGCAAACCGATATTCCAGTATGTTTTCTAGAACAGTGACCACGATTGTTAGCATTAATAAGCTGGCTCCATGCAGGGTGTGGAGAATCATCTACCAAGTCCTTGTTCGGTTTTTAATGTAATAATTAAAAAAAAATAATAACAGTGCTAAGCTTTTTTTTTTTTCCTCGAATGAGTCCTCTTGTCGTGTTCCTTTGCTACCTGCCTTTGTCATAGGTAGATGTGTACTTAATCCCCCTCCACTATACTTAGCTGTTTATTTTTCTTCTGGGATCTTAACGCAGGGCACTTGTGTTTGAGAAGCTCTGTTTCCCGCAAAGGGTTTTGTGTAGCTCAGACTCTTACAACTCCTGTTCCTCTCATGACTTCTGTTTGCGGGCTGTGTACTTTAGCATGTGTTTCCCTGCCTAGGCAGGTCCTCACAACTTTGTGTCTCTTGAGAAAATCCTGGGGCCTGTTTGTTGGTTTTAAGATACCGTATTTTAGTTTCGAATTTTTGGAGGCTAAGAATGTTTTAGAGTAATTCAGCGATAATGAAAACCTTTTTTTTTTTTTTTTTTTTTTTGACCCTGGGTTCTGGGTTTGACATGTTCTGTCTGACCCTATCGTTCTAACCATGATTTAAATTCCGAATTTCCAGAAGCCTTATTAAATATGTCAATTTGTGCACCAGCAAGGTAAATGTTCCTGTGAACTTTGACTCCTAGAGGAAACTCTATTTGAAAAGAATAAAAGATTTCCCTGATAAATATGTTCCTCATTTCGGGCTAATACTCTCAGTCGGAACGCGGGAATGGGGAAGGGCCAACCCATTGCCTGACCCCACTTGCTACCCCATTCTGGATCCAGCTCTATTTTACAACCCACAGCATTAGATTTTTATTTTGCCAAGATCACTTTCTCCAGGGGATATAAATCTCTCGAGTGCACACCTGATTAAATAGGCCTGCGTGGGGATAAAACAAAAAGGCGGGGGGCGAGCCACTTGCCACCACGGGGCTACAGGTAAGCGTGCCAGAGACTGGCGCTCAGGTGGCTGACCGGAGCCCTGTGGCCGTTTTTATTAACTTGGGAGCTGAGGTCACACCGCTTCCCAGGGCCTTTGCGACAAAATGCGAGCCAGGGGCCTCGCCCGGCTGCACACGTCCTCACTTTGATCCGCACAGGCTGTCCCGGAAGTTGCCCGGCTCCTGCCCACCTACCCCATGGCTTGGCCGCGATGTGAGGGGGGCACCGCAGGCAAGGGGCACCGACGCCAGGGAGAGCTGAGATGTGCTAACACTTGTCACAGTTACTCTTTCCGTCGTCCTTGGCTGCTCATTTGCTGCCATTCCGCGAGCACTGACCAACTTTGTGGTCGGTTCCCTGCGCACCAGCCCTTGTCCATGAAACAAGTGTCCCATGATGCCGCTTCCCTCCGTCTCGGCACCAAACCCACCTTCTCAACGAGAGTGCCTTGGGAGAGAAATGTCTTCTGTAGCGTTTCACTGATCCTTGTCACCGGCTCTCCCTTTGTTCACCGGGTCAGACTATTCAGAGAGAAAACTGAGCTGCCTTTAATACTCCCCCAGGGATGGAAAAATTATTTTGGTAATAAGATAACAATTTTTAAAAATTCATGTTCCCAGCTCATTTGGCATCGTGCCCATCAACGCATGGCGTTCCCTCGGCACCTCTGCCCCCCCCCCCCCACCACCCCAGTCCTCCTCACCATCCGCCTCTGGTCTGAGGGGTTGTGAGGACCTTTGGTGTATTTGGAACCCATCCCGTGGGCCAGCAAGAAGCAGCGCTTGAAACTCCCAGGAGGACACCTGGCTCAGGTAACTTACCCAGTAGCGCCCTTTCGAGTGGACTTTTGCACATGTTATTTCTCTTTATCTTCTCCACTGGCAGATAGCAGTGGCCCCATTTCACAGTGGGGGATCTCGGGGGTGGAGAACCCCCCCCCCCGACCCCCGCCAAGTGGCTGGGCTAGAATTCACCGTGGCATTTTTGCTGTCCCGGGAGACTTTGTGGGCACCGTGTCCCTGAGTCCTCAGAGCAGTCCGTGTGCACTAGATGGGACAGGGGATGCTGTCCCACTTTGTAAGCGGGGAGGCTGAAGCTTACGGAGGCTGACTCGTTCTCTTGGGGTCACAGCAGATGTTGAGTGACACAGCTGGGAAATGTAGCCCAGACCTTCCGACTCTTAGACCAACACCCTTTCCATTACACCAGGATTAACTCCACAGTCAAGAAAATCTCAAGAACAAAGCTACTCTTAAGTCTCTGTATAGCCTCCCCCTTTATATGACTCCAAATCCCCATGACAGCCAGCTGTAGCTTTCTGGGGGAGATCTCCAGAAGGGAAGGTCTCCCTCGGCTGGCTCTTCGGACCAGGCCAGGGAGGGCTTAGCAGAGGGCCCCACACGTAGGGCATGCTCACCACCCAGCCGGCATCGGAGATGCTGACGATCTAGACCCACCTTCTGGGACGCCTTGCCTTTTGCTGACTCATGGCCTGAGTGTGTGCCAGGTGCACAGGCTGTATCCAAAGATGGAGTGGATGTACGGAAGAAGAGTGTCAGGTGTTGCTAAGGACCAACAGGCAAGGTGTCCCTGTCAGTGGGGACAGAGAGCAGACACTGAAGGCAGGCGACTGCGCTCTGAAAACCTCCCGTCCCCAAAGCCCGCCCGTGCTTGGATCACAGGGGAAGCTGCCACCCGTCAGCGTGTGGTGCATTTGCAAAGGTCAGCCTTTAATTACATGCACAGTTAAATGGAAATACTGTAGAGAGGTCACACTCGTATTTCTTTGGCCTTCATTAATGTTATTGCTCTGTCACATTCTCTCTCCTTGGGTTTGTAAATGAAAGTTCCTTTAATACATTTAAAAGGATTATTTATTTTTAATTGTTTTACCTCTGGAGGGAGAGGTTACTTTCTTTTTCTTTTTCTTTTTTTTTTTTTCTTTTTTTTGTTGGGGGGGGGTCGTTGAAAAAAAAAAGACTTTGCCTATGCATTTCTTGCTAATTTGTTTCAAACCCGGTGCTTTTTATAGTCTTATCTACTAATGCTTTTGATTAAAACACAAGCAAAAACCAGCCAACACGAACAGGTTGAATGCCACATCTGTGCAGAAGATAGCAGCTCACTTATTTATGGCTCCAAGAAATGGAGCCTAAATTAAGCTAGCTATTGCTGGAGAGTGGATAAGCGGCCATTATGAATTATCCTTAATTATAGCGATTTCCTAAACTAATAAACCTGCTAAATCTTTATTGCAAAGGTTAGTTTACGCAGTGCATATAAAATCCGCATGTGCTCTGCATCAGCCACCAGCTGTCTGACAGTGTGTTGCTATTTCAGTGAGTGCTCACATAAATTTTATGTTGGTTATATTAACAGTCAGTCCATATCACTACCCACAGATGCCAGCAGACATAAAAATTGCTCTCTAGTGAGCCTAAATATCCCTAGAAGCTAGTTGTGTCTAATGTTCCATGTAGTATTTGTACGTGAAAGCACCAGATTGGAGGGTTATTTACAGATGAATATTTCAATCCAGTTAGTTCATATAGGCCTACTTAGCCTTCTTTGCTGGTTTATTTGTATGCTAAATAATTCACCAAAGGTTCTTGTTTACTTTCTATAGTAGTTTCTGTGAAATGCAAACAAGGGAGCCAACTTTAGGTGTTCAAAAGGCTAAGCAGCTCTGTGTTTAAATGCAGGTCAGAGCAGCAAACGCAGTCTTGCCCATGGGCTGTCACTCAGTTTTACACATCCTTCTTTTTTTTTCCTTCCTCCTCCAGATATAACTGGAGCTTGCTGCTTTCATAGGAATTTTTGGCTGGACTATCTTTATTCTAAATTTATCTTTTTCAATACCTGCTATATGCTACCTTCTGCTTGCACAATTAACCACCCAACGCCAGCAGCAAAGAACGCGTTCTTGGCTCTGAGAAGCCTCCCCACAGTCCTCTGGGCTGACAAGAATAGGTCAATTCCCTGCTATTGAAATGCCCTTGTTTTCTTCCTTCTTTTTTTTTTTTTCCTTTTCTTTTTCTTTCTTTTCTCTCCCGTGATTTCCCCCCCCTCCCCCCTGCCCCGGTGCATTTCCAAATCTCAGGATTGGAAAGGACAGCCAATAGGACCTTTTCTCTTTTCCTGGAAAGCCCTGAGCCAGCCCAACCTCTGTCCCCCTGAAGGACAGAGGGGCAAAGTCCAGCTCTAAATGATGTAGTCTTTGGCAGCCCTCAAAATATCTGTTCACCTGGGTGGGAAAGATCATCGTTTCCTAGCGAGGTGACAGTTACCTGGCCCCATTGTTCACACGCCCCCGCAGCTCCGCTTCTACGTGAGAAAGATCTCTCTGCCCCTACATTTGGCAAATGTTTATGATCCTAAACATTTGCCCCTAAAGAGACTGGAAAATAGCCTCCTTCATTTTCAGCCAGGCGCTGCTAAGATCATGAGAGAGTTCAATAGCAGTGCTAACTTTTTATTTAATAATGTTGATTTTATCATTTTTACTACTTACAATGGGGATTGGTCGGCTGATAGTTATTTGACCTCCCTTTGTGCATGGCCGTGGAGTGCTTCGTGAAAGCTATTGACATATATCTGTCTTCTCCCACTCCTCTTCCAGCGGCCCATCTCGGCAAATAATATTGAGATGCAGTAACTGTTCCCTGATATTGATTTCAGACTGTGTTCATCACACCCTTCCCGGGGCCAGGCCTAGTTCTGTAAACCCTTGACTGCTGCGGGGCTGAGGTATCATTTCCATCTCCCGAGCGAGAATATCCACCATACGTGTTTCAAAAAAAAAAAAAAAAAAAAAAAAATTACCCGAGAAAATGAAAGCATGCTTTGATCGTGATTATTTCTTACGCATACATAATCAAACTGATCTCTTCGGTTTTGTGTTGGGCTTTTTTTTTTTTTTTTTTTTTTTTTTTTTTAAGGAATACTAGAAGATCCGTGGGTCCCTGAGCTGGTAGGAGGAACTCTGATTACATTTTAAGCTTCTGGGATTCAGAGTTTGACACACTCAGCCAGACCCAGGGCCCCTTTGACCTCCGGTTCTCAGCCAGCTGGGACCGTTCTCAGCACCTGGGCCTTAAAAAAAAGTTCCATGTTTTGCCTCCATGGAGTCAGTTGAGACAACAGCACATTTAAAAGAACCCGAGGTTTAACATTCAGGGAGCAGCCCACCTAATCCAGTGATCATAATCACATTTATCCATAGGAAGGACACAACACGTAGTCTAGGTGGATTTGCATACTCATTGAGAAAAACACCAAGCTCAGAGCAAATAATACTGGAAATCCTAAGTTTTATTGGCAAAAAAAAAAAAAAAAAGGCAATAGAGAATCTGCACCAAGAATGATTATATATGGGCAGTGGGGTCGTGGGTTATTTATTTTGTCTTCTTTGGGCATTTCCACAATTCTCTAAATTTTCTTTTGTAATTAGGAAAAAAAAACCAACCCTATTCACAAGCGTTATTTTTGAAAATGGAAAAGTTAGTAGACGGATTGGAATTCACCAGAAGATCCCTGACCTCCAAAGTGAATGCATTAGCCGAGGTGGAGATTGACTCACTGCCATGCTAATCTCCACTCGGAGAGAAGCGGGACAGACACCGCCCCTGTCGCGGTGCGCCTGCCAGTTTTTATTTTGTGAAGCCCCCGGGGACTGCACTAGCCTTCGCCACCGAAACCTGAGTGCAAATGGTTAGGAAGAAGGGCTTTGGAATCAGACAGGCCCGGGTTCGATTCTCAGTTCTTTCTTTCACCAGCCATGACTTTACAAGCAAGCGACTTAACTTTCTCGGTACCTCAGTCTGCTTGTCTGGAAAATGGGTTATCAAGAGGATTAAATGGCACAGTGTATGTAAGCTCATAACATCCTGCCTGGCATCTCGTAAACAGTAAGTAAATGGTAATTGACATTGCTGGCATCTGTATAGCAATTTCCTCATCAAACCGGAGCCATAATGGGAATTAGCATAGTCACAGTCCACAGAATGGTGATTTTTTTCTTTCTCCGTAAGCCCAACTGGGACTCAATTAAGATCTATCCGGTGTCTAATCCATGTCAGATTTCCAGGACAAACCTGATTTCATATAGCACTCTTCGATTAAAGGCAATTCATTTTTAAGTGTACCTCTACTTTCGTTATGGTTCTGAAAATAGGATCACCGTACTGATAATTCTTTAGCATAGGACGTACCCCTCCCCCGAACACAGGCACATGCACAGACACGCACACACACCCCTCCTTCCTCCAGCAAGACTTCTTCCAGAGCAACGCCAGAAAAAGTAACAAGAGCCTTTTAGAATATTACCTTATTTCTGCTGTAGAGTCAGTTTTGCTATTCTTGAGCCTTTTCCATTTGTGTGGTCAGAAACGCTTTCCGATATCTCGGGTCGCGTTAGGATTCTTCCCTGCAGGCAGCCATCTTCAGGGCTGAAAGCAGAGTATAAAAAGCAGCTAAATTAGAGCCTTTACACAGTTGCCGGGACTGGCTTTAATGAGAGACAGCGAACATTTTGCAGGCTACTGAACTTCTGAAATGTGACAATCCAAGCAAATGAAATCATGGTACCTTTCATTGTAGTTTAATTGGACTCAAACTTGGCACGAGGGGCCGCTGAAAGCTGTATTCAATGAGATAGACAGAAATTGTACAACAGCTAATTCAGCCCACACAACACGTCTTACAACTGTCCGAGCCCCACACCGCTCCCAGGACTGACTCTGGCGGTCAAGAGAGATAGAACCACCGTGAATGAAAGCAGAGATTAGAAGGCAGACCCAATACGGGCATAGTGAATGGCATACCTGTCACCCTGAGTTATGCACTTGAAATAACTCAGCCTCATGGCAGCCAGTACAGGCCAATTTATTTTAAAGAGGCAAAAAGAAGTGAGACAAACTTAGGCCCTCTCTTCTGCCTGCGAGGGTGTCAAGATATCAGTGTCAAGGAGCCCTCTTACCAGAAGGGTGAGGATGAGTTGAGCATAAACACTAACAAGGAGAGAACTAAGCATGGGCCTCCTGTTGAGTGGAGCTAAATGGGAATCCCAGTCGAGTAACCCAAAAAGCAGGAAATTACCATAGCTGTCAGGAAGGCGACCAAAATCCTGTCAGGCAACTACGCGAGGGCAAGATACGTTTTGAGTGGGGGGTGATGTTGAAGAAGCAGATCGTTTTCGAATGGGCATGTCTGGAGCTGGGAGGCCCCTTGAAAGTTCAGGAGGGTATGTATCTTGGCTTCCTTGTTTCGTCCCTGCATCGCGTCTGAGTGGCCCGGGTGGAGACCGACTATGTAATCTCAGCCTCTTCTGGCCTACCCATCCCACCTGACCACTGCTGCTATTATGGCCGTAGGTTGAGCCAGTAAGGCTAGGAGAGTGGACAAATTGGGTGCCTGCATGTAACAGGCCATCCTGGACATTGATTTTTGAAGGTTCATTAGATAAATGCTGACATCACAGATTGATGTCTCTTTAAACCAGTACCTAGTGCAGGACCATCGAGGGAATCAAAAATATTGATGTAACATGTTTGAGCAGAAGGCTCGCTGGAGAATTCCCCTGCCTAAATGGGATCCATCAATTTAGGCTTTCTTTAATTATTCTAATTTCTGTGCATCGCATCAGAAGGGGCGTTTGCCTCCAGAACTGGTGTTTGTGTGGAACACTGCTCCCACTTGAGGGGCAAAGGACGGCCAGACAGGGGGCGCAACGGTCTATTTCTCATTGTTGTTTGAGCTGCCGTTTCGTAATGAAAATTTCTGATCATAGCCTAATTTTCCCATACAGTGTGGCCATGGAATTGACAAGGGACTGATTAATGGGCCGACCCCGGGGCCAGGAGGCTGCTAGGTTGTTCTCTTGTGGAAGGCATGCTGGCAAAATAAAGTTGATGGTTTTGTTTGTGTTTAACCCTTCACCTTGGCACTATCAATACATTGAAGACATCATTTGTATCTGCAAGTGTTTCTTTAATTAAGACCTTCTAAAAATCTTTCCTATCGATTCATTCCATTATCCTATTGATTAGCTGCAGTGGATCATGTACTTGGTCGTCAGTGGAAGGCAACAGTCTCCGCCGTCTGTCATGACTACAGATGCAGACCACAGGCAGCTAGCATGCGGCGCCCAGGGCTGGCAGGAGTGTCTTGCGTTCTAATGAGGCGTCGGCGGTGGCTCGGTGGGGTTTGCTGAACACCAACGAGAAAGCCCGTTGTCTCCTGCTGGAGGGGTGGCCAAGCATAAAGCATCCCCTCCAGTTATTTAGACCGCAGCCGCTTAGTGAACAGTATGCAGAGATGGGTGGCTCGCGTCGGCGCGGGGTTGGGGGGGGGGGGTGGGCAGGATTCTGCTCTGCATCTGAATTTGGAAATCTTGAGCCTTGAGACAAAAGCAGACTCAGAAATCTAGATGCAAGGCTTGGTTCCGAGACAGGCTGTCCATCTTCCTTTGCCCAGGCTACAGTTTTGTGCCCCCTCCCTCATGGGAATCAGCCTGCTCACGAGACCGGCGACAGGTGCCACGATGGGCTTCCTGTCTTAGGAGGGAAGAGCTGGCCACCTTTGTACGTGCTGCCATTGGTCATGGATCTAAATCACCCCCTCGTTTTCAAACTGAAGAAGCCTGTGGCGAAGTTAGCTCTGAAACCTGGTGTTTTGAAATATTCCTTAATATCGACAGTCACCAAGAGTCACCCTGGCTGGGGTTTGAGGATAGAAGGACTTTGGCGTTCTAGGATCCTCAAAGTCAGAGGCGATAAGGCGCTCACAAACGAGTTAAAGCACCCAGCACAGGGGAGCTGCTCCCCCAGGACATCAGTAATTGCTGACCTGCCGAAAATTCCTTTTTCTCCTTCGTGTACATGTACTGTTGCACCCCCCCCCCCCCCCCCCCGCCGCCATGCCTTCATCCTTCAAATAAGCCAGAGCAGATGGCTTTCTTAAGCGCCCGGATGCCTTTCGGCCCAAGTGGAATCCAGTAGAAAAGGAAAACTGTAGAAACAGGGAGGTTAGACCCGAGGCAGGTCAAGTTAGAGAACATGCTGTCTCTGCTCTGGCTCTTGCGGAAGCAGATGAGTTCATGTTTTACTCTCGGAGTGAGAATTCCCAAGACTTAGAAGCATCTCACCTCAGCAAGCTCACAGCGGTCTCCGGCTTCCTGGTCAGACTTGGCCTGGGTTTGCAGTAACGTGTGTGGTCCCCGAGCTCATGCCAGTGGCTCCTTTGTCCCCAAGAAAGGCAGCAGAAAGTCCCCCAGTGTGGGTGTTGGGGCTGAGAAGGTGAGAGTAGGAAAGCTGGCGGTGGCTGGCAGGAGCGCTTTTTTTGAAAATGAGTATTGAGGGGCGCCTGGGTGGCGCAGTCGGTGAAGCGTCCGACTTCAGCCAGGTCACGATCTCGCGGTCCGGGAGTTCGAGCCCCGCGTCGGGCTCTGGGCTGACGGCTCAGAGCCTGGAGCCTGCTTCCGATTCTGTGTCTCCCTCTCTCTCTGCCCCTGCCCCGTTCATGCTCTGTCTCTCTTTGTCCCCCAAAAAATAAATAAAACGTTAAAAAAAAAATTAAAAAAAAAAAAGAAAATGAGTATTGAAAAGAATTTCCGCATTTATAAAACGTTTAAATCAAAGTTGAGTGCAAATGCATGGCTGATTTGGGTGTCTCCTACCCGCTGTTATTAATAGCCAGTTGTCCCTGCCAACCCAAATGTTCAGTTTCCCTTGGCACCAAATGGCCTGTTTTGGGTGTCCTACATTCTGTCCGGTGGGTTAACATCGTAGAACGAACGGACTGTTTTCTCAGACCAGGGACCCGACCATCCAAACTGCCAGCTCTACCCTTGTAAACTTTCGTAAATGTCTTCTTTCCACAGTTCCGTAAAATCTGTCATTATGCAGCTATCTCCCAGACTCTTCTCCAAAAGAAGAAGAAACTTATTTAGATCTACGTGGACTTTCCATAAGGTGAATTGTTTGGAAAAGGTAGTAGGAAACATTGGTAAGGCTCCGCACGTCTGAGTTTGCTTCTCCAATGAGTATGTTTTAAGTTAAGCTGCAGTCTGTGGTAATTAAAATCATTTTTTTGAAAATTCAGAGCGGTATCAGACAGAAGAGAGAAGGCTCCTATAATCCCACCCCCTTAAGATAACCACTAAGAATATTCTAGTGTACTAAGTTTTTTCAGTGCACACATATGTTCACATATACTTTTTAAAATTTTTTTTTCAACGTTTTTTATTTATTTTTGGGACAGAGAGAGACAGAGCATGAACGGGGGAGGGGCAGAGAGAGAGGGAGACACAGAATCGGAAACAGGCTCCAGGCTTCGAGCCATCAGCCATCAGCCCAGTTCGCGGGGCTCGAACTCACGGACTGCGAGATCGTGACCTGGCTGAAGTCGGACGCTTAACCGACTGCGCCACCCAGGCACCCCTCACATATACTTTTTAAAGCAAAATTAAAATCATAGTATTTTATAACCTGCCTCTTTTCACTTACTATATCATGAGCAGTTTTTCATATCTTTACACCTTCCCTGGGAACATGATTGTTAATAGAAACTTGTATAAATATGCCATCTTCATTTAATTTTTCTCCTCTTGTTGGACACTTAGGCTGTCTGTTTTTCCCCACATCGTATACAGTGCTGGGATGAGTCCCCTTGTCTGAAAATTTCGTGAGAATATTTATCACCTTAGGATAAATTCCTAGAAATTGAATTACCGGGTCAAAGGATATGCACATTTTTAAGGCCTCTGACACGTATTGCCAAAATGTTCTTCCAAAAGGTTGAACCAATTATAGTCTCCCCCAGCAGTCCATGAGCAAAACCCGTTTGCCCGTACCTTTGCCGGCATTGGAAACTGTATGTGTGTGTGTGTGTGTGTGTGTGTGCGTGTGTGTGCGAACTGGTGTGAACTGCTTCATTTTCATAGATTAGGAGAACAGTGTCTCCTTGATTTTATTGACATCATTTTGATCACTGTTGAGGCAGCGGTATTTTCTCATATTTAAATATCTATTTCTGTTTCTTGTGAAATATTTGCCTGTGGCTTGGCCCATTTTTATTGGAATGTTTGGCTTTTTTCTAATGGATTTGAAGAATTTTTTCTTTTTAATTAAGAACTGTCGACCCTTTTCACAGATAATCAGATTAGATTCTTATAACCAGATTGAACGTTTCATGTGGACGTTAAGTTTTACTTGGAATATCTTTGAAAATGGCAACGTTATTAAGGTACTTTTTACTTTTTAAGCGATAGCTAGTTTTTCGCTGATAAAAAAGATATTGAAAAAGAATATGACGGTGTCAATCCAGCTTGAGTTAACTATCCCAGGACACTACTGGCATTTTATTACGGTTGTCAAAAAATAAAAAAAGAAAAGAAACCAACAATTTTATTGTTTTGATTATTGAGATCCAGCCACAGATCAACTGAGCAATTAAAATCTCTAAATAACACTCTCTGAATTGTCAAACAAAGGATTGGCTCCCAGTGGAAAGGACTTTTTTTTTTTAAAGAAGATAGTTTTCTCTGTAATGTCTGCGCCAGTAGATGGTTGCACTAATTGGAATATACAGAAATATTTTACCAGTTTAACAATGCATGACATCGTAATAAGATTGTGCTGACAAGCTTTTCTTTTTATGAAAGGTGATGTTACTGAATGCCTCTAATACACATGGCTCCCGTGTCTTTTTATGACATGTTAGAAATGAAATTTTTCGCAGAAATTAATCTGCTTTCCTAAATCTATTCTGTATATGAAATGATTTTTTTAAAGCAGGACAACAGAACCTCGGTTTCTGTTGTTTTTATTTAAGTACTCGGAATAATATATTTTAAGGAATCCTAGAGGTGAACAGAAAGGGATCACTATTAAATGCATATGAAACTGCTCATTCCAAATCCCACTAATCTGCCACGAGAATGTGGGAAGCCAGGTTCCCTGACTTCCCCTAGCTCAGGTGGCTGGCTGAGTGCAGGCTTGGGACAGTTAATGACAATCTTCCAAGATAAGCAGACTTAACATCAATATCCCTCTCCCTGATAATCTATATACTCTGGAGGTGGTGAGCTCTGGCAGGGTTTTGATGATTTTATGATGGCTTGTGCGTATTTACAGTGTGTTTAAAATACTCTTTTTAATTATCATTTGAGTGACAAAGCTTAATCTTTCGATCTTTATCTGCACCTCCTGCTGATGTATGTGTGTTAGGTAACTAAAAAGCGGAAATTTAGCAAAGCCAGAGCTTTCGCCAGTAATAAGGCTGAGGAGTCAATAGATGATTAACCCGCCTTTCTCCTCTTCATGAGAATAAAGGAGTCACTTTATAAAATCTTTGAAGGTGGCCCAGATTTTTCAAAGCAGCATCCTAGAAACACGCAATAGCTATACAGAACTGAGCAACATCTGAACTGCACAAAGCAAGCATGTATGGAAAAGAGTATCAGAACATCATTTGAATACCGTCCTTCAAACACACGGATATAACTGTTGATGTCCCATTACACAGACCTTGAAACTGGCCATGTCCTATGTATTTTGCATACACATATATGTTTGTTTCATATACATATACATACGTATACATACATACATATACATATGTATATATATATGACATATGCAGTGTATACATTATATACATATACATTACCATGTGGAATTAAGCAGCCTATGTCATTAGATACTGATATTTTGTTAGATTTTAGAGGGTAAAAAGGACACAATCGTTATTTAGCCTATCATAGCCACACCTTAAGATGCCTCATTGGTATTATTTCATTTGAAAGAGGATAAAAGGCTAAGGTTGTTATTCCTCGCTGCAAGTAAGCAAAGGTGTGTGTGTTAATAATGGATGCTTGGGATTTAGAATTAAATATTGAAACTCTGCCTTGATTTTTCCAGAATGATGAGGCACAACTACTACCCTTTTTGAAAGCCCTTGTTTCTTACAACAATAGGTCAAAATCGTAAGCAAAAGCAGAGGAAAACAATCCCAGTTAACTAGCTTATGTGGTTATTGACATGTGTGATTATTGGCATATGTGATTAACTGATACGAGTTATGGGCATCATCATCGTTATGTATAAAGGAACTCCAGGCTGCCTAAGACTCCTCTCAAGGAAATCTTAAAAATCAGGGATTGATTTGCAGATTTAGGAGGATATTAAAAGCTGATGTTGTGCCTGAATAAGATAAGCATTCTGTATTAGACCGTACTGGAGAAGGCCCTCACGTGGCCAGGTGATTTTATTGACATCTCAGAACTAAAGACCATAAATACTGCTATCAGACAACATACTGTCCTGAGAAATGGACATTACAAATGGTGAAGGGCAAGGGCTCCTGGGTGGCTCAGTAGGTTGGGCATCTGATCTCAGCTCAGGTCATGATCTCGTAGTTCGTGAGTTCGAGCTCCGCGTCAGGCTCTGTGCTGACAGCTCAGAGCCTGGAGCCTGCTTCTCTTGTCTCCCTCTCTCTCTGCCCCTCCCTTACTCGCTCTCTCTCTCTCTCTCTCTCTCAAAAATAAATAAAAACATTAAAAAAAATTTTTTTAAACAAATGGCAAAGGGCAGCCCAATAGACACGACATGGAGTCAAATAAAGCATTCAACCCCAGACCAAGCCCAACACCTACAGACGTTGTTACCTATTTTAGCTTTGATATTGGTAAGCTTGGCTGCCATTAGTAAATCACCCATTCACTTGAGCGGTTTTTCTCTGGTATCACCTAAGACCAAGGTTGCAACCCTAGCCACCTTCCCCACCAAGCCACTGGCATCAAAACTGATGCTTTTCATGGGATTGCCACTTTGAAATTTAGGTAACAGTAGGACAGTGTGGAGTTTGTGCCAGGAGTTCAGCTAGACAGGAAAGAAAGCTTACCGAGTTCCCGTAAGTCAGGCAGGCAGGTTTTCATGATCGGAGAAACTATCAAAGGCAAAGGCTGGTGAGCTGTAAAAAAGCAATAGCAAGGGCACAGGTAGGTGAAGGGTTTGGGGTAGGGAGCTGAGTCAGAAGGAAGAGGCAAGCACGGTCTGGAGGCCAGAATGGCAGGCGGTTGGATCAAGAATCCAGATTAGTGGACTTGGGAAGAGAAGATCAAAGACCCAGACCAAAGTTCTGGGCCAAGGCAGGGGGTGGGCAGGATACCAAAATGTCTTAACAATAAAAAGCAGAAATCAAATTAAGAGATGGGCAGTGACGTACCAAGAGTGGGCAGTGGGAACGGTCCACCCAGCTCTCCCTCTCCCCACTCCGTGCTGGCAGTAAAGGCTGCATGGTCTATAGGAGATCTAAAAACAACAGTAAAACTGACAAGAGTCAGTCTGCTTTTCGTTACCACCATTTTCTGTGAATTCCGAACAACGTCAGGGATAGAGTACTCCTCTCTACAAAAATCTTCCATTGGTCTAATTTCTACACACTTTCTGAATTACTCATGAAGTTTTCTGATACAAACATAAATAAATAATGTCTATGCGGGGGGGGGGGGGCTTCACACTAGCACATTTTAGCAATGTATCCTTTAATAAACATAGCATTCTGCATGGACATTGATTCAGAGAATTCTCAGTTCTATTATCAGCAACCGACGCACAAAGACTCAGCTACACCTGTCCATTTCAGAGTAAGTCCATTGCCGTTTGGGATTGTAGGAGCTCCCCTCATGTGTAGTTTATGTCTCCAACCACCATGGCACCACATACTCCTGCATCTAAACAGAATGTGAAAATAAACTGTGCTTGGCCGTGATTAAGGCACAGTTGGGGTACTTCAACTCTGCCAGGCTATGTGACCCCTGAAGTTTGTATTTTTGTTTAAAACAGTGAAATACCCTTCCCCGCTCATACTCTCTCTTTCTCTCAAAGATAAGTTTAAAAAAAAGCCACTAAAACAATTTCTTTTTTAAAAAAAGGGGGCGCCTGGGTGGCTCAGTCAGTTAAATGTCTGACTTCGGCTCAGGTCATGATCTCACGGTTTGTGGGTTCAAGCCCCGCATCGGGCTCTGTGCTGACAGCTCAGAGCCTGGAGCCTGCTTTGGAATCTGTGTCTCCCTCTTTCTGCCTCTCCCCTGCTTGCTCGCTCTCTCTCTCTTTCTCTCTCTCTCAAAAATAAATAAATTAATTAAAAAAAATTAAAACAGTGAACCAGTTTGCGAACTACTCTGGGTAATAATTTTATATTTAGTGAATGAAAATTTAATTCTCTGCACAAACGATTTGACTGAATTTGAATAATATTTTTCAGTTGGAATTTCTTCTTTCGTTGTTAATTAAACTAGAGAATAATCAAGACCATAATTATTACTGATTATTATCGGATTGTTCCTGAGAATAATTCTGTTATATAGAGGAGAGGGGTGTAATAAATGGCCTGCTTCAGCTGTCAGATATGCTAAGTATGTCCCTGGAGATGGGGGAGTGTTAATGAGTGAGTTCAGTGTCTGCTGACACAATCGATGATAATAGAGAGACATAGGAAGAAGATGGCCAAACCGAGAATGAAGCTGGATTCCAAGCTTTGTGATCTGATACTTTCCCACGTTCTCTAGGTCTGAGCGGGCCTCAGAGCGAAGCCAGGGCTGACGTCACAGAAGGAAACGTGCAAGTAAATGTGCCGAGAGTGAGGAGCGAAATGACATGATGGTCACCCTGGGGAAAGCATTCAGGTGCCTCCCAAGGAACTACTGTGGAGTGGGGTCAACATGAGACAGTACTAAACCAACTCCAACGCCCTTCTGAACTACAAATTCAGAAAGCAAAATGGCAGAATCGTGGAAGTAGCCAAATAGACAACCAGCGGGTGGCTAATGGTGACAAAAGTGGGCTGACTCTTCTACAGGGGAAGGACCTGGTAACAGAGGTGGATGAAGCAGGCCAAGCGTGGGGAGGTGGGATTTGTTTCAGACTGGAGCATGTGCATCCCATCTAAAGGGTGCAACCATTACTCCACTCCGGCCAGTAATACTGGCCCCAATAGGCAGATCTTCCCATTCTGAAGCAAAGACCGAAATCTTGATTTTTTTTTTTTTTGACCCAAATCTCTGCATTTCTCTTCTCTTTTCTTTTCTTTCCTCTAAATAACTAATTTTAAAAAATTCAATTAAAAAAAATTCTAAGAGCCACGCCATTTGGGTCAGAATAAAAACGAGCTAACGGTGGCCTCTGAGGCACCATTTTGCCACCTCTGTGCCAGAGCCTGAAACTGTTTCGGGTGGCTGTCACTACCAACCATAGGATGGTTTTCATGCTTTGAAATACTAGAGAGGGCTAATCATAATGCTCATAAGAATAGTAGAAGCGTTCCTGACTGCTAAAGACAGTGATGGAATGACTGTCACGAAAGAGTCACAGCTTGTAGTCCCCAAGTGCCAGGGAAGATATTACACTAATAATAAAGGCTGTCGTTGATTGAGCCAGTTGCTATGTCCCAGACTTTGGACTGTGTGCTTTATATCCATGATCGCACAGTCCTCCTAGCAGCTCTGTGAAATAGATATGTGTAACCCCATTGAGAGATAAGGAAACTTAACATGATTTTGTCCTTTTCCCAAGGTCAGTCACACAGTCAAGGCTCTAACCCGAGCCTCTCTTACACTTCAAAGCTCAGGACCTCGACCAGCGAGACTAAGCTGCCAATGGGTAAGGGCTTATGACCCCCCCCCCCCCACCAAGACGCTTCTTGAACACCTTGAAGCTGGGTTGCCTTGAATATCAGTCTGAAGGGCCCAACGCCCAAGAACCTTGGCGACCTCCCAGCAACACAAAGATGATAGACCCCTTAGGTGGCTTTTATGGTTTTTACGACCTGCTCAGTAATTGTTGTCTGAACACCAAAGTTTGCCATCGCCCTGGTCCTGTTAGGGAGCATTCTCTTCAACGAACCCATGGGAGAAAGGACCGACTTCTGTGCAGTTTGGCCTGAAGCACTTGCACCTGTGTTCTCCTGGAAGCGTGTACTTTGACTTCGGCATTGCTTGCTTAATAAACCACAAAAGTCAACATCCCGCTGGAGGAACAGCTCGTGCTCAGAGGCGTCACAGGCTCCAAAAGATCCTGTGGAGGCAGGATGTTGTGCGAAATCCACAAGCAGAGCAAAAACCTCCTGTCTCCTCATTGTAATGGTAACATTTGGAAAAGCTTCTGAGACTGCCTCTGTGCTTTATACCCAAAAAGGGGATTGAGATTTCTCTTTTTGCCCTTTTGGCTTTTTGGAGCTAGGAGCACATCAGCGTGTGTGTGTGTGTGTGTGTGTGTGTGTGTGTGTGTATTTCCAACAGAAGAATGTGTCTCTTGTCCCTGGGAATGGCAAGGCTACAAAGCAGGTGAAGCCAGCTTGGGGAGGGGAGAGGGGAAGTGACTGACAAGTTAGTGGCACACTGGGAAGAGAAAACCACAAGGCTAGTGGGGCAGCCTCACCCCCTCTCCCCGCTCTGCCGAAAGGGGGCAATTAGATACTGTTTCAGATAGTTTTCTTAGCACGTCCTCCTTCCGTTTTCCAGGAACGCTGTGGCAGGCCCCCGATTTCGCTTATAGTCCAGCCCCGTCTGGGGTTGAACTTGTGTGAGTGGCTAAGTCAGCCATGTGGGTATTGGCATGGCAGACGCAGAAAGGAAATCCAATCTGACACCCAACCGGGACACATTCTTGAGTGGCCGCGTGGCCCCGGAGTGGCTGATAGATTCCCACTGGCTACCTGGACAATATATCTCAGTGAGCACTGGCCATGTCCAGTCTGTGCCGAGCCCTTGTGTCAGTAGCCAAAGAGGAATTCGATTTGAACCAAAAATAACCAGCGCTATAAATCATGAAATGCCCCCCAAACAGTGTGGCGTCGTTTGGAGATTACGGCATGCATAGGATAGTAGGAGGCATCTAATCAGAAACTCAAAATGAACAGCCTCGTGGAACAGATGGGCAAACTCCGTGGATTTCCTTCCTTCCGAGAGGAGGGGCCATTATTTAAATTTATATACAGTGGAAGCCACTGGAACCCCATCCTGATGATTAAATCGGGATGATCACAACATCCAGATGCATTCAACAGTGACCTTCTCAAGTCAGACATGAGCGGGGATGCCACGTGGCCCTGGCCAAGGACACAGAGTTCATTCAATAGGCATTTTAGTTTTGGTGCTAGGTCAGGAGAGACACAGCAGGAAAACAGATTTCCACCAGCTTTTCCCGTGCCCCTTCGGACCAGGGATGTTAACTCCTTCTACCTCAGTTAAGTCTCACCCCTACTGTTTCTCTGATTCTTCTACCTAAATAGTCGTGGGAGAGCTATGGAATATTGATGAAAGGGACATGGCCAATAGGAAATACAGTCTGAACTGGTGAGTCCGGGGTGATGCCACTCCCTCCATGCTGTTCACTCTCTTCCAATAGACCCGTGAAAAGCAGACCACCCAATGTGTCAAGCAGTTTGGATCTCAGTTCCATTTAATTCTTGTTCCAGAGGCTGGAAACTTACGAGCAACTTCGCATGGAAACCAACATTCCCACCAATACCGAAGTACAAATGTAGGAAGCATGACCTCTAAGAATTGGCCGTATTGAGTGGACCCTGGGGCTCAGGATGTCCAGTCTAGAATTCTGCCTTTGGGCAAGATATTAGAGATTAGGAGTATATACACAAAATGGCCTTAACCTCACTTTCAGATGTGCTAGGGGTCACTAATGCTCTGTTAACTTGTTCTACTCTTTTGGATTTAGGCAGGAGAGAGCCTTGTCTTCACTTTCGAGCTTGCGGATAGTCTAGAACAGAAAAATAATGGCTCGATTTAGCAAAGGTGGGGAACCATATTGTTTCTCATACAATTTCGGGAATCCTTAAAAGCCAGTGTCTCATGATAAGCGAATTTTAGTTGAAAATCTTTATGAGGTGAGTGGGATCATTCTCCGTGCCTTCATTCAGGCTCAAGGAACCATTTTGGTTGCAAATGACAAAAGAAAACTTTGTTTTTTGAAAACAAACTTTATGTGATAGGAGAAAAGGGTTGCAGTGTGAGGCTGGTTGGTTTGTTTTTTTTACTGGGTTTACTTTCTTGGCCCTTGAGTGAAAAACAGAACCTGTCACATATATATTTTTTCTTCACTGTAAAACGTAAATACTCTAAAATGTATTTTTTAAATTGTGATTATATTACAGTGGTTTCTATGTACCATAGATTAGATTTTTATTAAGGGTTTTATTAAATAACTGGTGTTTCACCAACATCTAATTAAATCTTCTATCTAAATTGAACAGAAAATTATGGGCGAAAAGAAAGCATTTGTAGCCGACTTTATTACAGATAAGACTATTATTTGTTCATCTTAAGAATTTGAGATCAAATTTACAAGCAGCATCCTCATCAAATTTCTTTTCTGGGCTGCTGAGCCGGGCCCCTTGAAAGCAGCCCATTATCTGCACACACACCCCCCCCTTTTTATTATAGTGCCCTGGTTGTTGGCAACACGCCCGCTGTTTAAGGTTACTTTCATTAATTAACCGAAAGTTAATTTCTTTGCAAGCAAAATCTCTGATCTCATTATGTTGTCTTTAAAGCTGAAAGATTCAGGTTTTCTGGTCTCCTTTGATGGCACAATAAAAAGCATGCTCTTTATCTTAAGGGAGACTGTCTCCAGGGTTTAATTTAATAGTCCTTGAAATAGTTACAGCAGAGCCAGGAGGACTACAATAATATGCCAGTTTCAGAAAACCTTGGCTTTGTCCTAGTGGGAGCGCCCAGTGACTGGTGCGCGTGCGGACCATGAAGCATCCACGTCCAAATAAGTTCTGCATTTTACCCCCTTGATTCTCTTGTTTGCACACCCCCCCCCCCCATTACATAGCCCGTCTGAGAATAGGACAAACACCAGCACCAGTGTTCCTTCCAAAGGGTGCCACCGTCCGGCCGTCTGATGCTCTGGGATTTCAGAAGTTTTATGGGGTTGACGTTTCGACTGTGAGCCTTTACTGCATTTGGGAAGCGGCCTTTTGTTTCTCTGGTTGAAACAAGGCAAGCTAGGTGCTACGAAGAGTTGTGGGTTGTGGTTTGGAGCCTGGCACGCCTGGATTTGAATCCCGATCTTTCCTCGGACTGGCTCTTTTTTGGATAAGTTATTTCAACTCTCTCTCTCTCTACACACCTCACTTTTCTTATCGGCAAGCTTTGAACTAATTCTGGAGAGTTAGGGAAATTAAATAGGTTAGCCGGTCAATACCAGGTACTGAGCAAATGCGGGCCCCCTTCCCTTGAGAGCCTCGTCTTGTTCTTGTCTCTACCGACCACAAATGCGTTTCTAGATTCGGGGTCCTTTCTGGTATTTGGAGGCTGGCCCCCAGATTGCTACACCAGAAGGAAGCCTCTGGGCAGATGGCCGGACTCCACAGAGCATGCTTGGTGTGGGTTGGGTCAGTTGGGTGCCGTGTTGTCCCAAGTGCTCTTTTATAGACCCGGGGACACGAAAAGCGAATTCTCTTTGTCTCTCTGAGTTAGCTTCATCCTCACTGATGAAATCTGGTTGCTTCCTGGAGCATTAAATTCACTGAGTTGAGAGTGGCCAAAAGCCGCCAGGTGTAGGTCACACAGAGGGGACAGAACTCTTCAGGTAGCTCAAGCCTCAAGAGCCATCCAGATACACGGAGAAGCTATTTGTATCCCACTGAGTCCGCCGCTGTTGCACACACACAGCTGAGATTTACAGAGTCTGGCGGGGAGGGCCGCCGAAAGCGGGTAACAGCATGACCCGACATGCTGCTTCAGATGCCTGGGAGACTGGGTCTGTGCCATTTGGATATGTCACCTGTACCAATTCCTAATGAAGGATGCAATTGACTGAACTCAAGCAGGTCAAAGTTACTTAGGCAGAAAATCCCAGGTCTTGGGAAGAAAAGTCATGTGCCTCTGGGGCCCGTGGCAGGAGTCAAAGGTCCAAGGTAATGTATTGGCAAAGATCGTGTCTCCTTTGGTACCTTACTTTACTGCTCCCCCATGCTTTTAGGCAGAAATATTGTCAATGCTATTGATTAGTTGATCTGATAATCCAGCAGGCTCCCTGATGTGTTAAATTTCCTACTTTGGGATGACCGTAAGTGTGGGCAGAATGTACGCTTCAGTTAGGGGGGCCTCTCAGTGGACCTTGCTTAGACACTGCTCCTACAGTGAGATTGCTCCAGGCATGACAATTCCAATTATTCTTGTGGCTGTCACAGTTAACCCTTCCCAAGACAGCTTTCCCCCAGTTATCCAGATTTTCTAGCGTTGCTTGAGATTTGGAAGAATGTTTTGTCTTCTGCATTGGGCCTGTAGGGTCTCTTGGTTGATTAGCATATATTACACTGATGTGTTTCGATTTGTATTTTTTCGTTTCCTTTTTTCTGCTGCGGGTACACTCCACCGTCTACGTCTTCCCTCTGTTGCAGGCCTCTTCCGTGGCAGAAGTCGTGTTTCTCTCTATCCTGTGTGGATCTTTACACATTCCACCAGCCGTCTCCCTCCTTTGAAAACCACGTAGCAACCCTATGAAAGGTGTGTAATTCGCAATAGGTAGGCGTCCAAAGAAAGGATGACCTCAGGTGAGGGCAGTGGAGTTTTCTAGAAGGAGCGTCATGAAGCCAAGTAAGCTGGCTCCCTGCTGTGGACATGTGTTTCTGCTTACCGAGAGCCTGGTCTGGAATAGCTAGAAACTTAAATGCCCTCTGATTTGTCTTCCTTTAGTTGTTGGGTATTCATCCCACCCTCCCTCTGGCTTCAGTCTTCGAGCTCTTCAGCCTGGTTGGAAAGGGCATAGAGTTACGCCTGGAAATCCAAACTACCCTTTGGGCAAATTATGCCCTTCGCTGTTTGGGTCTACCGTGCCATTTGTCCTACATCCCAGCTTACCGGCCTTGACATCAATTACACTCTCTGCCTCGGTACACAGAACGTGGGCTGACTACTTTAATCCCCTTTGCAAAATAATAATAATAACAGCACCAACAGTAAGGCCCTCTGAGCAGAGAATGGTAAGCCTAATTCAGAATTTGTGAGAGTGGAAAATGAATCATAAATACCTGAGCAACGAGGTTTATAATGGAAGCCCCAAGAAGCCCTTTAACCTGGGCAAAATCCTATAACACAATTATAAACAATTTCACACTTGACTGGAGCCGTTATTTGAGCAAAACGAACCATTTTTCTGCGTGCACTAAATGAGCTACGGGATCCGTGTATCCAGCTGCAGGATCACCCGCTCGGTCTGCATGTAATCAGCGCGCTTGATGGCAAGGGCATCGTAGGATCAAAAGAGTTAATAATTGGATCCTGCCCACAGCAACCACACAATTAAGGGCAAGATTAGCAGAGATGAAAAATTTATTGTGAAAATGCAATGCGAGTCTGAAACACAAAATGATTTCACTGCACATTTGTTCTGTTGCCATAATCCTACTGATCAACTCTATTACACTAATAATGGGAGAAAAACTAATTGCAGTGAGGACAGGACAAATCTTTTTTAATCTGCGTTGTCATCCCAACTAAGTCCCAACCCATTTGTATTAACCTTTGCTGACAGAGTCACATGATGGACATAATTTCTTATAATTTACCAGCTATGGATCTAACCTTTCTTCATCAAATATTCATAAAGGCAGGATTCTCAATGATTTTCTGTCTCTCTTCATATTTACAGCTTGTTGTCTTCCTCCTTTTTGCAGTAATTTGGACACAATTGAAGTCAAATGGAATTAAAGTTAAATGCCTTTAGCAACTAAGGTGCCTAAAAGCAAAGCCTTAGGGGAGGGGGTCGTGAACTGAAAGGGGAGAGCGTGTGTTCCCAAGACCCTTCCCGTCGGGCCGCCCTTCCCCAGAAGGGAAAGATGAACTCAGCCGGAGAATAAAATGCCATCACCCTCTGTTGGCTTGCTGAGCGTGGCTCTCAGGCCCGTTTTGGGGGGGCTTGGAGAGGGAGGGAGGGGCTGGTGGCTCCGAAGCCGAGTTGAGACTGAGAGCCCCAGGCCTTCCTCTGTCTTCAGGGCTTGCTGGAAAGCTAGGCTGCGGGGGCCAGGCCCTGTTTGAGCCTGTGTACCCGGAGGGGCCCAAGAAGCATGCCGGGGGCTGCGGTGGTGGACAAGAAAGTCAGCTGGTACAGTTGCTTAGAAAACAAACACGAATATCTGAAGCCATTCCCGAGAGCACGTTGGGCAGAAAAAACATCTGTTTCCACTTTGCATCTTTGTTACTTTGACAGTTTTTCCTTAAGAGACCTGTGGTTGAAAGAAGTTTTAGAAAGCTGAGGTGTTTAAAGTGAGTATAGTCGCAGGCCCTTCATTTTCACTCTGCAAGGCCTCAGTTTTCGGTGGGATGGCAGAGTTTGGAGGAGGTGAGACGGACAGTCGTTAAAAAACCCACTTTTTCGACAGCAATCCTCAGATGACCCTACCTTTACTAAAGCAGCTAGGAACGTCGTAGGCAAATCCTCCCTTAAGGTACAAAGGAATCGCTTTACCTGGTTGACTTCAAAGTCCTATAATGACCACGCCAAGAATTTCCTCCTTGCTGAGTTCCCAGAATTCTGACTGGTAGAAAGGAAATTAGAGCTGAAGGCACTTATGTGCTTTAACAACTGATTCACATCTCTAGCTCTGAGGTATTTTGTTTGCTTGGCCATCCGTTAGCATCTTTCTGTTTTTACTGCACAGGTAATAGACAAACACAGTCACTTGATTCAAAAATTAAAACTTTATAAAGTGCTCTTAGACCACTATCCCCAGTCTCTGACCTTCTTGACCTCCTAGGTGTTTTGCTGTGCATTTACGGATATATAGATGTACTGTGGACACATACGTGCTTTCTTTTTTCGTTTCCGTGAATGGCTATTATGCTAATACAAATCAGTACCGAACTTGGTTGTGTTACTTAATACGTCTCATGTTGGGAAATCTTCCCATGTTAGAACATATAATATAAATCCGTTGTATCTATTTTACTTAATTGTCGCAGAGAAGTCCATAGTATGGCTATACCGCAGATAGAGTAGTATCATTCCCGATGGACCTTTAGGTTGTTTCCAGTTTTATTTTATAAGCAGTTCTGCAGAACATCATTATCTGTTTGGAACTGAAATAGTTCAAACAATTATTTGAACAGTGTGCTAGTTTTGAGAATATTTATATTGATAGGGGAAAAAGTGGCAATCAGCTGTCAGAAATGCCCAAGTAAAGCTGGTTATTATGGTAAGTTTTTTGTCACACGGATTCAGGTGTACCGAAGGTCAGACTACATATTGGAGGGAAGCCCTTATGGTGATAGCATTCTTTTGCATGATACGGTGTTTTCCATTTCCCTTACTGGCTAATGCTCACGTTATAAAGAGGTATCACTGACTACGTAAAGGATGGCTTGCTGATTCGGATATGCATACATGCGTATAATAACCATTCCTCAGCCTCTCACAAATCCCGTAGAAGGTGTCAGGAAGTTCTTTCAATGGATCAGATAATTTTGCCAGAAGGTTGGGTGGGGGCGGGGACGGCTCATGAGAAGTTCTACCTACTAGGGATCGCAGATGCCCCGTCCTTCCTCTGGACTGGAATTGGTAGCTGCTGAGATGTCCACCAGTTCCCTCCGGGTTGGTGGAAGAAATGAGGCATATACATGCAGTCTGATGCATTCGTAGAAGTGCAAAATGAAAACTTCCAATCTGAGTAAGTGTCTACTAAGGATTCTAGACGACGATTTTTTAAATAGCTCCCATTAATTACTGTCAGGTTTGGGGAATAACTCAAAGTTCAGTTACAGTGCTGTCGAGTAGAGGTTTGCTTTGGTGAAAACCAGCAACTGACCTGAGACTAGCACGCCTCTGGAAATTATCCTTCCAGAGTACATGAAACATTGGGTATTTCACATTCCTTCAACTTCGTTTCATTGGATTTCCCCAAAGCTAAAAATGTTTGTGCATCAAAGAACGTTATTAACAAAGTGAGGAGACAACCTTGGGAATAAGGACAAAATATTGCAAATCGTGTATCTGTTAAAGGTTTAATGTGCAGAATATGTAAAGAGCTCCTGAAACTGAACAACAAAAAGACCGTCTAACTTAAAAATGGGCAGAGGACTTGATTAGACATTTCTCCAAAGAAGATCTACAAATGGCAAATAAGTACATGAAAAGATGTTTAGCATCATTAGTTATTTAAAAAAAAAAAAGTGGAATCAGATACAGGATGTAAGCATATCATCGACAGTTACAGAGGGATCCAGGTAAGGAACTAAAAATACAGAAAACACTATTTTCGGTCATTCGTTGCATAACAAATCACCCCAGGACTAAGTGGCTTAAAACAGCCACAGCTGTTATTTTCTCACAGAAGGCTTTCTGTGTGTTGACCGGGGCCCAAGGATAGAAGCTTCTTCTGCTGGCCTCACTGGGGGTGTTCCCTCACTCCGGTCAGGTCTGTAGCAGCTGGGGCAGAAAGGCCGGATTCAGTGAGACTCTATGTTTTAAGGCCTCGCTCTCTCCAAGTGGCCCTTCCATGTGGTCTCTGTGGCCAAGATACAGCCTTCTTGCATTGAGGCTTAACTCCAAAAAGCACAAGGGTCATGTCTGGAGACTGGTTTCCACAGTCACCACTCACACATACGCAGAATTAGGACAAGCCAGATCCTCCTGTACCATTGCAGGAAGCCAACAGATAGTATCTGAAGTTGACAAATCACGAAATAGCAGCATTAGAAACAAGTCCAAGGGTGAGATGGACTAAATGGGAGACTTTTTTTTTTCCCCCAGTAATTTCTACACTCGGCATCGGACTCGAACTTATGACCCCAAGATCAAGAGTCACAGGCTCTCCCGGCGGAGCCAGCTGGGCAGCCCTCGATGGGAGACTCCTGCTTTTTCATTATATAAACGCTTCTGTATCATTAGGTGTCAGACTGGAAGGGTACATTGTTTCATTAATGTCAGAGGGTAGTGGTTTTGGAACATGGCTCTGAGGCCAGAGTGCTGGGGTTCATATCTTGGCCACATCGCTCACAACCTCTGACCTTGGGCAAATTACAAAAGCACCCAGTGCCTCGCTGTTCCCATCTGTAAGGTGGGGATAATAATCGTGCCAGCCTCAGAGGGTTATTAGGATTATGTGAGAAAGACACGGAGAGCCCCATCTGGCATAAAGTAGATCCTTAAAAACCGTTCGCTACTAACAGTTATGACATTAAAAAAGAAAAAGCAAGCAAGCCCACAGTGAACTAAGGTTCCCAAGACCTGGATTCGAGTCTCCTGACTCTGGCACAGAAGTGTTGAGCTCATGTCTGTTTAACCTGAGGCAATATGAGGTAAGGATTAGCTCCTAAGAACAGAGGTTTGTCAAATAAGAAGTCTCCGGGAGCTAGCCAGGGCTGTCAAAAATTACCTTGGCGAAAAGAGAAGTCCCTCCCTTCTTGGAGAGAGTTTCAGGTTCTTTACGGTTGAACTTGCTCCTTCCTCCTCCAACTATAACCACTGCGGAGAAATAATTCACGGACTCACTCACTGCCTGTCCGGAGACCTTTCTCCTGGGAAAGAACTTTATAAATCATGCTCAGTTAGTGGCCATAACTCCCAGGTGCTTACACAAGACCCAACTGGAAAAGGACATTAACTTGGAACCAATTAAATGGCTTCTAGTCTGCATTCGCCGGCCTCCCAAACGAATCTCTCCCAGAAGGCTGTTCACGTGGTCCACCCTAGGTGAAACCGTAAAGAAGCTAAAACTGGGCTTTGGAGACCCCCACCTCTCCCGCCCGCCCTAGGGAACGCAGAGCTCACGTGCACCAAGAAACAGCGTGATCCGAGAGGCGACTCAGAATACTCTCCTCCTTAGAAATAGCTGCGCTGCGAAACGCCTTCCCCGCTTTTGCCCCCTTTCACCTGCGAGAAGTGAATTAATGGTACGCTTCCTGGCACTGGTCGGGAGCCCGAGTAAGCCCACTGTGGTGTCCTGGTGCCCCTCCATTCACACCACACAGGCAGGCCGCTCGCGGATGGTGCCTGTCCATAGGACCCCAGACTCGTAACTTACCAGTGGCTGCCTTTGGGCACCAGAACCTTCATGAGTCAATCTCCAGCTAGGAAGTGCAGTTTAAATGAGGGACAGCGGGTCTCCCAGGTCCCGTGGTCTCACTCGAGCTAACCTACCAGCTGGTGCTGCAGAGAAAGCATAATGGACCCTCAGTCAGGTATTCTGTGCCGACGCCCAGGTGGCCTTGACTGCAGAACCATTCTTCCAAAAAGTGTAAATTCTAGCTTAGCAGTCCGCCGAGAAGCCCTAACCCTAACCCTAACCCTGGCAGGCCAGGCATGGGGGCAGGAAGTTACAGCAGCTAATCAAGTCCTTGCTGTGCTGTCCTGACTCACTGGCGAGCCCTGGCCCGGTCCCAGCTGACCCCACTCCTGTAATGCTCAGCGAGGAGCCGGACTTCTCCATTAATCGGCCTGCCTTCAGGAACTTGTAACAGGCCTCTTGTTCCCAGACTCCTCTATAATGACATTCTGCACAAGCAGATGTCGTCCTTTGATTCCTTCTGACCTTCTGAATTTTGGCAAATGAGAAAGCGCCCGGGATCCACAGTGAGGGCCTTACGGGTGTCTTTCCTGCGCAAAGACTCTCTCGTCTTTCCACGCCACCCCCGTCCCGAGCTGGCACGTAGCAAGGACGTGGCCCCGCTCCTCTTCCCCACTGGCAAAAAGCCTTCTTCCCCGGAGCCAGAGGGGGCTGTGAGATGAGGTGGCCGGTACTGGTCCACGCGTGAGTATTTACCAGATGTGACTCCGGGGCCCTGGGGCTGTCTCCGCTCGACAGATGAGCAAATACTGCCTGAGTGCCCTTCCCAAGGTCACCCCCCAAGCGAACACTGGTGCTGGGAGAATGAGATCACCCAGACAGCGAAGGAACTGCAGCCCCAGCTTTCAAAGCCCTGAAGTGTGAGATTTTTCGACCTCCCATTCAGGTCGCGGGAGTACAAGACCGTTAAGTAATGAATAGATCTGCGGCTCATCTCCCCACTTGCTTTCTCTGCAGAGATGCCTAGGCGGGACAGTTATGGTTGTGATGATTAATTAATAAGCCCACCCAGTTAACCTGAAGTTTGGAGGCCACACTACAACCCTAAGGCAGTCTCCCTGGCAGCTCAGCCTTCCTTCCCGAGGCTCCGAGAGCACCGGCGGTGTCTCGGGCGGTGCAGCAAAACCGGGCTGGGGGACTTCAGAATGTGGTCTGCCTTCTATTGAAGTGCGAGTTTTAAAAACCCCTTTCAAACCAAGTCACTTCAGAAGCAGACCCAGCGCTGACTCAGAGGCCCGTTCAGTGTTCCGTGGCTCCCAGCGTATAGGATTACCCTGCTTCCTCAGCCTGAATCCACAGCCCCCAGAGAAAAAGAGGAGCATAAAATGGTTGTGAGTTGAGTTCCGAAGATACACATCGGGTGAACTTGGGAATACGGGAGGTTTCGGTGCTCCTTCGTCTTTTCTGTTCCACGGCAAGGGGAACAAGGCATCAAAGCCATTAGGACAGTCAGGTTCAGGGCCCTCCTCCCTCCCAGCCCTGGCGTGGGGAGTGGGGAGTAGCCTGTCAGCCTGGAAAGAGTCTTGAGGAGGAGATTTTGCTTCATCAAGCCAACGCTGCGTGTGGGTCAAGCAGAGGGGTTTACTCATGAGACGACCCGATTCCTAAAGGAGTTCTAGAGCTTTCTGCAGAGTGCGGGGCCAGAGATCCTATCACTCCCCTGCATGAAACCCTCCCGTACTTTCCCATCTCGCTTACGGTAAAATCAGTCTTGACGGTGGCTTCCCAGACCCTGGACTCCTCTGATCCCCTCCCCTCCTTCCCTTCATCACCCTCCCTCAGCCACAGCAGCCTCCTTGCTGTCCCCTAGAACATGCCCAACTTGTCCCCTAAAATACTCCTCTCCCCCCCCCCGCCCCCCGGAGAGATACCTAGCACAACCCCTGTGGCCAGCACCCTTCCCCCACCTTTCCAGAGCAATTGTCTCCAGCAGAAACCGTCTTGGGATCTGTCTGCTTCCGTTGTGTGGCAGAGAACCGTTCTCGTCTTGCCCCCGTTCTTTCCTTCTTCCTTCGTGTAGAATCTTGGTTTTGACAGAGGAGAGAAGAACACAGTGCATCCAGCTAAAAACCTACACTCCCAGCCCCTTCTGGCTTCTAGTCAGTGAGATAGAGGCAGGGGTGGCTTCCTGTCGTCCCTTAAAAGGAGGCGGCAAGTGCACATTTTACCCCTCTGCCCCCTCTCCTGCTCCCTGGGACTGGAGATACGGTGGCCGGAGTGCCCTGGACCATGAGGTGAGCTCAAGGATAGTAGCCGTCAGCTAAGAACGACAGAGCAGAAAAGTGGAGGGAATGGCCTGGGTCCTGGATGTCTCTGGACTGCTGTCCCATGACCTCCCCAAACTCCTTTAACGTGAAAGACTTCCATCTTCTGTAGGCACTGCGGTTTCTGGTCCCTCTCGCTGGCAGCTAAATGCAAAGTCTATAAGCAATACACGTGCTTGTCATCTGTCTTCCCCCACCGGAACGTAACCTCCGTGACACTTGGGATTTTGTCCTGGTTCACTGCTATCTGTAGATCCTGGTACCTCATAAGTATTTGTTGAATAATGAATGAAGGAACGAATGAACGAATGCACAGAGAAACAACAATAGCCTCTCTGCCCCAATCTGGGCTTCATCAGTAGGGCAGGCACATAGTAAGCTATACTGTCATCCTTCATCACTGGAGCCAGAAGCATAGGTATTTATACGGGCAAGATGATTTTTACTATCTAAAGGTTAGCTGCAGAAACAGTGCCATTCAGTTCCTGGGGCTGTGAAATGGGGATTTGCTTTGGGTTTAAGACTGGGATGTCTCCAACATCTCTTGGAGTCCAGACGCCTTGTTAGCACAGCCGCGCTGAGGCCACAGTTGCACGGACGTCTTGCCCTTCGACGGGAGAGCTGCAAGGAAGTGTGATTCTCTTCCCGTCACAAAACCTCCCTAAGCAAATAGAGCGGTGTCTTGCCTCCGATCTTCCCTTTGGTCTTGGAATGACATGGCAGCTCGGAGAATCCGTGGATTCTTTGGCTAGAGCAGGAGAGAGCCCGGCGGAATCTCTGACCCACGTGGATATTACCTCTGAGGGGATTAGGACTTGCGTGAAAAATTGGTTTATGCGTCAGAGTAACAGTGACTGGTAAAACTTTCAATTCTACCAGTAGAGGAAGTGCGGTTCAAAGGAAAGATGCTGGACTACCAAATGACCTCCATTCTGGGCCCAGCATCGTGACTTACAGAGCAAGCATGACCTCGGCTTCCTCTGTCTCCCCAAAAGGGTAACGCCTGTCTTGCCTAGCCTCATCGTGAGGGTCACGTGAGATAAGGTGTCTGGAGGTTAACCATGTTGGTGTGTAAAAATCCCCGTTTTCTAGAGATGGGAGAAACCTTAAGGATTGTCTCACGCAACCCTTCACTTCACAGACCTGAGCACCGATGAGCCGAAGGTCACGGTTTTGCTTCAGGCCACAGGGTAAGGTGGTGGCAGGGCTGGGGGTCTTGAATTCCCCGACCGGTGTTCTTCCACGAGCAGTGGCCCCTGGTGGTATTAGGCCTCCTTTGATTGTGCCTTGTGCTTTTACTGTTGTTACTGTAACATTGGTTATGTAGCGGGGAAATTCTAAAGAAGTAAGGTTCCGATGCAAGTTGTTTTCAATCGTGTGCTTTCCACTGTGTTTACTGTGGCTCTAACAGCGTGCCAAAGTCTGCCGTAGGCTTGGAGGGGACAGCAGTGGGCAAAGCAGACAGAACTCCCTGTCTTCAGGGAGCTTATTTTACACACACACACACACACACACACACACACACACCCCAAACGGTATTCAGTGTTGTGTAGAAAAACAGGGCAGGGAAAGAAGATCGGGAGCACTAGGGTAGGAGTTGGAGGGAAGGGGAGATGTTTCTGTCGTAAGTGGGGCAGTCAAGATAGGCCTCACTGATTGGATTATGTTTGAGCAGTGACCTGAAGGCTGAGAGGGCAAGCCACATGGATGTCTTTAGGGGAAGAATTTTCAAGGTAGAAGAAACAGCAGCTACTAAGACGCTGAGAGTGTTCTTTGCCTGTTCCAGGGAGAGCAGACGAGCCAGTACAGACGGGCACAAAGGAAGCAGTGGGAGAAGGTGGAAGGCGTTGAGGGTCAGAGAGCCGCACGGGGAAGGGGTAGGTCACAAAGGGACTTGCGGACCGTTGTAAGAATTTCGACTTTGACTCAGCTTTGAAAGCAGCGCAGAGCAGAAACTCATTGGAAGGCTGGTATGCCCTTGATGAATCGGCATTTCGCTCTGGCCCACCGTTTTCTACTTCTGAGTTTGCCCCACCCTGTTGGTGTTGGGCTGCCCCGAGTTTTCTACTGTGAGTGCTCTTGACCTGTTCGTGAATGTTCTTTAAGCAAGAGAAGAGAAACAAAGGCCCAGTAGCCTCATGTCCGGAATAAGGTTAAAATAAATTTCGGAGATGTTTCTCGGCCTCCCAAAACCAATTAAGCGGGTTACACGGAAGTATTTCTAAAAACAGCAGTACAGTGGAGATAGACTGACAGGTGAGCAGATGGGGGAACCATCAACTCAAATTTATTTCACAGCTTACAACTCAAATGAGCATTCCAAAGTCAGAACAGCTGGCCCTTTATTCTGTAAGCCATTGTCCTTTGCTTGGCTCATCTCTCAGGAGTATGACTGGATTATGCTCCAGTGGCTGTCTGTCTGTCGGTCATTGACTTTGCAGGGAAAAATCCTTTGTAGAAACCAGGCTTTTGACGTAAATCAGATTTCTCCGTAATGCCTGCTTCTTGCACGGGTTATGAAGTTTCTAGATTCTGCAAATCAGTGACATTGGCCTGTCAGCTTTCATTTTCAGAAGTGTATCCGTAACCTACGTGACTGTTATTGTCAGATTCTGAGTAAATGGAATTTAATCAAATAGTCAAAAAGCAAAATCTTCAGATTTGTCAGAGGAAACATATATATATGTACATATACACACACACACACACACACATATATATATATACCTATGTATGTATATACATATTATGTGTGTGTATATATATGTGTGTGTGTATATATATATGTGTGTATATATATATATATTATGGTATGTCTAAAAATCACAGCCGCCTTGAATTGATGGTCATAAGTTATTCTGGAACCTTTCTGAAGTTTGAGACTGTCCCATGCAAACTTGACTTAAGTTTCAAGCGGCGAGGAAGTCCTGAAATTTGGAAAGGGTTATCTTTTGTCAATCACGGTCCTTTGTGGGATACTGTGCTGACAGGACAGCAGAGAAACCGTATTCTCTGGCAGAAAAGAAGGCTTGATGCTAGCCGGTGGGGATTTTGTTCCAGTAATTCCATCAAATTGGACCTTCTGCCATGCTGCAGGGATAGCATTAATATCACTCATTAAGTCATACGCCCTGTATGCTTCCCTCCCAATGGCAGAGTCGCTGGCAGAATATATTTTCTTCCAAAGTGTTTGTTTTCATTGTTGCCCTTTAAAAATAATGAGTTCATTCTATTCCCTTGCAAGGAAAGTTACTCTAGACTGCTTTGAAATTGTATATCTTTTGTTGGGCACATTTCTGCAATGATTCCATAGCTTTGTGTGCTGGGGAACCCAACCCGGCCTCTCTTAAAGCTCCTGACCAAGCTGCCTCAGACTTGATACATATAATCGTCCAGCCTATTTGACCTTTATATTGTTACCCTTGGCCAGGTAGAAGTCATGCAAGTTTCAGGTGACCCTATCATGTGACCAGAGACCAAAGGTCAGCAGCTCCTAAATGTTGAGCTGTCAAGGTAGCCCATTCATCACTATCATTATATAACCGACAAGCCGACAAACGAACCTCGGGATGAAATTGTTCTCGATCCTCTGCCCCCTGGGTTTACACCCCAGCGGTAGGCCAAGCAGGCTCGCATGTTAAATGGTTCCACGGGCCTATCGGAGTCCCCGGAGTAAGGGAAGGACTCCAGGAGACCTGTTCTATGTGCCAGACCCTGCAAAGTCACCGGTTGTTTGCTCAGAGAGCCACGCTGCAAGACTCTAAGGGCCAAGCCTGAGTCCTGTGTCCTCTGAAACGGACGCGACTCTAATGTGAGCTCTTCATGGGCCCAGACACACCCTCATGGCCCCCCTCCCACGTTCCACCTGAGCATCTTTGTGGTCTTTTGTGACAGGTTGACATGGTACGCTGTTCTCACAAACTGGCCCGATCTGAAGAGTCCCTTGTGAAACTTGCCGACGGACCAGACCCTCCTCTGGAGGGTCTGACCTGGGGCTAGATGCCTTTGGAAAACGGTATTTTCGACAAGGACCCAAAGTGATTCTTCTGATGTTGGTATTTTGGAATCATACAGAGAGCTTGAGATTTGGAGTCAGGTGGTTTTGCCAAGTCCTGTCTCTATCCTTTGTTTGGCTGTGGAATCGAGGACAAGTCCACTAATCTTCTGGGCCTCAGTTTCCATTTTGAAGACAACTCTTTATTTAAAGAGACGTATGCAGTGCCAGGCACTCGGTATTTATTATGGGCTATTTGTAATGTTTTTATTAGCATTATTACTCCCCCTTGGGTCTGAGGGGAGATGTCACTGGAGGGCCACTGGCGTAAGATAGAATTTCTTTATAGTTCCCTCCCCTAGCAACAAGAACGTCTGAAGTTTTTAAAGAAGCAGTCTCAGAGGGGTAAGGAGATGTGAGGGTAGCACAGTATAGTCACCGGCTGGGAAGAAGCCCCGGTGGGGGGAGGCGGAAGGTGCTAGCAATAGAAGGGAAAAGGGCAAGGTACCCCTGGACCTGAAGGAAAGAGTGGAGGGGCCTTCGAGCCATTCTTTTGCCACAAAGCGTCCCCGACTTTTATACCAGCAAGAGGCTCTTTTGACCCATTTCTCTTCATCCCCTGACTTCCCCGAGGTACAAACAGGACATAGTTATCGTCCGCCATTAGCCGGTGGCGGGGGGGGGGTGGGGGGGGGGGTGGGGCTCTTAGCAGTGACGTAGAGTGGGAAGAAGCCCCGGGTTCGTGCGCCAGGGGGCCGGGAAACCCTTTTCAAAAGAACTCTCCCCTTGGAGTCCCAAGTTGGAACTCTGGATGGTTTTTTTCCTTCACTTGACAAAATACAACCCCACACCCTAATGTTCATGGTTATTGGGCTCTATAGCGTATGCGTGTTACATTTCAGAGAAATCGTAGGCGGTAGAAGAATTGCGAACTGTGAAAAACACTGTTTAGCTGGAGAAGGCCTTTGGAGTCCCAAACAGATGTGGAGAACACAAGTCCTTGCCAACAGCTGGGCCTTGCCAGTACCGTTCCCTTCGCTTCCCAGTGGGTAGACGGACCCCGCGAGTACGCTGACTGATTGCGGGTAGACAGCAGCCTTATCCGTGCTTGAAAAACGGCTTGGTTCGCCACGTGGCGTTGGGCACAGGCATTCCAAGGCATCGTGGGGACATTTGGTTTTTAACGCACCTAAGCAGACTCTTTCTTCTGTCAGGCTTTTCACGTCTTCCCTGAAGTGTGAACCCCCCCGAGTAGACTCTTATACGACCAGAAGTGAAGCCAAGCCTACTTTCTCAAGTGGTTGTGGTTGAAAAATACCACCAACAAAAAAAAGGGTATATTGATCTGAAAAAAAGAAAAGAGGAAAAAAAAAAAAAAAAAGCTGACCCATGGGCCAAAGTTTGGCTTTTCCTCACTCTGATGTGTGTTGACTTTCCTGATCTGGAAACATTAACATGTGGTACAGAGGCAAGAGGTTAAAAGCCTTTCAAAGAGAGGGTGAACATGCCCTTTGTTGAAGCTCATTTAGCAATTGGATTTGCTTGGTGGTTCTGCAGTAGGTAAACTGAGTTATACAGATTTAAGAAGCTGATTTTATAAAACCAGCTTTGTCAAAGTAGACCACTATGGTAGCTATGACAGGGCAGCTCTTTATTTTCAGAGTTGTCCACGGTGCTGTGATGGCAGTGACGGAGAGTCCGAGAAGACAAATCCTGAATTGGTTAGCTCACTCGGTCTTCTTTCGAAAAGCGTCACTTCAGATAAACTGGACTGTGTGTTCTTCTCATGACTAAGACAGATTATTTGGAGCAAAGCCTAGTGAGCCCAGCAAAACCAGGGCAGTGGACTGGTCTCTTACTCGAGGTTAGATTTGAAATGTGTTTAAGGTAGACATCACGGAAAGTGAGAATTATGTGTGAAAATCCCTGAACTTGTACATAAGGTACTGTCCAGGATTTAGATTGCATGGTATAGGGAAAATACTTCTGTTTAGACACTGGAATCACCCTGGGTGGCAAGATGCTGTAGCACTCTTGGTCCCGTCGAGAAGGGAAGAATGGAGAACTTTCCGATCCTCCAAAGCATAAGAGGCCATAGAGGAGATTGTTGCCCAATTATATCGTTACTTCCCGCTATTTTCATGCTGATCCAGGCCACTGGGTTTTGCGGGTTAAATGTAGATTTGATGGGAAGCCTCGCATGCTGGCTTATATCCTTTGAGGGAGTGCATTCTGATGTGGCTGATATCCTAAAACAGACTCCTGTTTAACATCAGCCAGAATGACTGTCAACTCCTCATTGTAAATTGCAATTCTGGGAAAAACTCTGACTTGAAGAGAAGTGTACTCTTTTCGTCACTGGGTATTTCCTGGTGAAGTTGTTAGTTTAAAAATTTTTTAATGTTTATTTTGTAGGGAGAGAGAGAGACAGACAGAGCATGAGCGGGGGAGGGGCAGAGAGAGAGGGAGACACAGAATCGGAAGCAGGCTCCAGGCTGTCAGCCACAGAGCCCGACGCGGGACTCGAACTCACGAACCATGAGATCATGTCCTGAACCAAAGTCGGACGCCTAACGGAATGAGCCACCCAGGCACCCCTGAAGTTGGTAGTTTAAATCGCTCTCATCTTTAGGAATGTGATTTCTTTCATTTTTATTTATAAGCGTTACAAGCGCCTCTGGCCAACATTGAATAATTAGTTGTATTTTTTAAATAGGACCTGTATTTTGGGGCTCCTGGGTGGCTCACTGAGTTAAATGTCTGACTCTTGATTTTGGCTCAGGTCATGATCTCACGGTTGTGAGATCGAGCCCCATGTCGGGCCCTGCACTGGGTGGGGAACCTGCTTAAGATTCTCTCTCTCCCTCTGCCCCTCTCCCCACCTCACACTCTCGGGCACACGCTCTCTCTCTCTCTCTCTCTCAAAAATTAAAATAAAATAGGACCTGTATCTATACATAGAGGAAAAGGAGGTCGACGCGTAATTATACATCTGTGTGACATTTTACCTATTTTAAAGGGCTTTTGTGTACATATTTGGTTTTATCTTCACATAATCCAGTGAAGCAGAGAAGCACTCGTTTCCTGTAATATCTAAGGAAACTAACAGGTTGAGAGATTTTTCCCAGGAGCACAATCAGAAGTAGTTTATGCTCTTAGAAGATGAACACGTGTCTTTCATTTCTGCAGACTTTATAGATGCTTATGGCGAAACTCAAAGTCATCAGAACGAAAAGGAAGTTTTGTCAGTCATTTGCTATAATAATAGTCCTTCTAGAACTTGAAGGGGAAAAAAAGCTTTGTTCCTCCTTCCCCTCCTTGAAATGGTTTGGAATCTCCTGAATATGTAAGTTTGTCAAGAACGGCTAAGTAGTCAGGGGACAGGGCCCCTTTCGTCCACATGGAAACGCATGACAACAGTGGAATGTGGTGGAAGGGGCAGCCAGCCAGATGCCCAGGTCTGGCCCAGGCCTGGCTCTCCCACTTTCCGTCAGTTAACTGTGGGTGAGGCAGCCCTCACAATGGGGATCAAATACCCACCTCTCCCATCTCCCTTAGTTTGTAAAACTCGAACTAACACAGTGCTGGGTACTAAGAGTCTTTTGGACATTGAAACAATATACAGCATGTAATTCTTGTAATCAGGAGTTGCTCTCTTCTTTCCCACTAAAAGATTCCCTCTTAGGAGTTTATTTTTCTTGTCCGCTCTGCAGTGTGTGGCTAGTAATATTTCCCCATCAAGTTCTGGGTTTTTCTGTATTTTTTTTTTTTTTTTGAAGCTGGCTTATCTTGCCGAATCTTCTAGCAGAAACCATTTCTCCTGAAATCTTTATCATGTCACCAAGAGTTATGTAAATGCTACCTGTCCTTCATTATTTGTTGCAAAATTTAGGGACAAGGAGGAAGACCGTATATGTTTTCTTAAAATCAATGGCCAGCACATTACTGTAAAACCTATTGATTAAAAACACAAAGTATAATGTTAGTCATTTAGTCTGTGAAGTGATGCAATAAGGGAAGAAATTTATCCTTTGACTTTTGCATTAACCTTTTATTGACTGCTTGCATACCCATAATTAACACACACTTTAGCTAAAGTGGTTAATTTTAGCACGGTGACCAGTGCTCGCTAATGTAGCTGAAATCCGGATCACCCAGATGTAAGTGTGGCCCTGGGAGAAATCAGCAGGGCTGAGGCCCTGTGTGAGTTACACCTGTGGGGAGAGAGTCTGCTCCCATCGGGCAGCCAACACTTTTCCGTTGCTTCCTGTCGTGTCACCAGGTCCTTCGGGATGAACCATTCCTAGTATCGAGGGGTTTTGGGGGTGGCTCATAGCATCCTTGGAATCAAAATAAAGTGCATTCGAGAGGGAGAGAGATGCCATATGTGTGATTTTCCTTTGCTCTCTTGGTAATGCTTCACACAAGGGGCCAGGGGGCTTCTGGGTAGCTTCAAGTTCATTTGCTCACCAAGAAGCATTAAAAACAGGATTTGCTTGGGGCGCCTGGATGGCTCAGTCAGTTAAGCATCCAACTCTTGGTGTCAGCTCCGGTCATGATCTCACGCTTCGTGGGATCAAGCCCGGCCTCGGGCTCCACGTTGACAGCGTGGAGCCTGCTTGAGATTCTCTCCTCTCTCTCTCTCTCTCTCTCTCTCTCTCTGCCCCTCCTCTCTCTCTCTCTCTCTCTCTCTCTCTCTCAAAATAAATAAATAAACATTTAAAATTTAAATAAATGAATAAAATAGGATTTTAGGATGCGAATAGAGAGAACAAGGTTGAAAGGGGAAAAGATCATTTTCTTACTGTTTGAGCGGGTCCAGAATGATCTACTCTCCTCGGGAGCGTGGAGTTTAAGGAAAATTTTTTTTTTTTTCAACCTTCTTGAGAAAAGCCATCCAGCTGTGGTCATTAAAACCAGCTTATCTGCGTGCAGAGACCTATTTGGATGACAGCAGCACCCCCTTGTTTTCTGGGTAGAAGTTTATCTCAAGTAGAAATACCATTTGAGGGGCGCCTGGGTGGCGCAGTCGGTTAAGCGTCCGACTTCAGCCAGGTCACGACCTCGCGGTCCGGGAGTTCGAGCCCCACGTCGGGCTCTGGGCTGATGGCTCAGAGCCTGGAGCCTGTTTCCGATTCTGTGTCTCCCTCTCTCTCTGCCCCTCCCCCGTTCATGCTCTGTCTCTCTCTGTCCCAAAAATAAACAAACGTTGGAAAAAAAAAATTTAAAAAAAACACAAAAAACAGAAATACCATTTGAACCAAAAACAAAAGCCAGCGTTCTCATGCCGTCATACCCGGATGGTCCCTGCACGCACTACACTGTGTCGTCAGCCGCATCTCAGTTTGGAGGCAAGACCGTCCACGTCCCCTTGGCAGGCAGGCCCATGGCACACGGATGTTGTAGTGAAAGGCGGGGGCGGGGCGGGGGGGGAGTAACTGACAGGTGGGGAACATGGCCAGCGTATCAGCCAGGACTCTCTGGTCGCAAGTGACAGGAGACCCTAACTCAATAACGAATTGTGAAACCGAAAAACGTCTAAGCATACCCGGCTTCAAGTGAGGCTTGATCCAGCTGTGAACAGTACCACCCAGGAGCCAGCCCCTTGCCGCGCGTAGCAAAATGACCACAGCGGTCCCAGAGGGTGCCTCCTGATGGTTCACGGGAGATGAGAGACGCTTCTGCCGCAGCCCCCACACCAGGCCTCTGGTTTAGTGTCTCACTCTGGCCCTGGATTGGGTCACGTGCTTCCCTGTAAGCCTCTTCCCGTGGCTGGGTGAGTGTGGTGTGCTCCTTGGGTGGAGCCAGTCAAGGCTGTCCCCTGCTGTAGAGATGAAGCCGATCCCACCAGACCACGTGGCCAAGCATGGGGAAGGGACAGGTTGCCTGCAGGAAGAGTCCCGTCTTCTTGGCGCGGGAAGGTAGGGATAGACACAGGCTGCAAATGTTCACCGGGGTCAGCATTCCTAAAACACGCCCTGAGAGAACTTAGGGCCCCTTTATTTTGCATACCGTAGAGCGTCTGCGCTAAGCAACAATCCGACTTTCTCTCCCGCAAATGCCAAGTCAGTCTGGAAGAGCCGCCGCTCAGAAAGTCGGACGACGGCGCCTTTTGTTAATTCTAGGTCTTCGGGAACAACTGTTGGGTCTTTCCGAATCTGAGCGTCTTCGCCCGTCGCTGGAAAGCTGTCGCAGCTTGGATACGTACACCTCAGCATCCTGGAGTATCACGTCGCGATAGGATTCAGCCACGGGCTCCATTTGGCTCGAGCCAGAAAGAACTGCTTCCGAATCTCCAGAGCTTCTAGAGAGAGCCGGTCCGGAGGCCCCCCACTCAGCTGGTATGAAGGGAGGGCACTGTCACAGGGACCACAGGCAGCTCGCTCTATGCTTGACTTTACCATCTGTCCTTCGCTCATGCTCACAGTAGACGTAACGGCAGTGGTAATAATATGTAATATCTGCTGAGTGCTTCCTGCATGCCCGGCAGTGTCCTGAGCACTCCGCATGTATTAATCGATTTAACCTTTGCAACAGCCCCGTAAGTAAATGTTAGCATGATCATCATCATCCCCACTCGCTCACCGTTAACCACGACGCTTCGACCTCCCTCCTGCCCCGTCTTAGGAGATGAGCCAAGAAGAGGCAGAATGAGTGATCTGAGCAAGAGAAGTTAAAACTGAAAAGGGGCTGTGCCTTCAAGCAATTCTCAGTCCCCTCTTTCTCAGAAAGTTCCGCGGTCTGGCACGGTGTCGAATCAGACAGTTCGATCTGAGGTGGCCGTGACCGTCCTCTCCTGTGGGTCAACGCATCACCCGAAACAGCGAGCCCTCTGCTGGGCCCCATCGCCACCTTCTGGAAATTGGCCAGGAGCACTGGTATTAAAGGGAGTTTCAAAGCGACCTGAAAAATCTGAATTAAGACCCTCAAGAAACCCAACCAAGGGCTCTACCTTTAGCCCAGAGGGAGGCAGCGAATGTACACAGCTCCTAGGCTCTCGGGGCCTGGATGGGAAGGAGCTGGTGCCCGCACCAGCCAGGCTTCGGGTTGCAGAACATCGCAGAACCAGAAGAAAACCTTTACCCAGAAGAAAAGCTGGTGGGAAGCTTCTAGAACGCGGCCGAAGCCAACCTCTGCAGCAGAGGATTGAATATTTGTCACGCTTTCTCAAAGTGAGGGGGCAAACCCGCTTGACAGGTGAAAAAGCATCTCTATTGACTTTTTACAAACCTTATGATATTCTAGGTGGATCGACACTTATCATAGCCCTTTAATCTGCCAGCCAGGATAATGTGCGCGCAGATAATTTATCCGCTGAGAGGTTGAAATGCTCAATTTGGAATAACTTTCCCCACCTAGTAAATTGAGCATCACTCTGTGATTCTGAAGCAGAGAGAAAGCGCAATTTGCAAAGCTGTGCCGAGTTCCTTTGTAATTAGTCGCAGCTTCCCCTGAATATTAATTCCCTCCCATGGCTTTCATGTGATTTAGAGACTGTCTCTAGAACTACAGAGATGCACCCTCAGAACCACGACAGCAAGCGACAGAGTGTCAAACACCTATTATTAAGTAGCCTGCAGAATGCACCCTCTGTTGTTTAGTGCTGTGTGGGGCTTATCAGTGCAAACAGTTTAATATTTATGCTAAGAGGATTGTCAAAAGCAGCTTCTGTTGCTTTAATTCTTGTTTTAAATAAATAATGAGAACATTTAAACACATTACTCTTCTTGGGGCCCTGAGGTCAGCTAATCTTATTATTTATGAAGTGATGTGCTACATAATAGTACTTAGCGCATGTTAACAGACGCTATTATCAGGGTCTGATGCGGAGAGCCGAAGATATATTGGAATGTTATGTGTAATGTACGACGGATTGAGTGCATAGGATGCCGGTATAGCAATTAACCACGCGAGAAAATAGGTATAAAGTTGAAGTATGTTTTCCCGCGGGGATCCCCTCACCATTAATAATTCCCCAGAGAAGACGATGTCTTTTCGTCACGAACCTTCTCTACCACGGCGCCTGGAACGAGGGCCAAGGAGATTCCGTTCTTTGATCTCTTCATAGCTAGCCCCACACGGAAGGCAAACGGTGGGCTGGACCACTTTTTAACGGATTTAGAGAACAATGCAGAGGCGGTGGGGGCGGGGAGGAACTCTTCCTGCTCTTTCAAGCGGACTCACGGTACTTCTTTTGGGCGTATACCCTTCCACCGCCCTGCGCTCCCAGACAGGAGGGAAACTGTTCATTTCGCATTGCAATTTGTTGCATTCTCTTATTACATGCTCTCTGATCCTCGTTTCGCAGACAAATAAAGCCAAAGCCACTGAGCTTTCCCAGACCAATTTTAAATAAGCCGGTCTCTCTGAGAGGTAGATGCCTGCCAGGGGGTGACGGTGTCGCCCCAACTTTTTTTTTTTTTTCTTACAAGGCTATAATTTAGTTGCATGTGATAATTAATTTCTCTACTATTGATGAATAATCCATTTAATAAAAACCGCGATTTAAGTGTTTTCCTTAGGGAGTAACTCTTGCTAGCCTTTTAATTTAATTTTGTGGAAGTTTTCCCCACCTATTCATCAGTGGAAATGATTATTAACCTCTATTTGCATATATCCTTATAAATCGGTCTCTCCTTGGAGTGCCTTTTTCTGAGCACAGCAAGCTGGGACACTTGTAAATCTCTAGAATCTCCAAAGTCAATCCCAGCCTGTAATATTGTTTAATCTATTCTTGGACGTTTTAATGCAGTAAATTCAATTTAATCTTTCCCAGTAATCTAGTAATACATCGAAATCCCACAAACATTTAAATCTGATAATGGCTTAATCACACACTTTAAATAACAGTTGAGATAATGAAAAAATAATTCACCATTTTAAAGGCAGAGTAACTGAATTTCCCTGGTGATTGGCTTCTGTGGAGGCCACTGGAGATAATACAAAGCAGGGAATTGAAAAAAGAAAAAGCAGTTCCGGCACCATGAAGAACAATTCTTCTGTCTTAGAAGCACCTGCTTTCTGCCTGGTGAACTCATGATTCTTTCATCTCATCACCACCACCACCGTGGAGGATTGTCTTTGCAATGTTTGGCAATGTCGCTCCAAACTGCACACGGGTTTGAGTCTTCTAGGAATTTCTTCCCATGGATTAATTACCTCTTCCTATTCTTCCAGGTGCCAGTCCCGAATTGCCCGAACTTTACCTGTGGATCAGAAGCCAGAATGTCGGCCATATTGGGAAAAGGATGATCCTTCGATGCCTCTGCCGTTTGATCTCACAGACGTCGTTTCAGAACTCAGAGGTCTGCTTCTGGAAGCCAAACCCTAGAAGGAGCGCAAGTCTTAGGTGGAGGAGGAAAAGATATTTTTGGCTTCCTTCCTCCAACCATGTCATGGGCTTGGACAAGGGTAGACTTGGCCTTTAGATTGTAGAGCCTGGGTCCCAGATGGAAAGAGTAGGGAATGGAGCCCATGAATATTAAAACGTTTAAAAAATGACGCAGTGTTATAATCTGATTCGGTATGAAACAAGAACCTGCCCCCAAATACTGTTCCCCTCTTGAATTTTTAAGGTGAGGCCTTCATCTCCCAAGGGCCGTGGTGACAGAGGTGAGCCCAGCCTATGACAGAGCCCATCCTCCTTTCCACCTTCCCAAACCTGTTCAGAGACTCTAGAGTAGAAGACTCTGAAGTCATCCAGGGGAAGATGGAATCTAGATCCGTTCTGCCCAGTTTCTCATGACGTCATCTAGAGGCCGTGCTGTCCAGTAGGTAGCCGCCAACTGGGTGTGGCTTCTTAAATTCCGTTTCAGTTGTAATCAAAACTTCAGTTCCTCGACTGCCCCAGCCACATGTCAAGTGCTTCATAGCCACATGTGGCTGGTGACTAGCGTATTGGGCAGCACAGATGCAGGACCTTTTCGTCATTGTAGAAGGTTCCGTTGGATCACACTTCCGTAAAAAGTTTGAGAGCAGGAGAGTCTCTTCTCCACGGTCTGTAGTCCCTACCCCCATGGGCAGAACGAGTCGTTAAAGAGTTGCCGCTTGCCCTTCTGTGAGACAGACCTCCATAAAAGCCCGAGTTACGAGTTCTCTATCTGCCCCCAGGAATGAAGAGGTGTCAGAAATTAAAATGCACTCGACATCTGTCGTGAGGAAGTTTCCCTGATCTAATGAAAGAGACCCAGCCCTGTTTGCATTGCTTCACGGCTGTAGCCTACACATGCATTTTTCTAGAATCACCCCCATTCATAGGTGGTAGGTCGAGGCCTGAGGAGCCCCGGGGCCCCGTCCTGATGACATCGGTGCCTCAGAAGGGCGATGGATAGTAGAGGTTAAAACCTGGGCTCTGGTTGTAGAGTGCCTGGGTCAAAACACACACCGGCTTTGTGACCTTCGGCACGTCACCGTGCCTCAGTTTCCTCACCTGTATGATGGAGACACGAAAGGCACCGACTCACGAGGGGAAGATGAAGTGGAGTAACCTGGCTACAGGCATAGAATGAATTCTGACAGGTAGTTAGATACCCAGTGCATATTAGTATTATTATGTGTCAGTAAAACTGACCTGATGTAGACGTTGTCCGTCCTTCCCATGCCCACGTACCAGTTTTGTCCCTTTTTGGCTTGGCTCCTGCCCTTCGGTGACCCCGGAAATCGCGAAAGTAGTTAGCCCCTCTCCCCAGCCCATTGCCTTCTCTTGTAGTGGTTTACAGCGGTAGGTTGGAGGCTGAGCAGCTGTTCGGCCCATTGAGAGGCGTGCGGAGAACCAAACTCTGTCCCGCCATTAGACCCTCCCTGGTTCAAGGTAGCGTCCACTTCTGCGGAGATAACCCCCGCGAGGCCGCGTGACCCAAAGAAGCCAGGGCTTCATCGTCTGGAGACTCCGTTCTCTGAGTCCTCAGTCTCCTCATCAGCAGACCAGAGACAGGGTGCCGCCTCCCCGGGCGCTTGTCGAGATTAAATGAGATCGCGGAGGTATGGAGCGTGTGGCGCATAGAATCGCAGCCCGGGGAACCCAGGCCGCGTAGCCTCCTGTTTTATTTAGTCCCAGCGCCTGTTCTGTGTTAAAGTTCCTTAGGTGCCAGTATTTAAAAATTGGGAGATTCCGTATAAAGTAAAAGCGTGCGTATTCTCTTCAGAAATTCCGAACATCTGGCAGTCCTAGGCCTCCATCCTGGCCTGGCAATGAGCTAAGTAGTGTCTTCTCGCTCTTAGGCGGGATGTGAGCCCTCCATGGCCCCTGTTGCTCCCTATTACCATTGATCCTAAACCCGACCCCTGGTGTCAGCACTCTCCAAACCCGCTTGCTTGCACCCCTGCCTTAGACGTAGATAACCATGCTTAGTGCTTAACCCCAATATGTGTGATGACTGTTGAGCTATATTTGTGAACTACTTGTAGTCATATGTCTTGTACCTCATAAAACATTCATAAACAATAAAACTATTAAAAGGATAAGATAAGAACCCGAGAGAGGCGGTCTGCTCTTTTCCTCCGTGCAACGCTGGTGGCTGGGCCTGCTTCCTTGGCTTGGGTGGGGCTAGTCGGTGGAGATAGTTCAAGTCCTCCAGGTGGGGCCTGTGAGGCACAGCTGGGGTTGGAGGAACCACTCCCTGGAGCGAATCCAGAAGGGGAGATCTCGTTTTCGCGGAGGAAATGATGGCTTTCGGCAAGCAGGAGCTCAGCGCGTTTGAGGCTGACATAGTGTCTACTGGGAGGTTTCGGGTGGGCAGAAGGAGGGACGGCCAGAGACGATAAAAAGTGGGTTGCGGCGGGCACTGGCCATCAGTTCCGTTCCCACAGGGCCAAGGGAAGGCCTGTTTCTCCCCCGAGAGCCAGGGAAGGACTTACCTGGGAACAGGGGCCGTGTGCGTGGTTGAGGGAGTAGGAAGCCTGGCCCTGGGACCACCTTGAGTGAGCTGTCCCCTCCGTGCTTCCTGCCGGCTTCCCCACCCCCTGGGCCCAGCCGTCCTGAGAAAAGTGATCTGACGAGAGAGATCCCTGTGCGCTGAGGTCCTCCTGACTCCCTCTCCCTTCAAACCTTTCCCTCGCTCCCACAAACCTTTCCTGACCACCTCGGTGGCAGCGGTGAGCCCCGAGCATCCAAGGCACGTCCCTGCCTTCCAAGGGCTCCTCTGTGCCAGCCCCAGTGCCGACTGCCAGGGATACGCAGTGACCCAAACAGGAGCCTATCAGGGGGAGACGGACGGTAAACCGGCAAATGAAGAGCAAGATGGTCGTACGTTCCAGGAAGGGAACCCACTGGGTGCTGGGGATTGACGACAGCTGGCTTCGATTAGGCGGTCAAGGAAAGAAGGTGGCAGGCGATGGGGAAGAGCTTTCCAGGAAAGGGAACCGTGGTCGCGAAGGCCCTGAGGCAGGAAAGCGCAGGGGCAGGAGAGAGGCAGCTCCGGAGCTTGTAGGTTGGGTCCCAAGTGCCCAAGAAATACCCAAGGGGTTCCACGCAGGGAGAGGGCGGGGCAGCCTACCGTGATATTCTTGTGCTTTGAGATGATGGCCCTGGCACTCCACAGTGTCTCTGAGAGAGCCGAGGGACCGCCCGAAGGCACCGCTTTCTAACTGGGACCCCACATCCAAGGCGCAGATCTCAACAAGGGGCAGGTGTCCTGCAGATGCCTCCAAGTGCATGAAGGGGCGCCTCGCCCTGCTGCCTCACTGCAAACAGCTCCCCCCCCCCCGCCCCCCGCGGCCTCCTCAGCAGCCTCCCACCCAGGGGAGCTCGCTAGACAGAAAAGAGCGGGGTCATGGCATCGCTTGTGACACAATTTTAGTAATAAGCTTCTAAATCCATCACCAACTGAATCGAGGGATGCTGGAAATGAGATTCCATAGGCCCTAGTTAATGGACACCCCACATGCAGCAGCAGGTCTGCGTGTTTCGGGGGAAGGTAATTTCGAACGCGACTGTTGTTTTTTGGTGGGTTTTTTTCCCCTTCTCCTGCTCTAGTTAAGGCTGATTTTACCACTGGGCAAATTGCATACATTTGGATCCATGCCACGCTAAATACTGTTTATTTTGGAGATCTGTCAGAGGCAAGTGCATGGAAGACGGGGGGGGGGGGATTCTTATTTGAAAAGGCAATTCTCATCCAAGCAGATTGAGAAGGAGAGGAGAGAGCGGATCTGGATGTGCTGAAGTGGTAATGCCATTTATTCAGTTTGCCTTTGTTACTTTGTGATTAAATGGTATTTTTAATTAAGTCTCATTGAGAGCCATGGGTGCCGCGGTGGTGAAATCAATTTGACAACCATAAAGGGGGAGGAAAGGCCCAGGAGTGTTGTAACGATGACGATGGGGGCTGCCGGAAAGCCGGGCGGCTTTAGAAGCTGGAGTGGAGAAGGGGAGAGGCACTAGTAATGACTTCCTGCAGGATGGGGCCACCTGCGCCTGCTGGGTCCCGGAGGCCGAGGCCGGCTTCAGAGCTTGTCAGGAAAAGGATCCCCGCAGCCCGGCCCCCGTCCACACAGGCCAGTCCCCACTCCTATGCTGTCCGTACCGTTTGGAGGCAAGACGTCCTTCCACATAACCTGCCCAGCCCCTTCCCCCGTGGTTGGAAACTGGTCCCCTCTGCACCCCCGTTGTATTTAGCCCGTGACCGTCAACCAGATTTCCTTCTGATTCCTGGGCAGCCGTCGAGGCTTCTGGCTGCGGACCTCCCCACCCAGTTTGAATCCTGGCCCTGGGTCTGACTCTAAGGCTGCCATCCGTTCAAACCTCTGTTTTCTTGTCCACAAAATGGGAATAATGGTAATGTATCTCCCCGCCCTGAGATCGCTGGCAAGATCGAGGAGTGGCACAGAAAAGGCCTTCGCGGTACTGCCGTCTGTAGATCTTCAGTGAGGTGTGAGCTACAACGGTCATCCTCCCAGTTTCCCCTGATGGCAGTTGTCGCTTCGTGACGCAGGCAAATCCCTCGACCTCTCTGTGCCCCAGTCGTCGTTTATACAACAGGGATGCTGGCAACGCCCCGCTCGCTGGATTGCTCTGTCCCCGCGACCGTGCGTGTTAAGTGATTCACGTCAGGTCTCCTACCTCGTGCCGGAATCATCCGTTAACGATTTATATTCCCCCGTTTGCACCTCGCGGCTCCTGGTTTTGTTTTTGTTTGGTCTTGTTTTGTGTTCCCGGGCAGATGGCATGGAAGTTTTTATAAATGAGAGAACTGTGAAAAATGATTCTTCAGTGGTCCCATTTCTCCAGCGGGATGAGATCACCCGTTGCGATCTTAGATTTGCGTTAAAAAAAAAAAAAAAAAAAAAAAAAAGTCTTGCCGCCACCTTTTAATGGATGATCTGTGTACAACAATTGTTTATCGACTCTGAATGTCTAAGCACCAGGGTCAGTCTGTTTCGAGGGGAGGGAAGCATTAATTAACTTCCAGCATTAGATTCAGTGATTCTTTTCCAATGATGCAGTGCGTGGCTTTGCCCGCGTTTAATTTTCATCAGTCGTGAAAGAATCGAGGGAAAATAGTTCCTCTGCACATGGGTGTCAAGCTAAATGGATAACAGCAGATACAGATCTGTTTGCCTGTCTGCACTTGCCTTTAGACAAAATTCATCAATTTTACAAAAGCCACTCGCTAAACATGGCACCAATACAAATGAAGTGCTTCTAGCACGAAGGTTTTCCTGTCGCTTTTTAATCTGGTAAGTGCGGGCGCTTCCTGCTGAGGGATGGGAAGGGCTGGCCTAGGACAGCACTGTGCCCCCACGGATGGGGACGCAAAGGTCAAGGCCATTCTCCCGGAAGTTCGGGAAAAGCCCCGTGGTTCCGGACCCTGTGTGCTCAGAGCAAGTCTGACCTGCTTCGTTAGTGTTAGTGATTGGCCGCACGAAGTCTTTCCGCAGCCTTTCGATGAAATAAAGACCACAGATTAGCATGCCCTGAGTGGTGCCCGTTTCAAAGGGCTCCTACTTGCCCGTCCCGGCTTCTGAGCCAGGGAGAGGGTCTGCGAGCTGAACGGGACCCCACAGGAGAAAGTCCTCACCGCACCCCAATGGAGACGGCAGTGGAAACGCTTGTAAAACGCGGGAGCCCCGTGCAAATGCAAGGAAGCAAGATTGTGATTATTTGTTTTGTGGGACCGGTCGGATTTGGGTGGGAGACGGAAGGATCGGCGTGCATTTTGCTCACTTGCCATCAGGCGAGGCCGGTGTAAGGCGGGAGCTGTACACGGCTCACGGGCGAGGCCCCAACAAGCGGCTGGAACACCGGGGGAATGTGAAACAACTTCTGCCCAAGAGTCGTGTCGGGGCCCCTTTTAAAAGTTTTCGCGCCCCCTGCGAAAATGCCCTGCGAAAATGCCCGTACCTGCGGAGAGGCAGGTGCCGCACTGGGGGGGCACACCCGCACAGAGGGAGCATTCTTTCCTTGGTTTCTGTGCAAAACTGTCGTCGCCAGCTGAAAACCCTGCTCGTCCTGCCAAAGAGGGAATCCTGTTTTTCACTTGGGAGCACCCACCGTTAACCCAGCAGCCCCAGGGCCCCGGCAGGGCTGAGTCAGTTTCTCAGAGCAGCTACAGCTGCCCCCCGTAACTCATCCCATACAGAACACTGGACCTCCGGTCACCCTCCTGCCCCCCGCCCCCCAACGCTTCAGACGGAGATTTCCAGTTGATTATGCCTTGATTAGGGTCGGGGAAAAGCAAGCCAGGTATATAGGATTCCCATTGTCCCCTCCGCTGCTCCCTACCAGGGTCAGGCTGAGCGGCCCCTCGGTGAACATGTGAACAATCAAGGCCTGTTTACCATGGACGTTTAGGGGTTTGTTTTTCTCTTTTTTTTTTTTTTCTCAAAATCAAAACAGAGTTTCGTAGGCAGCGTATTTCATACATGCCTCTTGATCAATGGAATGATCTGTCAGAAGCCATTAAAGCCCCCATTAGCTTGAATGCATTCAAAGCTAAACTATTGGATCACTGAAGGGCCGTGGTGATTGTTTTTAATATACTGTACATTGATTTCTCCCTGTGAGCAGTAACATAAGTTTGAAACTAACTGTGTATGACTAAGGCTTCATTTGCTGTCTCCAGTCCTCTGCGAGAAGCATGGTTTCACTTCGACCAGAAATGTCTGTGTATAGTTTTTAAAGAGATACAGGCCTTGTTAGATTTCCCAAGGTTTAGGCTGGGTCGGGTTGGTTTTTTTGTTTGGTTTGGGGTTTTTTTTCCCCGAGCTTTCTCCCGTTTCTTTGTGCCCATTAAGTGAGTTGTGCGTGCAGAATGAGACAGGCATCCCTGCCAAGGACCTCAAGTGAAGGGCGGTGGGGGAAATTTTTCTGAAAGCATGAAGCCCCAGCTGAGGCCAAAGTCGAAGTGAATTTGACAGCCTTGGGCCAGCAAAACTCTGCCCACACAAAACAACAGAAGTGTGGCCGTGTCAGGGGCCTCCTGGCTGCGGCACCGTGAGGAGGGTGTGAAGTTGAAGGTGGAAAAGCCAGGTGGGGAAGCTGGCCGAGGCCCCCCACCCCCGCCCCCCCCCCGCCCCGCCTGCCTGTGGCTGCCATATTGCCAACCCTTGGGAGTGTTGGTTCATCTTCTCGGCCTTAGCCAAAATGGATTCTTCTAACACTCATGGGTTCCTTCCCAAATACCAGACGCTGTGCTAGGATCACCAGGTCCCTCTCTTCAGAGCCCTGCTCCTACTTAGCATTTCTGCTCTCAGCCCTTGCCCATTTTAATACAGAGCCTGAGAATAAGAGAGCCGTTTGGCCAAAGAAGCAAGAGTTACCACATTTGCAAAGGCCTGTCTCCCAAAGAGGAGTTTTTATACATCATACCCATCTTACAGAAGGAACAGTTAAAGCCCAGATGGGAGAAATCAAGTTATTTAAGGTGAATTATAGAAACTGGGTTTCAAGTTGCTGGTATGTATTAAGGTGCGGGAAGAATATAAACATTCTCGGACCCAGCTCGCAAATACACCTGATGTATGTGGAAGAAGAAGAAAGTTCCAGATTGCTCCCAAGAACAAGAGCAGCCTACCCCTCCGATTCCAGCCCAGAAAAGAAGGAATTCTGTTAGTCTAGAAAATAGTTTGTGTGCCATTAAGTCTTTTTCCCTTGGGCCGCAAGTTCCACAAAATGTTGGGGATTTTTAACTACCCAAACAGGCCATCGGAATTTATGGTGCAGGATATTAAAATCAGGCCAGGATTCATCACCCCAAACACACGGGTCAAGCAAAAGTCACACTAGTAAAATCTAGAGCAGGAGTCAGCAAATTACAGCCTACAGCCAAATCTGGCCCATTGCTTGTTTTTATAAAATAAAGTTGTATGGGAACGCAGCCACACGTCTGTTTCTGTATCATCCACGGCTGCTTTCTCACTCCCATGACAGAGGGGAATGACTACAGCAGAGACCACAGGACCCACAAAGCCTAAAATATTCACTACCTGGCCCTTCACGGAAAAGGCGTGCTGACCCCAAGCCTAACGCCGAGGAGGGGCTGCATCATCAGCCGTCGAGCTTGTTAGGTGATTAACATCTTGTCTAGTACTTGCTAATTACTCAACACGTATTAATGACGATGATGAATCTTATTATGGTATCCCAATCAAAACACTCAGGCCTGGGGCGCCTGGGTGGCTCAGTCGGTTAAGCCTCTGACTCTTGATTTCGTCTCGGGTCGTGCTCTCACGGTTTCGCAGGTTCTAGCCCCTGGCCGCACTCTGTGCACTGACCTCGAGGATCCTGCTCGGGATTCTCCCTCTCTCCCTGTCTCGCTGCCCTTCCCCAGCTCAAGCTCTCTGTGTCTCTCTCGAAATAAATAAACTTCACACACACACACACACACACACACTCATGCCAAGACGCCTCTCTGTACAGCAACATGGAAAAAAAACATTCGAGGGAAACACTATTACGGGACAAAATAGAATCAACAGCCAAACCTAAGGCTCTCCCCGAGTTACAGAAGCCTGAGCGATGTAGACAGGAGAAGCCATCCCGAGGCGGATGGTCCAGGCGTTTTGTCTCGCGGTGGCCAGGTCTGCAGGGAAGCAAGCCTGATCTTCTGAGTCCAAGTGCTGAACAGACAGGCAAGGGATCTTTCCTGAGCCCTTCTGCTCCTGTAGCAAGACTGAGAATATTCTAATGCCTCATTAGGAGAGGTGGGGATCTGGTCCATGATTTTTTTTTTCCCCCAAGGCGGGCGGTGGGAGGGCGCATCTATGCTCTCTAACTCCTAGAGCTGACTAACCTGTCATTAAAAAGGGTCAGTAGAACACGGCGGCTGCTGCTGCTGTGGTTAACTTCCTACCCAGGAGCCTCTGGTTCTTAGAGTTTCTGTTAAGGAATTCCAAAGGGCTCATTTACGTTCAGTTCAGGCCGTGTAGTTGTAATGAAGTTGCAAAGCGTCCGTTGATTTTTTTTTTTTTTTCTCCATCCCTTGACATGCTGTTCGGTTCATTTTGCCTCCCAGAAGCCTCTGCGCTGTGCCTCTGCTGTCCAGACTCGCCCAGAGTGCCTCGGGTCTACACTGCCTCTCTCGCCACCTGAACCCTTGAGTCGCTTATAAGTCACTCTGTGTGGATCATTTTTGCTTGTCCCGTCACCAGAGTGTTTATGAACATAACCTCGCCTGTCAGATTTGGCTTCCATATTGGACTCTCAAATCCTAGAGGGCACAGAGCTCACAGCATCTAACCTTTGCTTCCATTTAAGTACATCCCCTAAAACCCAGAATGACACCCCCAAGTCAGTTAATATTTATTAGCTATCAATCCAGCGAACTTTTATCTGACACGGAAGAGGTACTCGAGAAGTGTTTGTTGGCTGGCTGTTAGGGTGAAATTAACCTGATAACACATCGGACCTCCGCTGGCAGGATCTCCACTAAGATTTTTCTGGCCACGGCTTACAAGGCTGCTTGGAACCTACCCCTGATTTCTGTCTCCTACTTCACCTCCTAAAACTCGCTTCTCTTCTTCGTTCCGGCCCCACCCGATGTTGCACAGCATCCCGAATCCTTTCGTGGCTCTGGCGCTGCGTGCTATGGGCGCTGGCCAGGAGCACAGCGGACCTTAGCGGCAGGCCGGAAGACGGAACTGAACACGGGTCGGGCCAGGGAGGCCTTGCCCGACGCGGTTAGTGTCCCCAAGAGGCGTTTGATCAAGGAGGCGCCGATATGAGAGCCAAGGCATCTGAGCTGGTGGCTGGGGCTTGGCGGCAGGGGTCGGCAAGAGGTCTCGGTTCTGTCTGGGATTCAAGGGTGGCAGAGAAGCAGCCCAAGAAAGGAGCAGACGAGGCCTTCTCCAGGCAGCGGGGCCTTCAGCGGAGGGATCCAGGTTCATCACAGCGCCGGAGAGCAAGCTCACAAGCAACCAAACTGCCTTGGCCAGTGGAGGTTGAGGGAAGGCCGGAAGACCTCGGTGGACGTGAACTTGGGCACTGGGCTTGGACTGGCAAGACAACGTCAGATCCCACTGCCCGGATCACACGTCTACTAAGCCCCCGCTGTCACATCACAAACATTTAAGTCAATTATGTGTGCTCAGCAGACACATACACACACATAAGGGCAAAACAGCCTAATGATTCCATCCCCAAATTCTACACAGTGAGTACACAGCCTGGAGTATGGGGGATGGGACCAGACTCTGAGTTCCCTTGTTCCAGAAGTTACCGCATGGCTTGAATCACAAGCCAGCTGTTACACCCGGTGCTCGGCTCTAAAACCACAGCGTGTCTTAGCAATGGAGGGAAAACTGTGCAAAGAGGACCTACAGGTGGCAAATAAGCCCATGAAAAGATGGCCAGTGTCATTTGCCATTAGAGAAAGGCAGATGAAGGCCACAAGAGGTAGCCCTAGGCATCTATGACGCGGCTGTCATTTTTTTTTTTAATGTTTATTCATTTTTGAGAGAGAGAGAGTGGGGGGTGGGCACAGGGCAGAGACAGAGGGAGACAGAGGATCCAAAGTGGTCTCCATGCTGTCAGCACAGAGCCCGAGGCGGGGCTCAAACCCACGTACTTCGAGATCGTGACCTGAGCCAAAGTTGGACGCTTAACCGACTGAGCCGCCCAGGCGCCCCGACGGCTGTCATTTTGAAGGTAGTGGTAACAACACCTCATGCTGGCAAGGGTGTGGAAGAACTGGGGTCACTTACCGATTGACGTAAAAAGGCACAGCCGCTCTGAAAACTACTTGGGCAGTTTCTTGTGAAACTAAACGTACAATTAGCACGTGACGCAGCAATTGCTCCCCTGCCCATTTGTCCCCGAGAAAGGAAATCTCTGTTCACGCAAAACCTATACACGTGTTCATAGTAGCTTAGTTCATAATAGCCCCCAAATGTAAACAGACTTGGGTGAGCGAATAAACATCCGTGCATCGGCCGTGGAATACTACGAAGCAATAAAAAAGCAATAGACTGTCGATACGTACGACAACTTGGATGGATCGCTCAAGGGACTTACACGGAGCAAAAACATCCAATCTCACTTATATGCTGGAAACGTGTATAAAATGAATAATCCCCTTTATCATATAACCTTCTTGAACTAACTGGAGTATAGAGCTGGAGAGCAGATTGGCGGGGCCCAGAGGTGAGGGGTGGAAGGAACTGGCTTCTCAGCAGCAGCATGAGAGAGCCTCGTGGTATCTTGATTGTGGGGGGGGGGGGGGGGGTCACATGAATCCACACGTACGACACAGCTGTAGAGAACTGTCTACACACACGCGCGCACACGCACGCACCTGTGAATTTGGAATCAGCTCAATGGATTGAGTCCTGTCCGAGTCTTGGTTTTGATGTTGTGTATCAGTTCTACAAGATGTTGCAATCTGGGAAAACTGGCTGGAGCTTCCTGTACATTTTTTTTTTTTGCAACTTCCTCTGAATCTGTAATTCTAACAAAATAAAAAGTTAAACGGGTTAAACTGAGGGCTGACTCAGTGGGTTAAGCATCCGACTTCGGCTCAGGTCATGATCTCACGGTTTGTGGGTTCGAGCCCCGCTTCGGGCTCTGTGCTGACAGCTCGGAGCCTGGAGCCTGCGTCGGATTCTGTGTCTCCCTCTCTCTCTGCCCCTCCCCCGCTCATGCTCTGTCTCTCCCTCAAAAATAAATAAACACCAAAAAAAAAATTTTTTTTCATTTAAACAGGGGTGCCTGGCTGGCTCAGTTGGTAGAGCATGGGACTCTTGATCTCAGGGTTGTGAGTTCAGTCCTCCTGCTGGGCCTAGAGCTTCCTCAGAAAGAAAAAAGTTAAGCAAAAAGACACAATAAAAGAGAGTGTGCCATTTTCCAGCATGGCACCTTCCTAGGGGGCCCTTAGGAGTAACTGGACATGATTTCATGCATAGACACCCTCGTAAGAAGGGGCTCAACTCCTGACACCCAAAGCTCGCTCATTACAGCTCAGGACAAAGCCCACCTTGCGGGAACCAACTCCCCCGGGCATTGCTGCCATATCCTTGTGAATCCTGCCGGAAGGAGACCCATCTCCCCATTCATTGGCATGAGACGTTGACCTTCGGTAATCTGAAATGGCTTACCTGGCCTAGACTGCTCCCAAGTGCCCTTCGAACCCTGTGGATGGGAACCGTCTCACGGCATTATCATAGCAACCCCATGCGATAGTTATATTCCGTTTTCCAGATAAGGACATTTAGGCCCAGAGGGGCCAAATAACTTGCCCGAGATGACAGAGCTAGTAGCTGGCAGAGACGGGATTCAAACCCAGGCAGCCTGGCTCCAGAGCTAGAGCCCTTAACCTCTGTCCCTCCCAGCTTGACCTTAGCACCATTTTCAATTCTGCCCAGGTGCTTGGTTCCACCAGACATAAAAGGTTCCAGATCTGGCAAAGGCAGGAGACAGGGTTACTTCCAGCCGCTGCCGTTTGAAGTGAGTGGTTAGAAACCTGAGCTTTGGGGTAAATCTGACCCGGGTTCCAGTCCCAGCTGACCTTCCCTACACACACACACACCACACACACACACCAGTGTGACCGTGGGTAAATGGCTTAACCTCTCTGGGCCCCAATCTCTCTTCTTTTAAATGGGACTTCCAGTAGCTCCTATGATGTAGGGTTGTTTAAGGGTTAAAAAGGAGAGAAGCTGGGGCGCCTGGGTGGCTCAGTCGGTTGGGCGTCCGACTTCGGCTCAGGTCATGATCTCACAGTTCGTGGGTCCAAGCCCCGCGCCGGGCTCTGTGCTGACGGCTCAGAGCCTGGAGCCTGCTTCGGATTCTGTGTCTCCCTCTCTCTCTGACCCTCCCCCATTCATGCTCTGTCTCAAAAATAAATAAACGTTAAAAAAAAATTTTTTTTTAAAAGAGAAGCTACACAAAGCTTTTAACATAGTGCAGGACTCCTAGCAATTGCTCAAAAGAGAGAAAATCTAGCTTTTCAAATGAGAAACTTTGCTCTTTGGTGCTGGGTGGTAACTTGGGTGTAGGGGCAGCTACTTTGTGAGCACTGTTGTATAAAAAAGGGCAATTTCTGATCTCCAATGAGAAACCAAGGCACCGTCTCATGAATCCCGCAGTTCGAAAGCAGCCCTTGCCCTTCATGGCTTGGAGGCAGTCGAATGAACACGTCCCCTCCGAATGAACTGGACAAGTGAACAGCTTTCAAGCATCACGTCTTCATGGGAAGGGGGATCTTGGAGGAGGATCACCTGTAAAGATAGCAGGGATGCTAAGGCACATCGATTCTTAAACGATTCTAGAAGCTACTCCTGTAGGGTTCGAGAGTAAAATTGATGGGTAACAAACACTACCACCCACCCCCCAAAGTTTTTTAAAGAATATTTTAAAATTTGTGTTCGACTTCACAGAAAACTGGAGGAAACCTTCAGATGTGTTCTCACCCTTCCGATCTCGTCTCCTATGACCCTGTCCACCCCCATTCTCAGCCCCTGCCATCTCTCTCTGCACCATTCACTCTGGCTTCCCCGCACCAAGGACTCACCCACCTCAGGACCTTTGCACTCGCTCTTTGCTCTGCTGGAACTCTCTTCGTCCAACTATCTATGCAGCACCCTCACTTTCTTGGGTTCTTCCTCAACTATCACCTTCACGCGAGGCATTTCTTGACCACCTTCTACATAATTATGTTTTCGGATTTTCAACCTTAAGTCCAGAATAACATGTTTGCATAAGAGTTTCATTCAGATGTAACTCATATACCATAACCAAGATAACAGTTTTGAGACCGTTAATCTTTACCTCATCTACTATTATAGACTGTATAGTCAGGATTCTAACATGCATTTTTTTTTTCGGTTTTACTGTCCCTGACATCGGGATGCATCTATCTTACAGTGGTGAATGCATGTCACAGTTTCACTGACAGTGTTTTGTTTTCTTCTTTCTTCGTGATACATAAAATAACCGTGTACCTTATAATCGCGGGCATCTCTGAACTGATGACATCGGGTGTTTAAGACTTCCACCGCCATTTATCCTAAAGCACAGGTTTCAGCAGCGCCATTGGTAAAGATACAATTGGTAAAGATACAATGTACACTCTTGAACTAGGGTTCCATCTGGGGCCAGAGAAAACTGGGGTGGGGGGTGGCGGGCCTCGGGTCAGCAGGTGGTGCTAGGTTCATCCGTGCTGGAAGGAAGGAACTGTTTTCATTTATTTACGATTCTCGCTATCCCCTTTAGAATCTTCTCCTGCTTTTGTCTCCGGTTTCTCTTTCTCTAACGCTTGCTGCTGCGGGGATATTCCTTTTCTTTCGCGGATGTAAAAAACAACAATAATGCAAAACTTCACAGTGACTCGGTCTTTGAAAACTGACATCAAGGTGCATGTCTAGAGGAAATTTGGGGCTTGCCGGGCTGCCACGGGCAGTTTGCATTTAAATAAGTTGTGACTTTGATTTAAGAACTTGACCTGATGGGTAATATATCCAAAGCAGGAGATGCCGTGTATACACTGTTTCCATCAGAAATATCAGGGTACCGTGTGTGATGTGTTTACTTCGCTGAGTGGTTATGTATTTAATAAATAATGTGTTTCAGTGGGTATTATTTTCATTTCAGTGTTCAATACCTCCACAATATGTCTCAGATTCGGGGTTGAATGGCACCTCATAAATTATGAGCTGTTATTAGCTGCTTTCTCGTTGCATCTTAATTATCAGGCTGAAAAGAGAGGGCAGACTTTTATAAGCATTCATATTTTCTGTTTACAAGGCTTTTACTGGCGTCTAATAAATTTAATTACCTCTAATAAGAAGAGGAAATGAAGTTCTATTTAGCAAATTCATAGCTTTGAAATGCATCTCGTAGCTTTATGAGCATGGCAAGTTCCAGGAAGGTGAAAGCCATTTAAGGAGCAGTTGCGGGGTTAAACTAACTGCAAAACTGGTGAATTATTTTTTGTTTCCATTTTATTGCTTAACCTCCAGGGTAAACTTCAGGCTACCTGATAAAGCAGCCTCTCAGGAACCTAAACTTCACAGGCTTTACCCCCACGGGGCTGAGGCAGATCCCTGTATTAAAGGTGCATTTTTCAAACATAATGTTAAATTTGGCGAATTGATCGTGTAGCTGACCTACTTCTTTCCAAGAGCGGTTCATTCCCAGCCCCTTTGTGTTGCTCGTATTATAAATCCGTTGTTCTTTTAGGAGGGCTCCCCGCTGGTGAGGGGGTGGAGGGAGGAATCAGCACCAGGACCACTATCATCTGAATGAAAGCCACAATTAACTGGATTCAGGCTGCAGAAAAGACAGGTGACTCGGATAAACACTTGCGACAGAGGGTGGGAACATGGAGGAGGCTGCGGCTCATAGGGATCGTGTTTGGGGGAAGAGGGATCCTGTGAAATACTGAAGGGCTTACTTGCAATGGGGCATCAGATGGTCCATTTGGATTTGTTTTTTGGTCAGATGTCTTCCCAAGCGACCCTGCCAGGCATCTTGATTTTCATTTATTGTAGCGTACGGGCAAGGCAGACCCTTGGAAAAACCGTTCTCCTTAGCGCGAACTCACGCGTTCTTGGCCTTTCTTCAAAGACCCCCAAACAGTCCTGGCCTTAATAGGAAGACCCTGTAAATGAGTGAGGGTCTCTGAGAAGTGTCCCCGGGCCTGGAGGCCCTGCCCGGCTGTGACTCGGCCGCACTGCTCGGAAGCAGCCTCGCCGTTCACACTCCTGCTCTCGTCTGGAGTCCGCGGCCTCATCGCTGCCCCAGTGTCCTGTCCTTTCTCTGTCACCTCCCTCTTCCCGCTCCTGTTATTTCCACCGGGACAATGACAACAGCTGTCCCATGGGTCCTTCCGTTTCCAATTGGGCCCTCCTAGACTGTCACCCACGGCAGTGGCCACGGCTAGTTTCCTCTAAAAGAATAAACAGGGGCGCCTGGGTGGCGCAGTCGGTTAAGCGTCCGACTTCAGCCAGGTCACGATCTCGCGGTCCGGGAGTTCGAGCCCCGCGTGGGGCTCTGGGCTGATGGCTCGGAGCCTGGAGCCTGTTTCCGATTCTGTGTCTCCCTCTCTCTCTCTGCCCCTCCCCCGTTCATGCTCTGTCTCTCTCTGTCCCAAAAATAAATAAACGTTGAAAAAAAAAATTAAAAAAAATAAATAAATAAAAGAATAAACATCGGTGCACAGCCCTCGGGTCCCAGAGCACCTGTCTCACTCCCATCCCCACACGCCACTCCTCTTCGTCCTCAGTCCCACAACCCTCTGCTCCCAGCAGAGGACGCTCACTAGTTTCCAAATAACACCCAGCCTTTCCGGGGAGCTTAAATAGCTTCCATCGGTGCCTTTGCCAGAGAGGTTTTAGTGATTTTGGAGTCAAGGCTGGATTGCGATGGATTAAAGAGTGAAGACGAGGCCTCCTGGGTGGCTCAGCCAGTTAAGCGTCTGACTCTTGCTTCGGCTCAGGTCATGACCTCACGGGTTGCGAGTTCGAGCCCAGCTTCAGGCTCTGCGCTGACGCTTTGGGACCTGCTTGGGATTCTCCGTCTCCCTCTCGCTCTCTGCCCCTCCCACACTCTCACTCTTTCTCAAAATAAACATTAAAAAATTAAAAAAAATTTTTAAAAAAGGGTGAAGACAAAATGGCCACGATAGGTAGACCACTTCCCTGTCTCAATAACCTGTATCAGGAAGAAAAGAAGGGGCCGTATCTCTAAGCTTAATTTATATGCATACTGGCCATGTCTAATTTATTCTGTCCTATGTATTGCCTATTCCTAACCTTTGTGATTAAAAAAAATTCAGTCCTTTTTTTTTTTATTGATTTGTGAGAGCTCTTTGTATATTTTGGACATTATCCCTGTCTTGTATGAGTCACCAATATGGTTTTCCAGCTTATAATTTCTTTTTACATGTTGTTTATGGCTTCTCTTATCATACATGGTCTATTTCATCATAAATAAACATTTGGATTCTTAGCATAGTCAAATCCGTCAATATTCTCCATTCTTGTTTCTTGTTTCTGTCTGTAAGCTCCCCCTATCCTACTCGGGCTTTTTTGTCGTGTTTTATGTTTGTACCTTCAAGTCTATAATTCATCTTGCATCTGTCTTGGTGAATGATGGGAGAGAAAGTTCTGACTCTTCCTCCCCTCCCCACAGTGTGTCCAAGTGCCTTATCACCGGCCAGGGGACAAACGGTGCTTCCCAAACTGATGTGACAGTTCACCTTCTTAATACTTTCTAATTTTAAAAGGAGAAGCATCTTGAACAGGTTTAGAGAGATGAAGGGAGGATACACTAGACAGCATGAGATTGAAGAATTCAGGAAAGCTCGAAGTTGCTGGAAGAAGTCTTGGTCCTGGAAGGGAGGGAGCGGGCTGAACAACAGAGGTTCCCCTTCAGTGGAGACTGGAGTGTCCACAAGGGTCACGTGAAGGCGGCACAGTAGGAGCCGGGAACGTTTACGTCGGAAGGCCTCCATTTTCTCCGCGAGGGAGCGGGCAGCCATTTGCTGAGAGCAGCAATAGAGTAGGACATTTGTCGGAAGCGACTCATTACGCAGAAGGTTTTCATTAAGGCAACGTGGAGGGGATGCCTGGGGGGTTCCGTCGGTTAAGCATCCAACTCTTGACTTCGGCTCGGGTCATGATCTCACGGTTTGGGAGTTCGAGCCCCGCGTCCGGCTCCACGCTGGCAGGGCAGACCCTGCTTGGGATTCTCCCCCTCTCTCCTCTCTCTGGCCCCCCACCCCCGCTCTCAAAATAAATAAACTTAAAAAAATAAATAAAAGAAGGTGGAGGAGCGTCCAGAAGAATGGTGGAGTGGGTCCGATGCCTCCGTAGTCTAGGCACTTCCCATCATCCCCACCGCTGCACCCCAGGGCAAGCCCCTCTTCCCACGTGGATTATGGCAGTGGTTCCACAGAGGCAAGGACCTTTGTCTGTTTTGTTCACTACTTTATCTCTGGCACCTAGAACAGTGCCTGGCACGGAGGAGACATTTACAGAATAAGCGAATGGACGTTGGGGGGCTCGTTTGCAATAGAAAGAAGCCCCCCAGCCCCGAAGGCACAGGAGAAGGAGCTGAGGGGAAGGAAATGCAAGACGTGAGAGACCAGACGGGGAAAAATGAGGGTGAAATGCTTGCTGGGACCTGCTGGTCTCAGTGTACCAGGCAGAGGCAATACAAGAGCCCAGGTGCTACCACCGTCCTGGGGAGCGAGAGCTGTGTTGCCCCAGCTCGGCGTTCGCTCGAGAGTCCAACCAGAAGTCTGCTGGACGGGGTTCTTATACCCTGTCCAGTGGGGGCAGAGGCTCGCCAGGGCCGGTGCAAAGTTTCACCCTCCCTGGGTGACCAGCGCACCCTCAGAGCTCGGCTGCCTCAGTCATCACAGGAAATAGCTGGAGATGATCTTAGGTGGCAAGAAGTGACTAGAGCCCTGAAGAAACCCTCGCCCGGGTGACTGAGGGGAGAGGATTGACCAGCAAAGACCGTGCACCCCTCTGTGGAATTAGGCCTTGATGACCAGGCGACTGAGCCTCTCCTTGGAACCAGAAACCATCTGCGATGGTAAGAAGTGATCAGGCCCACAGAGAAGGTCCCGCCCATATAGCAGACTCTCAGAAAAGATTTGTGGAGCAGACAAGAGATCAGATGAGTGATACGGCCAGGTGGAAGGTTGCAGATCAGAAGGACATTTTCATTTTTTTTTATTTAAAAAATTTTTTTAACGTTTATTTATTTTTGAGACAGAGAGAGAGAGAGCATGAACGGGGGAGGGTCAGAGAGAGAGAGAGACAGAATCCGAAACAGGCTCCAGGCTCCGAGCTGTCAGCACAGAGCCCGACGCGGGGCTCGAACTCACAGACCGCGAGATCGTGACCTGAGCCGAAGTCAGATGCTCAACTGACTAAGCCACCCAGGTGCCCCAGGAAGTTTTCAATTTTAAGAGCAATGGAGGCATTATTTCCCTTGGACTAGTCTGTTTTATTTTAGTTTTGTTTTTTTTTTTTTGAGAGAGAGAAAAAGCAGGAGAGGGGGGCAGAGAGAGAGAGAGAGAGAGAGAATCTTAAGCAGGCTCCACACTCAGCACAGAGCCCAATGCAGGGCTCGATCCCATGACCCTGGGATCATGACCTGAGCGGAAATCAAGAGCCAGGCACTCAACCGAATGAACCACCCAGACACCCCTGGTCTGTGTACTTTTAAAGAAATCGTTGGTATTGTTTGCCTAAGACTTCAGACCCTCCACTTCGAAAGAGCATGGTCATTGGACTTCCCAGCCTTAGGTAGAACCAGGTGATGAATTCTGGCCAAAGGGTTTTGAGTGGAAATGTCACATGTAATGTTCAAGCCAAAGCATTTACTTATTTGTGCAAGACCCATTGGACATCTTTTTCCTTCTGGCATGTGCTACTGCATCAGCTAGAGTCCCCGAATGAGTAGGATAAGCAGACTCCCCCCTGACACCCCCACGATGAATGCATAGCATGAGTGAGCTGGGGGGATGCTTGTTACCTAGCAATAACCTATTCTAACTGACACACTTTCAGCTCTAATCTGAACCCTGATTATAACTGTACCTCTAGAAGAAAGGGAAGGGAAGCCTACTTCTCAGCTACTGAATTTTTTTCTTTCCTTAAAAAAAAATGCATTCGTAGTAAAACATACATGACATAAAATGGACCATCTTAACCCCTCGAAGTGTGCAGCTCAGTGACACGAAGCACATTCACACTGCTGTGCAACCATCACGAGTGTCCGTTGCCAGAACTTTTTACCTTCTCATACTGAAATTTTGTCCCCATCAAACAATAAGTCCCTATTCTCCCCTCCTCCCTGGTAACCACTCTTCTGTTTTCTGTCCCCATGAAATCAACTATTGGAAAACCTCATAAAAGTGGAATCACACAATATTTGTCCTTTTGCGTCTGGCTTATTTCCCTTAATATAGTGTCTTCGAGGGTTCGTCCGTGTCGTAGCCCGCGTCCGAGCTTCCTTCCTTTTTCAGCTGACTAACGTGCCATTGCACGTGTGTGCCACATTTCGTTTAGCCATTTGTTTGTGCAACAGTGGACACTTGAGTTGCGCACACCTTTCGGCTGGAGCGTGAATGATGCTGTGATGAACGTGGAGAGACGCAAATCCGTTCAAGTTCCTGCCTTCAGTTCCTTTGGGCGTATGCCCCGGGGTGGAATTGCTTGCTGGATCATATATGACAATTCTATTTTTAACGATCTGAGGAACCGCTATGCAGTTTTCCATGGCAGCCATCTTGTGTTCTCACCAGCAGGGCACAAGCGTTCTGAGTCTCCAGGTCCATAGGTGCACATACCATTCTTCTTTTTTTTTTTTTTAATGTTTATTTGAGAGAGAGAGAGAAAGAGAGAGACACACACAGAGGGGGAGGGGCAGAGAGAGGGAGACAGAGGATCCAAAGTGGACTCTGTGTTGACAGCAGAGAGGCTGACGCGGGGCTCGAACTCACGAGCCCTGAGGTCATGGCCCAAGCGGAAGTCGGACGCTTACCTGACGGAGCCCCCCAGGCACCCTTATATATGTACCATTCGAATGGGCATGACCTGGTATTTCACTGCGGTCCATATTCCTTCTCGAGCCATTCTTCGTCAGGTGGGAATGAAACCATGGCTGTCACTGTCCCTACAAATCGGAGAAATGCATTCAGTTTGCCTCCAGGTCTGAAAGCAGCCCTTAGCAAAATTACGACAGGGATGAATTCTGTCTTGTCTACCTTTTCTTCCTGCGGCTTAGGCCCCTTTGCAAATGTCCCCTACTTACAGCCCCTCTTGTCCACTGAAGCACACATTTACATCAGCAAGAGAGTGAGACCTCCCAGGAGTATTTCCTGTTCCAACAGAGGGAGGGTTTCACCCAGAGGAAAATGTTGCCGATGGCACAAGCTCGAAATTCAGTGAGGAGACTGTGCTGGGGTGGGGGCACCCCTGAGACGAAACCACACAGACAAGAGTGCCTCATAGAGAGGATGTCCCATTCCCACAAGCCACATCCAGAATCGCGGCCGCATCTAGTCTCTGTGCCATTGTTCTGTTTACTGCGTTTGGAACTAGGCTCTCTTGGATGTTAGATGACAGCAGGATTACATGACTTTATCCAGAAGTTTCCCTGAGAACACAGAAAGCACAACTGTAAAACTCGGCATCTTTATTGGAACTAAGCCTTTCACAGGACTGAAATGGAACCGTCACGTTCCGGGATGTTCTTAAAGCCCTGCCAAGCGACGGGTCTGTACGGACTGATGTGGGCACTGCGGGCAAGGCTCCGCGATGGGGACCCGGGCTGGGCGGGTCTGGCCCGCCGGGCCTTCAGATTCCATCTTCGAACGTGATGCCCAGTGGCTCTGGCAGTGCTCTAGAGCGACAACCAGGGTGGCAGGGTGCCTTTGGCCCTGGACACTGAGGCTGCTGCTTACGGCCACCGCTGGGAGATCGAGGGCTTGGAACTGGAGGAAGGTTAGGCTCCCAGCTCCAGCACGAAGCTCCTGAGTAGCTCTAAATGCCATTGCTTTCTGTTGAAAAGCCAGTTACAGGCGGTGACCCTGCCGGAGCTGTGGATCTAAGGAGTGAACGCCATGGGGCTGCCTCCATAACACCGTCCGTCACCAGGATAGACAGGCTCCTTACCTCCCTTTTCCTCTAGAGTATGCCTCCACGCCACTCCAGATACGTCTTGCTTTGCTTCTAGGCACCTCCTGGGGTCCCAGGGCTAGATCTCCTCTTGCTGCAGGAGGCATCATGGGCAAGCACGCTTTCTTTTAAGTCCCTGCCCAAAAACGAAGCAAGGCTCCATCTCACGGGTCCTCATAAGAAAGCCAAGACCACACAGCCGTGGTGCACAAGGGTTGCGTCAAGGTTGATATTGACTACGAGACATACACTAAAGAGGAAGACCTAGCACTGAAATGTAGGCTCTGTCCGCCTAGAAACCAGGAGTCCATCCACTTAACAAGGGAGGCTTCACCTGCCCCCCACCCCCCACCCCTTCCACACACACCTTGTCGCCATATTGCAAGAGCTAGATTTTCTTCCCAGGCAAGAAGCTCCTTCCTAAGGTTCTTTCTTGCCTGCCTTCTGGTCCAAAGGCCTCACTGCATACCCCTTTTAAGACCTAGTTGGGTTTTTAAAATCAGTTAATATCATCATTTCCTGCAAAGAGAAGCCCTGTACTCCATGACATTAGCCTTCAACATGAAGAAGCAGACATCTTAGCATCTTGTCTAAAGCATGTGTTGCCAGGTGACCCCATTCCCCCGGCACAGCAAGGAAGGTCTTACCTAATCTCTGCATTATAAACTCTCCCAAAGAACAATCCTGATGTCCACCTCTGGAACCAAGGGTTCAAAAATGTTGGGGTCCAGTCTCAGACCAACAATGCTTCCTAATCTTCAACCTACAGGGTGGCCAGTCTTTCCATAACTGCACAGAGACATGAACCAGATCATCAGCTTGGATCCCAAAGAACATTACAACCCATTATCTAATAAATATTCATCAAACACCTACCACAAGCTTCCCCTCCTTCTAGGTCCTGTGGGGAGTCAAGACTCTAGCCGGGCAAATCTCCAGCCCAATTTGAGTAGGAAAGAGGAATACGATGGAAATCCCGTGATATGATTCATGCCAAGCCTGATTTCAAAAACAAGACTTCATTAAGCAGGAGAAGCATCACTTGCTCTGGGAATTTTGTTACAGAATCCTGGGATTCTAAGGCTAGAAGGATCTTGGAAATCAATTGTTCCTCATTTGACGAAGGAAGTTGAGATCCAAAACAGTTATATGACTTGAGTTATATGACAGCTAGTAAGGTCAAAACTGGATCCATCACCCAGCGTTCCTGACTTCCAGACCTTAGCGTGTGTCATGGACGAAACTAATGCTCTCAGAGGGCCCTCAGTGCCTGAGCCTTTAAAGGACACAGAAGCATTTGTTCATCTTCCTTGAGCTCACTGGGGCTTATTTTAGTTGGAAGCAGAAGGAGCTTCCTTTGCCTTTAAAGACAACAGGCCGGACTCATTTATGGTTGGGCCACTTGTCTGGGAAGCCAGCAACATCCTGGTCAACCCCCACCTCCCCTCAATCCACCAGCCTTTTCCTCGCCAGCTCGTCACCACCACGCCCGCTCAGGGGGACAGTGGCTCCCTTCGCCTTCTCTGGATTAGCTAAAGTTAGTGGGTGCACCCTTCTCGAGGTTAAGTCTTCCTTTGATCCCTGTAATCACTGCCAAAAGAGTTTGTTTTCTTAGTTTGAGACAGAATTTACGTGCCATAAAATTTCACCCTCCTGAAGCCAACAGTTCAGTGATTTTTAGTGATTACATTCTCGAAGTTATGCAACAACCACCACCGTCTAGCTTCAGTATATTGTCATCACCCCAGAAAGAAACCTCATATCCATTAGAAGCCACTCCCAATCTCTGCTCTTCCCAGTCCCTGGCAACCACTAATCTATTTTCTGTCTCTATGGATTCACCTATTCTGGACAATTCGTATAAATGGAATCCTACCATCTGTGGCCTTTGGGCCTGGCTGCTTTCACTTAGCATATTGTTTTCAAGGTTCACCCATGCCATAGTGTGTAACATGTTTCGTTCCTTCTTATGCTGAATAATATTCCATTGTGTGGACGGACCACATTTTGTTTCCTTACTCACTAATTCACGAATATTTTGGTTGTTGCCACTCTTGGGCTCTTATGAATAATGATGCCATGAATATTTGGGTATGAGTTTTTGTGTGGATGTGTTTCAAGTTCTCCTGGGTGTAAACCTACAGGTGGAATCGTGGGGTCATACATACATACATACATAAACTATATGTTTAACTTTGTGAGGACCTGCAGGGCTATTTTCCAAGGCAACTGTACCGTCTTACTTTCCTGTCAACAGTTTATGAGCAGTTTATTCCTCCACACCTTCACCAACACTTAGCACTAGCCATCTTTTTGATAATAGCTGTGCTAACGGGTGTGAAGTGTTATCTCATTGTGGTTTGGATTTACTCTTCCCTAATGACTGATGGTGTTGAGCATGTTTTCACATATTTAGTCACCATTTGTAGTTTTTCTTTGGAAAAAAATGCCTATTCAAATCCTCTGCTCATCTTTTACTTGAATTCTTTCTGTTCTTCACTGTGGAATTGTAAGAGTTCTTTATATATTCTGAATACTAGTCCTTCACCAGATGTTAATTCACAAATAGTCTCCACATTCTGTGGGTTGTCTTTTCACCTTCTTGCTGGTGTATTTGGAAGCACCAAAGTGTTTCATTTTGATGAAGTCTAGTGTATTTCTCTTTTCCCTCTCCTTCTGTTGCCTGTGGTTTTGGTGTCATGTCTGTCCAAACGTTATTAATGAGCCCCCTTTAATTTCGCGTCCAAGACAACACTGAGCAACATTCACATGGTAACTGTACCTCTCTGTTTTAAAGAGTGGTCTTTTTCTGTTTGAGTTGACCAGGCTCTCAAAGTGTTCTTGATGGAGAACATGTTCTTGATGGAGAACACAGCTGGGAAAATGTTTCCAGGGGGCAGAGTGGAAGATGTTTGAGGACTAAATTGTGGGTTAGGGTGATGATATCCAATTATTAACGTCTTGGTCCTCATTTGAGAGGAGCAAGGAGTTCGTATTTGCTTTAAAACTCTTCAAAAGTTAGAGACAGATATTAAGCTCTCCTCTGCAATTTTTCAAGTCCTCTGCTGGCCTCTTGGCTTTTGGCCAAGGTTTGACCAAGTGACCACATTCTCCTCCATGAAGCAGACTTTGCATGGCAGAGAGCCCTCCCAATTTGGCTGTCAATCCAGTTCTATGGTAGACTCTACTACTCTTTTGGGTTGTTTTTTTTTTAAGTAAACTCTACCCAAGCGTGGGACTCGAACTCACGACCCCAAGATCAAGAGTCACATGCTCCACTGACTAAACCGGCCAGGCACCCCAATTCTGCTACTGTTGATGGCTCATCAACAGTCCTGCTCTCTGCAGAGCAGATGGTCTGAGCCATAGCAGTTCTCACCTCTTGGAAGGACCAATTATGGTTTTTGCCCTCTGAAAAGCTTGTGATTCTGACAAAGCCCTGACTCTGGGCTCTGATGGAATTCACTTGTAGAGCTACTTGGAGTCCCCAAAGGATCCCTCAGGGACCTACTCTGTCCCAGAGCAGGAGGGACCATCAGGAGTCCTGGGCAGATCATGGCACTGTGGAATTTGGGAGATGCCTATGGTCTGCTTGGGGAGGTCACCTTGCTCCCCTTATTTGACAAAGAGCCCTGAAGCCTGATGGGTGGAGTCTGAAGTCAGATTGTTGCTTTTCTTCATCTCTGCCTTCATTCTCTCCTACTTGGCCCCTTCCTTCTGCCAGCTTCCAACCAGCAGCCTGGGCACAGCCAGAGTTCCAGATCTGTAATGGAAAGAAATGAAGGAAGGCCTTCAAGCAGGGATCTTCAAGCAAGTGAGGCCTTTGAATCCACTACCCCCGGGCTTGGCCAGCTGACGTGCCACTGAGTAGATGGTAGTAACAGAGAGGCAAGGCAGGGGTGGCTGAGAAGGCACTTAGAATAGAGATGGGAAGTTGATGAATTTACCCCCTAATGAGAGGGATCCATCATGCTCCCAGCCTCACGGCCGCATCCCCAGGATGAATCACACAGCAGATAAGCAGGAGATGAGACTCCCTGCCTTCCTTTCATTTATTAGGATTTAGAGAAAATGAATCTGATTTGGAGCTCTCCGGGGTCGGCGATGGGCTGGATTCCCTTTTAGCTGGGAGGTGGAGGGTCTGGAAAGGTTAGCATCTTGTCCAGCTCAGAGGCCTGGGTAGGGGTGGGGCAGGGGGAGGGTGTGTGACACCACAACATTAGGGAATGAAGTTCGCTGTCTGACCCCAGTGGCCATGAAGGTTAAGGAGCTGGTGACAGCTGATGATTTCTCAAGGGTGTTTTGTTTGCAGATGGCTTTCTAGTGATTTAGGCGGGTCGTTAGCGGATCAATACTTTTCTCAGGAGTCTCTGAAATCCCCGGCTGCTTGATAGTTGAGGCTAGGCAGTTATTTCTAATGAGCAATGGTGCCCAACGGCAAGGGACACCCCCCCTTGCTATTTGTTGCCGCTATCTGACGGCCTATGGGTGCCGCTCGGTGCTCTGGGTGTTTGGCGAGTTTGTGTTATTTGTTTGTTATCACTGTGTAGGTGAGTCACCTGAGACTCAGGGGATTAAGTGTCTTGACCACAGCCATACGGTCAAACTGTCCGAGCTGGAATATTCTCTCTCTCTTTCTCTCTCTGCTTGTGAGCTTACACAATGTACTCAACCTTCCTAAGCCTCGGTGTCCTTATCTGTTACATGAAATCACACGGGCTAAGTCGTCGGCCCTCTGACTGGCACATAGTTAGTCCTTGATGAATGACAGCTGAGGAGCAGACCCGGGCATGTCTGGCTTCGAAGTTCATGTGCCTTTCATAATATCACAGGAGCCTCGCAACGGGGTGCAAGAAGGTGGAAGAAGGTGGAAGAAGGGTGGCCGCGTTTTGACAACATGTATAATTTTCTCGGGACATGTGCCGACTGATGGTGTCGTTTCTGGTTGAGCGTCACTTGGCCAAGTCCCGCCAAGCCATTGATCTGGTCAGGATAACACTGTAGATAAGTGTCCAGGCTCTAGAGGTAGGCTGCCTGGGCTCAGATCCCAGGGCCACCACTCACGAGCCGGGGGACCTTGGCCAAGTGAGATAACCATTCTGTGCCCCAGATTTGGAGCCTTCTCCTATTAAATGGAGAGAATAATCGTCCCTCCCTCATGGGTCTCTGAGAAGATTAAATGAGTTAATACGTGCATGCACTCAATGAATGTTAGTTGTTACCTACTCAGCAAATTCTATCAAGCACCCACATGCCGGGCATTGGGGAGGCGTCAGAGGAAAAGACAATTGTCCCCTCTTTCATGGGGATTATATTCTAGCGTGGGGTGTAGGGGTAGACAGAGAGCAAAAAAGTTACAAACGAGATAATTATAAATGCACTGAAATTGACCGGGGGTCGGGGAGCCGGGTCAGGGAAGAAGTCTCTGAGGAGGCTGCATATGTGCTGCTTCCTGGAGAGGTGACTAGATCCGGGGACAACAGTCCAGGCAGGGAATCGGGGGACAAGAAAAGAATTGGCACGTTTGCGGAAGGCAGAGGACGCCCAGGAGGCGGATGCCCAGCGAACCTGGCAGAGAGAAGGATGAGCTGCCATGGAAAACTGGGAAGAGCTCGGTCACACGGGGCACACGCGTGGGTCAGGAGTCGGACTTTTCTTGGAAAAAGCTTCGAGAAGTCTTGGAAGGTGGTTGAGGCACGGGCGTGGCCTCGTCTAATTGCTGCTGCTTGACATCCCGTCTAGCTGCGGGGCCCCGGGGGCCACGGCTGGAGCCGGTGGCGGCAGGGATGGCCTGACTTGGGGTATCCTGAGGTGGAAGCTGAGGGGAGGAAGGAGGTCAGGGGTGGCCCCCGAGTTTGGGGCCTGAGTTCCCCCGATCTTCCTGAGCTATGCCGCAGCTCCAAACAGCCCCAGAATCTCAGCAGCTCCTAAAACAAAGTTAGGTCCCGCGTTGGCTGTGGGCCGCTGTGGGCTGCTGGTGGGATCCACTCCAGAGACGGAGGGATCGGAAACAGGAAAGAGAACTGGCAGGAACACCCGACGGCTCTTCAGGCTTCTGCCCACTTTACGTCCTCCCACATGCCATTGGCTGAAGCAAGCCACGTGGCCAAGCCTGATGTCAGGGGCAAGGGTCAGAACACGCTGCAGGTGTCAGGCCGTGAGGAGGACAGCAGAATCCTCCCACGGCAGGGGAGACACAATCTGAGAGCAGGACAATATTTGCCACAGGGGCCTGGGCTACCCGGCGAGGGCCATTTATCGAGACCAGGCTGGGGAGGCTGGAAGTTTGGGGAGACACCATCAATAATCGTCCCCTTCACCTCTGGACATCTGAGTTCCCAGCAGGGGCTTTGAGCCAATGTTAATTGAATGAGTCGGACGCGGGCCAGCCTGGAGAGGGCCTCCGAGGGGAGGCAGACTGGATGTTCTAGGGACCAGAGGGCATCCAGGTTAACTTCCCTCAAGAAAAAGGCGGTAACCCAAGCCTTTCTTCTTTGTTCAGCCACTCGCTTCAGTCTGGCCACCGAGTTCTCGGGAGTGAGCCAGGCCCCCCTTCTTTGTTCTCTCTCCTCTACTCCAGGCCCGGGGTCTCGAGGGCCTCTGGGGAGGTCAAGCGCTGGTTCCCTGCCCTCCTTTTCAGAGATCAAAACATGGTTCTCCGGTTGAACAATGGCCCGACCATCTGCGATATGTTAACTGTATAATGGAATGTAAGTCGAAGGGCTTTTAAAAACACGAAGAGAGATTTTATTGTAACTAATCGTGATGGATGGTGAATGTGGTCACAGTAGGAACATAAATCTTTGTGCCAAGCCTCGAACTAAAAAGCCAACCAAGTCCGGAGTTCAGAGAGCCCTGTCCTCGGCCAAGGGCAAGTCACATGGGAGGGGGGCCGAGGCCTCACCCGCATGAGGAAGGCAGCCGCCCTCCCTCCCTCCCTGGGGCCCCTGCCCACCCCGGGGCCCGGACCGATGCGGGGAGGTCACTCTGGCCGCCGCGGCCTCAGGGACGGGCTGTCCCGCTGCCACCGCCTGGTCTGCCGTCAGCGGACAAGCAGGCAGGATCACCGCAAAGGGACAAGACAGGGGCCGCGGAAGCCCCGACCACTTTCCCATTTCATTAAAGAGAAGAATGAGGCAAAGAGCAGGGTGAGAGCTCAACAGAAGAGTTCATGTGTAATAGCTGTTCCTGTTAGCTACGCTCACCCTTTTAGAACCATCTCCAGTCCCTCGAGTGTGCCTTTTATTTACTCGTGAGACAGGTTGAGGCCCTGCGGTTGTTGGTAAAGGACCCTGGGCTTCGAGTCGGGAGTTCCGGACTCAGGAATCGGCTCCGCCCCTCCGTGACTCCGGGCCAACCAGTTAACTTCTCCAAGCCTCAGTGTTCTCATCCATCCTCTGTCAAATGGGCACAATACTACCCAGGCCACCGAATTAAAGGGTTAGTAGGAGGAGCTACAGGAACGATGTATGTCTCAAAGCACTTGGAAAACCTTAGAATGTATCATTTTTACTCCATTTAAATCTGGAAAACAGCTCAAAAGGTTTGCGCATATATATATATATATACATGCATGGAATTTTTTTTTCCTGGAAGAAACAAACAAAAGGGCGAGGAAAATGAGAAAACCAGGTGGGCCTCACCTCCAGCACCTCTCACCCCCACCTCTCTTTTATCTCTCAGCTCAGCATTTTGGAATCAGGGCCTCTGCTCGAGTCCCCATGCCGTCCTCACGCTGAGCCCTGCCCCTTCTAATAGGAGGGGTTCTCGCCGGCCTTCTCAACTCTCCAGATTCTTCTCAGGGTTTCTCCATGCCCGCTATTAAATACAGGCACTTTGTCACTTGTTGGATTATTTTTCACTTCCTTTTTTTTTTTTTAATGTGTATTTATTTTTGACAGACACAGAGAGCACTAGTGGGGGGAAGAGCAGAGAGAGAGGGAGACACAGAATCCGAAGCGGGCTCCAGGCTGAGCTGTCAGCACAGAGCCCCATTCTGGGCTCGAACCCACGTGCTGTGACATCATGACCTGAGCTGAAGTCGAACGCTTAACTGACAGCCACCCAGGTGCCCCGATCCTATGGAAAATTGAAAAGAATTTGGTCTTTTCTGTGGGGAACATGGCTTGATATGTGTATATTAAATCAGCCTTATTGTATTATTTAATTTTTTATATCCTTATTTAATACTTTTGAGCCCTTCTCTTTTAAGATTATCCAACTAAATAGCAACTTTTTTTTAGTCTATCTGAAAACTTCTAAACTTAATAGTGTGAACTCATTTATATGGCTTTATATTTAATAGTTAATCTGATTATGGACTCTGATAGTAATATTTGCTTTCTACTATTTTGTTTTCTTTTTTAGGCTTGTTTGAGTTTTCCCTCCTTCCTTTAAAAAAAAAAACCATACAGATTAAATTTACTTTCTTCCTATTATTAAACAAATAATCTAGAAGGACATACTCCATTTTTGTTCAGTTAGTGGCAACCTTTAAGTTTTTGAAATGCGTCTTTGGTCATTTTTCTCTGTCACCGTAAATCGGTATCTATCAAACGTCCCCATGTGTATAATGGAAGATGTCTTGAATTTGTCTCTTACCTCATTAAATTGATTTTCTGCAGTATCCAACCTGCTGTTCAGATGATGGTTTTTAATTAATCAATTGTGTTTTCTCGCCATTCACTCTTCCCTTATCTCAGATTGTTTCTTTCCCGGCCTGCTTGCTCTCATTTCGGGCTTCAGTGTCCTCTTGAATATTATTGAAAAGGCAAATCAGAAATGTCCTAAAGCTGTCTACTTCTCGCAGTAAGTCTCTGTGGCAAACGCAGGGCCTCTTTTTTAATTTTTTTAAACAAATTTTTATTTATTTTTGGGGGAGAGAGAAAGCACGAGCAGGGGAGAGGCGGGGGGCGGGGGGCGGGTGGTGGACAGAGGATTTGAAGGAGGCTCTGTGCTGACAGCTGTGAAGCCGATGCAGGGCTGGCACTCACCGACCATGAGATCGTGACGTGAGCTGAAGTCCGAAGCTTAATGGACTGAGGTGCCCCCAATGCCCTTAATGGACTGAGGTGCCCCCAATGCCCTTAATGGACTGAGGTGCACCCAGGTGCCCCCAAAAGAGGGGCTTCTTTTGCCCTTCAGATGGCCTCTTTCCTCAGGCCTGTAGGAGCTCCTATGTGCACAGAGCCCTCCCTGCCCACTCTTCCTGCCATCTCCCAGGTGGGAAGCGCCCATGGGCTTCTGTGAAGGTCTCTCCTACTTTCTTCCCAGGCAGACTGCCCTGAAATGCGAAGAGGGATGGGGGACTGGTCTCCTGGGCCCCTTCTTCCATGTTCAGGGGTCACCCTTACGAAGAACGGTGGTATTTGACAGACAAAACTGATAGCAACCAACTCTTCATTGGCTCTTCATTGCAAAAATAAAACAAAATAAAGCAAATGAAAATTACCGACGAAACGGACCACATAACGCCACTCAATCAACGTTGGGCCTGTCCCTAGGCCACGGGTTTCTCTCATCTTACACAAAGATGATAATAACGGGTTTCTTTCAGTGACAAGTTTGATCTTTAAAAACAAAAATACATTAGTAGATAGCTCAGTTCCCGTTCTTGCAATTGATTCATCAGCAATAATTACGGCTGTGTACAAAGATTCGGTCCATGATGAATACACAGTTGTCTTACGTTAACAGACAACTGGAAACAGCCTGGAGGTCAGAAATACAGGACTGATTGATTAAAGCTTGGTGATGCAGCCCTTAAAATAATGCAGGAATATTTAATGACATGGTAGCATTCTCGTTGGTGAACAACACTCACAAAACCGTGTTTGATCTCATTTTTGCAGAAGTGTGTGTGCGCGCGCGTGCGCGCGCGTGTGTGTGTGTGTGTGTGTGTGTGTAAGGGAGAAAGAGAGAGAGAGGAGAGAGAAATAATGGAATCAGCAGTTCCCCAACATGTTAATCCCTGGGTGAGGTAATGATAGGGATTTAAACATTTTTATCCTTTTTGCTTTCCTGAATTTCCCTGCATTCTTTTCCTTGCCTGTGTAGTACTTTCGTACTAAGGGAGAAAAGATACTTTTTAAAAATTGGTTCAGTCGAGGATTTCTGGGAACCCGCATAGAGGTTATCTCCCCGTTAGAGGATTTCGTTATTGTCTACCTTCGTCTTCCCCCCTAAGAGAACAAAATGAGAAAAGCTGGATGTTTTGGACATGCTATTAATGCGAAATCATATTAATATTCATCGCTGTAGTCCTAGAGCTGGTCGGAGGGGGCTGGAGGCATCTCTCTCCAGCTACGCGTGGAGTCCAGCCGGCTGCCTGAAATCAACCACCGAGGGAGAATTTACACCATGGGACCAGGCAGAAACTACCAACCGGATCTTCTGCCTCCAAGAACTAGTTGTTTCTCTCACAATTACTTTAGGGAAGATCTTTAGGGAAGATTACTTTAGTGGAAGAAGTGCAGTGATGCGCCCGAGATCACATGACCGCCTGAGGACAGAGCTGACCCCACAGGGGAGGACTCCTGACTCCCCCCAGGTTCTGGCCGTCCCACTAGGGCTCTGCTACAAACAGCCCAACTCAAGTTTGTTGGTTTTTTTTTTTTCAATTTTTTTAAAAGCTCATTTGTTTATTTTGAGAGAGAGAGGGCAGGAGAGGGGCAGAGAGACAGAGAATTCCCAGCAGGCTCCGCACCGTCAGCACAGAGCCCAACGTGGGGCTTGAACCCACGAGCCCTGAGATCATGATCTGAGCTGAAACCAAGAGCCAGACGCCCAACCGACGGAGCCACCCAGGCGCCCCAGCATTAACTCCGGGTTTTGCCAGTGCTGAAGAGGAGAGTGTGCTCTTTTCGTTGAGGCGCAGGGAAAACCTCACTTCTAGAGTCTAAAGAAAAATGAACAAGGTGCCCACGACCATTATTTTGCTTTATGTGGATTCACAGAGACGGAGAGTGATAACTAAAGACAATTTATCTACGCGTGAAACTAAGCATTTATCAGATAATTGAAAAAAAAAAAAAGAGCTCAAATCCCTGCATTAGACAACACAGTATTCTTACCATTGGTGCAATGATTTGTTAATTAAATTGCTGCTAAAACAATATTTATTTTTCACCTTAAAATCAGCTGACTATCAATCTACAATCAATACAGTATTGCCTGGAGGCACCTCCTGCTTCAAATTTGCTTCACAAATCTGCTGCAGGTAATTTATACCCAGTCAATAAGACATGTTTCAAAAGCCACTTTTCGCTCCCAACAGGCAACCCTGGTCTAATTTACAATTGGATAAGAACTGGCAAACTATACACACGTGAGTTAAATGTAATTTGTAATAGGATTTTTTTTTTTTTTTTAAGCAGGAGTGAAAGATTTGATTTCGTCTGTTCGGTATGCAAGTAATCATTGGCTATTTCTGGGACGATAACTGGAAAACATAAATTGCTTTTGTTTCCCCTTTCAGGCATAATTTTTTGCTGTTGTTATTTGGGTGGGGAGGGAGGGGCCTTCGGGGACCCCGAACACCGCAATCACGTTTCCAGCACATGTTTGCAGAATCCACGGGCAGTGGCTTGAGAGGCAATCATTTATTGTGTGGATTTATTTCTTTTAGAGGAACTCTTTATTCCAAGACACATCTCTCCCTTGTTCCCTTAATATTTTGGAGGAGGCCAGGGCAAGACAAGAGCTGTCAAATTTTGGCTGCACCTAAGACTTACAAATTAATCCCAGGGCTTGAAATCTCAGCAAAGGTTGAAATCTGCAATTAGCATCAGAAACTGCAATTAACATATCAGGAAGGCGCGCGCAGGTTGGACGCATGCCCCCCCCCCTGCAACCGGCCCCCTGCACCCCCCCACCGAAAAATCGTCCAGGAAGAGTGTCTCTGCCCTCGCCCTGCCCGTGTGGGCGCCAGCTGCCAATTTGATTGGCTACGTAGTTTGGGCTGCACAATCCTCTCTTTTTCTTTTGGATTGATGTGTTTATTACTTTTTGTGACAGTGGCTCCCAAGGCAGATGTTCAATAAAGAAAAAAAAAAAAATCTGATACAGACCCAAGTCGAGGGAGACGCGGTGGAGATTTGCAGAAAATTGGGAAAGTTTATAAGCATGGCGCGGTTATTGGAGATTTTGCTCCCAGGGTTTGTAGCACTGGTGTTATTTACTCTTCCGCGGACGGAAGCCTTGCAGGGAATTATTGAAAGCCGGGATTCCTGAGTTTTAAATTGCCCTTGTTTTGTGCACATCATGCCAGCCGCCCATCAGAGGGTGGGTGAGATTGAAGCTTTGAGGAATGGGAACTGTTCTGTCTCTGCCTGTCTCTGTCTCTCTTTTTTCTAGAATGAGAAGAGCCTACTTCGCTTCTTAATGAGGGGGTGGTGTTTATTTGGTGGCATCAGGGAGCAGGGTCAGGCTTGGACACACCTGAATTATGTAACATTTGTCTTCAGGGCCCTTTGGGGTCCCAACTCCACACCCCCACCCGCGTCGATGGCTGTGCCAGGCCCCAAGTCTCTGCTCTACTGGCTTGCCTCCTTCCTCGTCCTGCACCCCTGCTGGTTCCCCCGTCCCCCCCAAGAAGACTCCCCTGCTCTAGACATGCGCCGCCCTGCTGGGGACTGGGTGACAAATGCCAGCAAACTGACGTCGTCCCCAAACCCTCTATTGCTCTCTCCCAGCCCCGGTGTCACCAAAACACGTTGACTCGGGCACGTTCCGGAGACGGCGCCTTCCGTCAGACTTTCCCTCAAATGGGCCTTGAGGACCTTCGGGATTCCTGTCTACACAGCTGCTTCTCAAGTCCCCCCAAAGGCCACTTTTTATCAGGCTCACACCCCTCCACATCCCCTTCTGTGTCCTCCTGGAGCAGGTGAAGCTCTCAATCTAGAAAATGCACCACGGGACACAGGTGGCTTGGTCAGGTGGTTACCTGCACTTGGAAATTATTAACCCCAAATAAATATTTGCAGAGAAGCTCCCTCGCTTGGCATGTCCCAAGCTCACCAAAGCTCTGAGGAGGCCCGAAGGAAGAAAGCTCCCTTCATTTGGCTTTTGGTGCTCCCAGACTTCTTTGACCATCTAACCACCCTCCGTAGATTCATAGACTATGCTATGTGGCAGTCCTCACGCCAGGATCTGGGAAAACAGTGCGTAAAAGAGAATGTAGTCTCCCTCCCTTCCCTTAAAGAACTCCTCCTTGCCCTCCCCCCACCCCAGTACTGCCTTATATGAACTTGGGGTTTCACAGAGCCCACTTTGAGCAATATTTCTTTAATTCAAAGGAGTGGCTTTAATGGTGGAATTTGGAGGCCCACGGTCTTTCAGTGCCCTTAAAATCATACCATTCAGAGAACGGCTTAGTTGGCTCGCATAAAGACCTGTCCGTGAGAGCGAACGAAGCTTGCGATGGTAAGAATTTAAAGCGCTGGCCGATGGGGCGCCCGGGCGGCTTGGTCGGTCGAGCGTCCGACTCTCGTTTTGGCTCAGGTCACGATCTCACGGCTCATGGGATCGAGTCCCGCATCGGGCTCTGCACTGAGCGTGGAGCCTGCTTGGGATTCTCTCTCTTCCTGTCTCTCTCCGCCGCTCCCCTGCTCACGGTCTCTCTCAAAATAAATAAAATAAACTTTAAAAAAATGTAACGGGCTGGCTGATGGATAAACGCCATTTAACGTTTATTGTAAAATGCCAGAACTGACCCTCCTCTGGGCCTCCTGGCCTAATGGGTTTGCCCGGGTGTCTCCCTTGCATCCTTCAGAAGGGGTAGGGGAGGGGTGGGGGTGGGAGAGGCAAGAGCTAGGGCTGGCAGGCCAGACAGTCATGTGATGATTATTGCTCACATGCTCTCCAAGGGGAGCTGGGACACGTAAGCCCAGCAGGATCAATCTGGCTAGCTTTGGGTATTTATCACAGGCTGGAAAGAGGCCTTGGAAATTTACAGCAGAAACTGATGGCTTTTCTCCTGAGAACACCGGATAATTCGAAACTTCAGTTTCAAGAAAGAGGTTGAAACACAGCAGACCATGGGGGCTACCCACGTTCCCACCATTCATAATTGGCCGATTAAACAGTTAATCCCGTTAACTTCTTTTTCTATCCGAAGGGGTTCTGTAGTTAGAGAAAAGTGATCCGAGAGAAGGGAATGTCTGAGGGCACATGCACATAAATGAGATATTTCACAGCTGGGAAGTAACAGGAATGAGGGTAACGTGACAGTCTAAAAGATGATTCGCACATCGTTGTGTCTCTTACTGTGGAGGTTTGATGCCCCTGGCATTGGCCAAGCCCCTTCTGCCCCACTGTTTGAGCAAAGACCCTCCTTGCCAGTGGAACCCTTGGCGTCCAGCTGGGAGGGCATCCTGGGCTGAATTTTGGCTCCCCAAGTTCAAATGGTGAAGCCCTAAGTCCTCGTACTTCAGAACATCACTGTAGGAGGTAGGATCTTTAAAAAGGAAATTAAGGGAAAAGAAAGTCTTTAGACTGGACTCTAATCGGACTGGTGTCCTTCTGAAGGGGGAATTTAGAGACTAGACACGGGCACACACCCGGACAAAGACCACACGAGGACACAGCAAGCAGGTGGCCGTCTGCAAGCCAAGGAGAGAGGCCTCAGAAGAGACCAGGCTTACCCACACCTTGATCTTGGACTTCCAGCCTGTGGAACGGAGAGCAAATACATTTCTGTGGCTTAGCTACCCCGTCTGTGTCACTTTGTTCTGGCAGCCGGAGCAAGCTAACGCAGGAGGGGAGTCAGACTTGGGGGCAGAAAACAATTACAATTAAATTCCAAACTGTTGCAGAGAAAGTCAACGTACGGACAGCGAGGAAGGAGAGAAAGGGGAGGGGGCTTGAGCAGGTATCCAGGAGGGAGGGTGGACTTTCGCTGACCATCCCCGAAAACCTCTGAGCGGCCCAGGCCCCCACTGGCACCTGAGAGATGCCAGCTGAGGGAGAACCAGCCGGGCAGCGGGAGACAGGAGCGTGTGGGCGATGCAGTGTGTTTCCTGAGTGATGGCAGTGGGTCTATTCACTGCTTCTACTGCTTTATTTTTTCAGATGAAAAGTGAGGTTTTTTTTTAATAAGTTTTTAAAAGTTTATTTTTATTTATTTTGAGGGAGACATAGGAGAGCAAGTGAGGGGCGGCGGGCAGAGAGAGAGACGTGGACACGGTATCCCAAGCAGGCTCCGCACTGTCAGCACAGAGCCCAGTGCGGGGCTCGAACTCACAAACTGTGACGTCATGACAGGAGCCAAAGTCGGACGCTTACCTGGCACCCCAAAAAGTGAATGTTTGCACCTGCCCATAGCCTTAGCCAACAAACATATTCCGTTATTTCCAACCTTTGTGTTTGGCTACTTCAGGCTCAGAAATATTGGTGCTGGTTTCTGTGGAGAGGCAATGTTGGAAGGGAGATGGAGACTCTCAGGTGTTCGTTTCAAAAAAGTTTCCATTTTAAAAATCGAGGGATTGCCACGCAGTCGGAGAACCTAGAGATGGCATGGGTATTTGGTTGAGGCAAGGAAAAAAATCTTCTAAATAGTGCTGGGAAATGACGATTTTTTTTTTTTTAAACAAACCTCCCTTGGATGTCTGCATCATATAAATCTAATAAGACAGAGTAAAAAATATTGGATTTATTTTTACAAGTTAGCTATGACCTCCCGACCTTCTGAATGGATTCACTTCGCCCGGTTTCTCTTAAGGGCCTTAGGGTGATGACTAACTCATAAAAATAAATCCAATATTTTCCCCTTAGCCATGTCATAGCCAATGTAGGAATTCAGATGATGGGGCAAGGGAGGTGGGTTTTCATTTCTTTTGACCTCCCATTATGAGAGGAGCTGAACCCTCAGCCCTGGTGGGGCCTCCGGCTCGCCAGCACTCCCCGCAACCCGTGTACAAAGGAAGGAAAACAAGGCCCCGCGTTGGGGCCAAGCCCAGGGCAGGGCCTTGTAGAAATGTGGTGACCAGTCAAGGGGCATGGCCTACCTGGGGAGAGACACATGCTTCTGGGCCTGGGGTAATGGGCAACGGGGAGGTGGGTTGGTAAAATGGCCCACTGTTCTCCAGTGAGAACAGAAGTCCCGCCCTTGGAGGAAGGTCTTCACAGGGGAAGGAATTTGGTCTCAGAGGAGTAGTCTATTAGGCTAGAGTCCTTCGGAAGCCATTCATGGCGGGACCCTGATGCTGCTGGCGGGGAGGGACGGTCCCACGGGACTTCCCTGAGGAAGCCATGTTTGGGCTGAGAGAGGACAGAGAGGTCACGGGTGGGGGGAGGTGTGGAGAGAGAAGGGCCAGCACTCATGAGGCCGGCTGAATTGGGGGGGGGGGAGGGCTGTCTCCGTGTGAGTGCCGCTGAGCCCGAGGACCCGGCTAGGCCAAGCCAGGATACCCGACCTGGGATAACAAACGTTTGCTGTTTCAAACGCTAGGCTTGGGGGTACGACAACACCCTTGTTCCTTGAACTGATGTGACGTAGAGGATCCCGTGTGCTCGGGCCCCGTCTTACTAGTGCCGCGTGACCTCCGATAACCCGGAGTGTTTGCCAAGGACGGGGTCTGACTCCTTCCCCTGAGCCCAACTTCGCAGGGCGGGCGGAGCCCAGGTTCGCTCGCCGCCCTCATGCCCCTGATGCTTGGACTCATGCCCACGGCCCCCCTGTGCCCGCTTATTATTTTTTTTGCCAACACCACTCTGGACTCAGGGAGCCCTGGAGGCGTATTTGCTACCTTGTGAAGGGAAGGAGTCTGCAAGTCTTGCTGTCTGTCTGCAAGAGGGCTCAGGGAAGCCGGCTTGGGGGTGGGAGTGAGGTGACAGGAGGTGAAGCTGGGTCTGCCAACACTCGATTGCAGCCTGAGGAAGTGTCAGCTGCACAAGCCATAGAATGGGGGGCCGCTGGGTTGGGGGGGGGGTCTCTGGGGCCACCGCCAGTCTGGGCCCCGTCCGTGGGCAGAGGCCCCACCAGCCTGCCTAGGAGGGAAGCAAGACCCGCCATCTTGTTGTTCCCAGGTACCTCTCTGGAGTTCTCCTCATGACCACGACTCCGTTTAAAGTCTCCCCCCGACCCTTTACGGTGTAGGAGAGACACATAGTTTGCGGGGGAGGGTGTGGAAAGACTCCCCAGCACGGTCTTATGTGGGTAACGCCCCCACATAGCCCCTTCCCAGCCTCAGGGGAGCCCCTCCTGTGGTCCTAGGGAGTGAGTTACTTGGTATTCGCCCAGCCACACATCTTTGGATGTTTCCTCCTTTGACCCTGTCCCGATGACACCTACTTTGGGGTCTTTTCATCCAACAGAAACCCCTTGGCCTCTGGGCCTTCCCTGCCTCCTCACCTGTTGGGCTGGATTTTTTTTTTTTTTTTTAAGGTCTATCCTTTTTTTAATTCTAAAAATGAACCACTTTTTTTTTTGCTTTGTTTCGGTAAATCTTGAGATAGTTCAGGAGTGTATAAACCACAAAAAAGGAAAAGTGATGCCTGTCCTAGAGTAGACGGTGAGAATCGCACATAATATCCATCCGGGGCGGAGAGGGATTAGGGTTTCCCGCAAGGCAGGGCTGCTGACAGGGCAGCGTGGCCCAGCGGTGAGCATCACAGCCCTTGTGTCTGAGAGGCCTGTCGTCAAATCCCGGCCACCCGACTTCTCCGGCTGGGTGGCCTCAGGCAAGTTACCAACCCTCTGAGCTCCACTTGGCAGGTTTGGTGAGGACTAAATACAACCACGGAGGGGCACCTCGGTGGCTCAGTCTATTGAGCGTCGCGGACTTCGGCTCAGGTCATGAGCTCACGGTTAGTGAGTTCGAGCCCTGCACCAGGCTCTTTGCTGTCAATGAGGTGCCTGCTTCAGATCTTCTGTCCCCCTCTCTCTCTGTTCCTCCCCCACTTGTGCTCTCTCTCTCTCTCTCTCTCAAAGAAGAAGAAGAAGAAGAAGAAGATTTAAATAGTCATGGAGGCAAGCCTTGGGAAACAGTGGAACCGGGTGAGCACTCTGAAAATATTAATATGTCCCAAACTGAACTCACGGTCCCCTTTGGTAGGTCCACCTCTGCCAATGGTACTACCCACGCCCCCCACACTCCCGAACCCCAAGCAGAGTCCTTGACACCTCTTCTTCTGCTCCCCAAGTCAGTCAGCAGCCAGCCACGCTGGCTTCACTGTCTGCTCCGTCGGTTCTGCACGTGTCCCTTTAGACCCCTCTCCCTCCGGCCGCCCTGACGGGTGGTTGGTGGGAATGTTTAATGGGTTACTGTTTGGGAAGATGAAAAAAATCTGGAACTAGGACGTGATGGTGGCACAAGAATGCCACTGAATTATATATATACTTCAAAGTGGTTAAAATGGTAACGTTTACGTCTCTTGTATTTTACCATAGTAAAAAAAAAAAATTACGTGGCCTTTGATCAATCCCTCCTCATTTTCTGGTTCCTGGCAACCGCCATTTGCCTCTCTGAGTCTATGAGTTTCACTATTTAAAAAAAATTTTTTTTAATGTTTATTTACTTTTGAGAGAGAGAGAGACAGACCGTGAGTTGAGGAGGGGTAGAGAGAGAGAGGGAGACACAGGATCCGAGGCAGGCTCCAGGCTCTGTGCTGACAGCTCAGCGGAGCTCGAACTCACGAACCGTGAGATCATGACCTGAGCGGAAGTCGGATGCTTAACCGACTGAGCCACCCAGGCGCCCCCGTAGATTATAACTTAAATCTCAAGACACGCACACAAATGGTAACTTTGTAGAGGTGATAGCTTGATTTCTACATCTACATCTTAAGATACATCTCTGGGGGCTCCTGGGTTAGCTTAGCTGGTCAAGCATCTGACTCTTGACTTCAGCTTACGTCATGATCTCGCGGGTCATGGGTTCGAGCCCCACATGGGGTTCTGCGCTGACAGCGTGGATCGAAGATAAATATTTTTTCAAAAGGCACATCTCTACATCTTAAATATGTACACTTTTTATATTCAAAGACGTCTCGATTAAGTTGTTCAGGAAACAAAGTGTTATTGCCCTGAAATCCAAATCTCACTGGGCCTCCGGTATTTTATTGGGCCGCTCTGTTTCCAGCACACTATACTTCCTATGGCTGCCTTCAGAAGTTCTAGTATCTTCTTCCTGGAAGTCCCTCTCCACCAAGGCAGCCTCTCTCCTCCTTCTGCTCCACCCTGGCTTTCAGCCGCAGCCTGGATAGGATGGAGTATTGCCTGAGACTCTGCCCAGCCTCTTCCTCTTCTGTTCTTGCCTCTCGGTCCACAGTGACCGTCTTGCCCAGTCTCCTGGGCTTTGCCTGCAGGGAGAACCCCAACGTTGCTGAGAACCTTCCGCGATACCTTTTGGACCAGTTAAGTGGCTCATCCGGGAGGTGGGGTGGCGGGATTTGAATGCCACAGGCTCTCCCTCCACATCCTTCCATCCGCTTCTGCAGATCAGAGCTGGTTTCCCACTCTGTCCTCATCTTCAATATAACCAATATCCTCCAAGGCTCCGAGGTCAGCAGTTTGCCTTTGGGAGCACAAATTAAAGTGACACCACCAGGGGCATTATTGGTCTTAGCAGAGTCAACATGGAGAGCATCCCCTATGTGATATTAAGAGTGACTAAGCAGAGGCACTGCCCTTCCAGCCAGGCCTGGGCTGAGTCCAGGAGGCTCCTCTGGGAGCTGGCAGGGAGAAGGAAGAGGGGAGGAGCTCTGAGCTGTCAGTCACCTGCCGGGACAGCTCACATCACGGCCCTGGGGGGCCGTGGGACAGAAGGTAAAGGTCAGAAACTCTCAGCAAATATTTGGAGGTCTGTTCCCACACTCGGTGGGTTTGGACATAAGGTAATCCTCTTCTGGAAGGGGCCCAGTAATCCCTGAGCAAATGCCTGGCCTAACTGGTAACTCCAGGGCTGAGCCAGCCCCTCCCCCAGGGGGATAGTCAGGAAGGGAGAAGGTGAGTGCCACACCCCAAGTCGAGGCTTGAATGGGAACACGCCTGTTGCTGAATGCGTTAGCGTGGGACCTGTGGCATTAGCCTGTACCATATTTTGTTATCTATAAAAACACGGGGCATGCATCCTACACTGGGCTATGAGCCGGGGATGGGGCTTCAGAGATGAAAGACGTGGTCCGTGTCAGGAACCCAGACTCCGATGGGAGAGTAGGTCTGTAGGCTCCCTGAGGACACACAGCATCTCTCGTTTTGCTCCCTGTTGGATCCTCAGGAACTAATGCAATAAAGTGATAGAAGGAAGGAACGAATGAATGAATGAATGAATGACTTCTAACACAGTGGGGCTTCTCACCCCAATCCCATGGGGCTTCTCACCTCATCCCATCCCAAAGACTCAGGATGACTTTCCGGAGAGAGACTTCGAAGTCAGAGAAAGCTGGACAGAGAGGGCATGGAAGGGTAGACCCAGGCAGAAGGACCAGCATGTGCAAACACTTTGGGCTAGAGTCCCCGTCAGGATCCAGTCTGGAAGGACCTTGCAGGCCATGGGGAGGAGCTTGAGTTCCTTCTTCAAGCTCCGGAAGGATTTTAAGTAACAGAGCAACAAATTCTGATTTGCCTCTTACTTCATGTACGTGGAGGATGAGATCACTCTATTAATGTATATTAAAAACAACCCCCCGTGCATACCAGGCATCCCACTGAGTCTAGACGAATACTGTCCAGCAGAAACATAATGTGGGCCACGTGATAATTTTCAATTTTCTAGTAGCCACATTTTAAAAAGTAAACAGAGGGGCGCCTGGGTGGCGCAGCCGGTTAAGCGTCCGACTTCGGCTCAGGTCACGATCTCGCGGTCCGTGAGTTCGAGCCCCGCGTCGGGCTCTGTGCTGACGGCTCGGAGCCCGGAGCCTGCTTCGGATTCGGTGTCTCCCTCGCTCTCCGCCCCTCCGCCGCTCATGCTCTGTCTCTGTCTCAAAAATAAACACACGTTGAAAAAAAAAAATTAAAAAGTAAACCGAAACAGGTGCTATACTTAATAATTTATTTAACCCAACATCACCGAAATATCCAGGTACATTTGACATCATTCCGCTGTTGTTCTACGGCTTGGAAATCCAGTGTTTATTCTTATCTCAATTAGCACCTTCTCAATAGCCACCGTGGCCACCGTGGGCACAGGTGTAGACAGTGTGTAGGAGGCGATCATAGTCTCTGTCCTCCCAGAGCGTGGCACCTGGAGGAGGAGATCCACAATTCCATGAGCAAACAAGTACAAGGACAGTGACAGTGACGGTGAGGGGTGGAAGGGAGGATCCTGACACCCAGGGAGCATGGCAGAGGGACCTAAATCAGGGTAAATTAGGTGGAGTCCTTAAGGATGAATGGGGGTCAGTTAAGGGAGGGGGGGGAGGGGGGAGGGGTGGCCTTCAGCTATGGGCTCCTGGCTGGCGGCTACATTTGCTTAACTGTCCTAAGCCCCAGGACAGTGGCTTGAGGTGAGTCTGATGCTGGGTCTCTGGGCTTCCTTCTAAGAGCAGTGGGAACCACCTGAGGGTCCTAAGGAAGTAGAGGAGTGACCACGACCAGAGCATTTACAAACAGTCACTGTAGTGGATGGAGGGGCAGAGCCGAGAAGGACAGCCTGTTGCCTAGTGCAGTTGTTGTAGCAACCAGGGGTCCCCCTTGAGAGTACCCCCAAGCCTTGGTTTCTTCCTCCGGAAAATGGGTGCGCGACGGTGATGGGGTGAGGAAATAATAAACTGGCACATAGTGAGTGCTCCAGTTAGTGGTACTTACTGTACTTCCTTTCATTTATCATCTCGTGGCCGGCTTGCCTATAAGCCACTCCTTTGGATCCAGTCTACTCCGCCGAAATCCTACTGAAAACAGGACAGGTGTTTGGGTGGGGTCTCTGGCTGCTCCCTTACCTTGCAGATAAAGGCCAGCTGGCTGTTTTCCAGGCTGTCGATGTGAAAAGCACCCTATTTGTGAAGCACATCCTTCCTCTTCTCTCACCCCCTCCCTCCCCACCCCTGCTTCCCCCAGGTTTCTCTTCCAACTCATGCGGGTCCTTTGTATTAAAGATTACTACTCCATTGGTAAGGACCAGGTCCTCTGGCTCATTTTTTTTTTTTTTTAATCAGACCAGGAAGCAGGAAAAAAGGCACCAGATTGGAATCTCTTTGAGGACCAAGGCATACCAGACCCTTTCAAACCCTCTCGCTGAGATTACCCAGCAAAGGAGGATAGACTTGGATTACCCTTCACTCAGCCTCTCAGCGTCCGGGGTGTGGTGAGAGCATGGGCTAGGCATTCTACTCCAGGGAAACATTTTCTTTTAAGTGTCTCCTGTTTCATCTTTAAAAATTAATAAATTTAAATTCTCATCCGTAATTTATCACTGTTCGTTTTAATATAATCATAAAATTTTACATTCTTTTCTAGCTGAGTTACATGATCTCTCTCTACCCCATTAGTTTTCCCAAGACTCTGAGATGCATGCACCACCATATAACCCCGGGAGGTTTGGAGCGCCTCAGCTCGAGATCAAGTCGCGCCCGATCCCCATAAACACCCGCCTGCATTCCTTGGGTACCATGTACCTCCCGGACGTTTGACAGATTCCTAAAGATGCAGGGTATGCTGAGCGGATGAAGGTGAACGGCCACGGAGCACAAACTTCTGGAATAAAGTAATCCCCCGGGGAATGCGAAGGTTCCCTGAATTCTCCACAGCTCCAGAGAGAAGATGGTTTTATTTTTCCAGCTTGTGGAATTTTGCTAACTGGAGCTTTGGTGGCTAGCGAAAAAAAAAAAAAATGTTTCCAACTTACTGGAGGGACCTATTATTGAAGGTGTTTGATGTAATTTCTGTTTGGCAACGGCTGGGCCTCACAGGTATTGAAATTGGAAGTGTTTTTTGCATTTTGCAAAGCCATCCATTATAGACACCCTCTATGTGAGCGGACATGGCCACGCAAACTGGCTGTCAGAGCCTCCCAAGAATGATGCCAGGAGAAATGTCAAAGACAATGTCCTATTCTTTGTCTCTTGAGAAAGAAGTCATCGCCAGGTTGCTCAGGCATGGATGGAGTTGACTCTTCTCTGACACATCACTCACATCACAGTGAAGCTTTCAGAGATTCCAAACAGGGATTACAGTTCCCTCGAAGAAAAACACTGTCTGCTTATTTTTTGCTCATATGAACAAGATGGCTTCAAATTTACATAATTAAAATTCTGTCTTTCAGATGGTAACAATGGGTAATTAACATTGTTACTTGTCAGCTGGGAGATACCTCGGGAGGAGGCTATCAGAGCCCAGGCGTTTTATTTTGGGCCGCATCTCATGGACAATCAGGGCTAATTGAATCACCCCCATCTCATCGGCAGTGAATGAGAGAACACTGAACGTTGCTAGCCCGGCTCACGATCAACTCGGAAAGGCTGCTTGCTCAAACAAGCCTTGCGCGAGATCAGAACCTCAAGCCCGCGTCGAAGACAGCAGCCTGACAGTCTAATTTAGAAGCGTTGCCTAAAATCTTAATCAGCGCGTTGAAATTAACAGAGGCGAGTTTCGACACCATGTTTGTTGTTTATGGTTATCATTTTTAATAAACGTTAAAATGTTTTTACAGGTGTGGAAAAAAGGCACATCCTGTGGCCACCGCTCTCCTACGTTCGTACTCTCTACCGAGAGAGAGAGGAAAAACAAAACATATGTCATCGTCAAGAATGAAGACGTAACGTATTCATCAGAGCTTGCCTTGCTTTTATTTTGTGGTTCCCTGAAAGCTATCTGCAGCCCTAAGCCCGGGCCCGTCTTCCCTGCCCAAGTGATATCTTGATTGACACATCTCCAAATAAGCTTGCGAATAGCTTTCGTATTAGCCTCCGAATAATTCAGATGTCAAATTACGGCACGCAGACTCCCTGACTCCTCTCGAGCCCCAGAATGATTTTTTTTTTTAAATATTTGGGAGAAAATATTAAATTTTATTTGGGTGGGGTCAAAGTTCATATCATTTGGTAATAAAGAGCCGCAGAGGGTGTTTGCACAGTGTGGGCCGCGTTGATTTTATTTTGTGCCACAGCTGCAGGTCAGGCTGACCCTTGGCCGGCAGTTTGGAGCGTGCAAGCCTGCAGACTCCCGGTACCTTTGCAGTTGGCCGTGGCTTTCCTCCGGACAGAAAAGGGAATGAGAAAAGAAGGAAGGGAAGGAGAAGCAATCCATTTCCCTCTCTGCACAGGGATCCTGGCTGATGTCATCTCTAAATATGCAGCTTTAATTGCTCCTCTCTGGAGCTACAAGGGAAGCGGGGATCTTAGTTACTTGTCTTCATCACAGATGAAACCAGCGCAGCCGACCCAGCCCGGATTGTCGTCCCGCAGACCATACAGAAGCATTTCTGGCAAGCAGGAAGGCAAAGCAGTGCGTGCCGGGCTGATAATGACCACTTTTCATAATATTTGTTGGATGCTCTGTAACGTGTGGCTGAGAAAACTCTCATTATTACTGGCTGTTGACGCAGCTGTAAATATTTAACCAAGGACGCTACCTGCTTTGTGGAAAGACTTGCTAATTACACCTGCTTCTCTCTATAATTACATATTGTTGTCAAATTCCATGATAATGACACAACTGTGTCTTCCTCATGCAAGAGGTAAATTTATACCAAGTACGGCACCTGAATTTCCATAAGCAATTAGCCTACACATTTATATCCCTGTGTTTTCCTGTGATTTTATTGAAATGAAAGATAATGAATTAAATCCAATTACAGCAAGAAGACAGCTCGCAACTTGATGTTCATTTCGAACCGCAGTTGTACTTCATAAGCAGGCTGAAGAAGAGAACTATATTGCCGGCGCATACCTTTGAAGCATCCCGATAAATTCAAAGTATCAGCCTGGTAAGCACGGACCCTGATAAACAGCCCGCGTCGGAGACTGGGGTTCTCCTGACAAAATGCTGCTCAAAAAAGGTGCACATTGCTAGTTTGAAGGAATGTGAGGTGCTGCTCTTGGCTTGTAGCCTGATTATTGATGGAACAAGTCTCTAAAAAATAAGTTTTCCCAGATGCCGTAATAAAGCTCAAGACAGTAATCCGGAGTTCACAGGGTTTGTCGAGGAGCGCGAGAGACAGAGCCCTGGAATTCAGGAAATAGACAAATAATACCCTTATTACTTTAAAACATGGGCATTCCTATTTTTTTGGAAATCTTGCCTCACCAGGAGACTGAGAGAGTCGTAGGGAGACACAACCCCTATCTAGGCTACAAAAAAAAAACAAAAACAAGGTTTACCTGCATTAATCAGGAGGATGTTCAAAGGTGCAGAGCCTGAGAAACAAAATGAATGGCATCATACAGACACTTTCAAAATGATTACGTCTCGACATCTTTATTCTTTTCTTTTTTTTTCCCCTTCACTATCTTTTTTTCTCCACCCCTCTTCTCCCTCTGTATAAATGCAAACATCTCAAAATGTCACAAGCAGAGAAGTGACCCATCCTTTCACGGCACAGGGGACGATTATGCTCTGAGCTCTGCGTCATTTCAGACACAAATATAATTCCCAGGGTTATAGACTCTCCAGAACAGTTTTAAACCTGATGATGAATTCACTTATTTATTTAGTGGTCACGACTATTCCTATGAGCACTTTAGTAAATAGGAAGGTGATGGCGTAATTACAGCAGGCAGGGAGGGCATGATCAGTGACAGCCTGGTCGGCCGGGCCCCGGAGCTGATAGGTTGTCCTGCCCAGCCCAGCCAGGGAACTGTTCTCTTCGATTTCCTCTCCGTGGCGAGGCTGGAGTGTGCTTGCCTAATGGTCTGCTGTCGATACAGTAAAAATGCTAACCCGTCTTTACATCTAATCCATTCTGAGAGGGCTCTTTACATAAATGGCCTCTTCCATTTCTTCATTTTCAGAAAAGCCAATCAAGTAAGATTGAACCACATAGGCCATTGGTACAGTGTTTTTGTAAGTGTGTGTGTGTGTGTGTGTGTTTTAAAAGGCACAGTGATTAATTCTGAGACACAGCGTTTTGTGTTAAGTTGTCTTTGACTATTTTCTTCCTTGGCTTTTTTTTTTAAGGGCTCTGAAAATCAATGCTATGCTCCACTACCATCCATCTTTATATAGTAATAAATTAAGTGGGAGGTATTGATATTTTTGACTGAGCTTTTAAAATTTACATACTAATGACAATTATACCCTTGTGACTGTTGATTTCTGCTGGTGTTTACTGTTTGTGATTCGGGAAAGAGGCAGCTGAGTTTCGCCTGTTTGCTCTGATGTTCCTGAGTGTCTCAAAGCCCCGCTCCACGCCACGTCTCAGATGGAGATTGAGGTCAGCTGGAAACTGGGTCCCAAGGAGAGGAGAGCTCAGGAAAGCCTCGCCCTCCAGAAGTTCTGTAAAAACCAAGCGCAAGGTTGCAGGACCTCAGGCTTGGCAATAAATGCTGTGGAACTGAGTAGAGTTCTATCAAAATACCATACAATGGGGAGCAATGGCCCTCACCAATCAGCACCGGACAGGGATGTCCAGGGGGTCCTTTTGCCTTGCCAGATGTTAACCCCTTAGACACTGAATTATGGGAAGGGTGGAAGCTCTGGGGAAAGGCCAGGGCAATGAGCGACCAGGGGTTGAGGGTAATGGCTGTTTAGCAACTGGTAGAGAATATCTCGATACTTAATACTGATGCAGACTGGGTGCATTTTAGCTCTGGATGTGAACCCTCCCCCCCCCACATACACACCACCACGGCCACACGCATGGTTAGAAATCTTGAGGTCACAGAAGTATTGTATGCCCTTTCCATTCCTTAAGAAAAAAAAATAATAAATGAGAATTTTGAAACCCTGACATGGAGTGCCTTGCTTACCTGGTACTTACAAACTATTTCTGGTAAATTCTGGGTTTGGACAGAAATGTAGACCATTGCCTGTCCCCCCCCCCCCCTTGCCTTCTCCCTCTTTCAAGATAGGCTAAGGGCATCTTCTCAGCATCTGGCAAGTGTTTGTTGTGAAACAGAGACAAAGGCCTAGTGGAGAGAGAATTAAAGGAGCAAGGTCAGGGCCACTGTATGATTTTATCTGATGAGGCCAAATCCCTCGGGCCAATCGGAGCACTACCCACAGGGAGAGAGGGCCAGGAAAAATACCAACAAACTGGCATAAAGGCCCCAACTTCATTTAACCAATTATGTCGGGCACCGGGACAGCCTTGAAGCTAACAAGTTTATTCGCAGAGATTAATTTGTCAGTAATATTGATTGTTGGAGGCCTGTTTCATTCTATTTAAGATTCCACGAGGCACAGAAAGCAGCCACTCGTGCATGGTTTTTCCCTCTAGAATTTCCAGGATGTTGGGGAGGCAACTCCGGGAGATGCCAGCCGAGCAGCAAGTTCTGTCAAACTCGCCAAGCCAAGCCGATCCCCAGGGCAAGGTGGGTGGGTTTTGTTTACATTTCGCCGAGGCAGCAATAAATTGTTTGTTTACACACGGGGGTCCTTTTCTCCCCCCCTCCCCTCCCTTACTCGGGTCACCCAGCGGGCCAGGCGCCTAGCATGGAGAGGAGCCAGTGGAGCTTTCCAGATGCAACCCTGAAGTCATTATGCAGGATTATCCAAATATTAAGGCTGCTGAAAGTTCGCCTTCTCTGGTTTCCTGCTGCATGGAGATTGCTCTGTTACGTCCAACTGTCCAGGAAGTGCCTTTGCAAGAGTGTCTGCAAAGAAAGGACAGAACACACGAGAGGTGTGGAGGAGAACTCACTTTCATCAGAGGATCGGCTTTCAGGCTGGTTTGGGAGCCCAGAGCATGATTGTATTACACGCTGCACTGAAATGCGCCTTGTTCCGCTTCCTTCTTCCCCCCTCGCCTTTCTTTCCTTTGAGTGTTTTCGAAAGAAAAGAGGGGTTTTTTTGTTTTTTTTTTTTTTTTCCTTCCAAATTGCGCTGGGAGGCAAATTCTTGAACGGTGTAATAGAAAATGTTAGACAATATTCCTTACCGGAGCTATTGACATTTTGGATAGTTGCGACGCTTTGATTTTTCTCAAAACATATGGATCAAGCCTGGCTGCATTATTGGACAGGAAGTCCTGATGAAAGGCCTTCCTTTATCTTTCTTTGTATTTCCCCCCCTCTGTTTGTTCATGGCTTTCTCTCTGAATATAATCGTGGTTTTCTTAAGCTGTCCGGGGAGTCGTTATTGCCTTACTAAATATTTTATGGTTCACAGCACACCATACCTGCCAACTGCCTCTTATTCGCTGTCAAAAATAAAGGGTTCATCCTTCGGAGTGGGGAAGAAAAAGAGAGCCGGTTTATGCTATTGTCTTTATTTTAAAGTTTCTCCTATGCACCAAATGCATGGAGACACTGGAAATCCAGGAGTGGTGCCTTTCATTTGCCGGGGACACGGCTGGCCATTTATTTATTTATTTGCGGCTTATTTATTTATTTGCCGCGCACTCTTTTCTATGATTCCCAGCCCTTGTTTCTTTGCAGTTTCCCGTCCTATTTGTTCAAAAGGGAAAAGTTCAAAGCGACTCTGTCAGCTGAGGGAGAAGCCTGCTGAATACTAACCCTCCAGCGCCCGCCTGCGCTGACCTTGAGAGAGGAGCAGTAAACGGTCCCATTGCAAACCCGCATGTGTGTTTTGTTAGACCAGGTCGGGAGGGGTCAGGGCTCACCTGAGGCCAGCCGAGCCGCCGACCTGCCCGAGCAGCGGGGTAATGCATTTTTAAAAGGGACATTCTCGACTCTGAATGGGCCTAATATGGTCTCTGTTTAAAACCCTGTCAGAATCCCAAGCACACACTCCATAAAATATAAATAAGTACTTACTGTTTGCAGATGTTGCTTGTTTTTCATAATGTTTGTATTTGAAGTCTCGGATCCTCACTTCCTGTCAGGTTCCCCCATGCCTCTCTCCTCCTGTTTCTGAAGGAACAAGGGAGAACTTCAGATCGCAATTTCTCAATGAAGACACTTTCTGCCAAGTCTGTCAAGCGTCCCTGGTACAATTAGCATCCTCTCTCTCTCCTTCTTTCTCTCTGTCTGTCTGTCTCTCTCTCTCTCTCTCAACGCTGAGATTTATTTCTCGCCAATTTTACATGGGCCACGGAGAGCCGCGTCTCTTGTGGGTGCCTTTGCAAGGGGCTCCAGGCTCAGGAAGGTGTGATTTTTTTTTTTTTTTTTGAGGCCCAGAAACGCGAGGCTGTTAAGTCAACCGGCCTGTAACTACACACTTGGATTAATTGGAGAGAATTAGGGAAAAGACTATGGGGAAACGCCACCATCGTTCCCGGGGAAATTCGGAGATGGGGCCTCATATGTCTTTGCCATGTTCATCCCGAGAGCGCCGGTGATAAATTCAGTGCAGGTGTCTGATTAATTTATATGTGCGTTTGGCCGCGTCTGCGCCGTCCGGCCCCTGAACCTGACCCCTCGATTTTTACCAGGGTCCTTCTCAGGCCTTTCCGGAGCTGCCCCGAGCTTACCCCTGCTCCCAACCCGCTCTGAAGGGCCCGGATGAGAGCCCGAGGGAGGTTCCATCTCTCTCTCTCTCTCTTCCCGGGGACCCCTTCTGGGCCTCCTGTCTCCCTTCTCGTTTCCTGCCTGCTGCCCCAGTGGGGGTGGTGGGTGACAGGTGGGACTGGCCGCATCTTTTTGCATGACGAAGCCAGCTGGCCGTTTATTCCAGAGTCCCCGGTGGACAATGCGTGGAGAGGGCTGTGGAAGTCGCTTTTTGTTGCGTCGCCCTCCCACGATCCAGCTGAACATTTTAATAACCCACTCTCTGCACCGCCAACCCCCCCCCCCCCCACCACCACCACCATGAGAACTTGGAAAGCAACGTGTGAGCCCTCCCCGCAAAGCCACGGACTCGCAGAAATCAGCATTCAGGCATATGTTTATTTACTTTTTTTTTTTTCCCCACCGTGTAGGGAGTCCTCTGGTTAAAAAAGCGAGCACAGCCCTTCCTCTCCAACCCCGTCCGTTCTTTGCTTACAAAGTAGTAGTGTAGAAGGGCCCCTCTGTGAGGTCCCTGCTCTGCCTTATCTCTCAGGTCCCCAGTTTTGAAGCCAGTGGTCATCAGTGTCCTCAAGGACAGAGCCCAAATCCCTGTGAAGGATCAGAGACTCCCCTTCGCCCACTTGGCCTGGAGATTGAGCACTATGCTGTTCACCTGCAATTTGCTGTAGTGTCTAGTATTTTAAGGAAAGAAAAAAAGAAAGGAAGGAAGAGAAGAAGAGACACACACCAAGCCTTCCCTAGCCTCTCCGCGCTTTCGGGAGGATCCGATTATAAACACGTGCCCGGGACGGCGCGCCCCCCCGGGGGCTTGAATCAGGTCAGTGGGGCTTCTTCATCTCTAAAGCACAGAACCCATAAATCAAGATGAAAATCCTTCAGCCCCAAAGCCTTACCAATTGATACAATTTGAAAATGGGCAGCGGAGAGGCTGGGGAGAAGGCTGACACGATGACTTTTATAATAGCACAACGTTTAAGGTTCTAGAAATAAAAGGAAGAGGAGGAAATCAGGCACGTTGGTCTCTGCCTGCAGGCTCTCTCAGCTCGCTGGAAGCTCCCGCAATTATTTCTGCTCCGGCTTTCCCCTCTTTTTTTTTTTTTTTTTTTTCCAGCAGTCTGTTTGAAATGAAGCAGAACCGGGCATGGCAAGCTTATCAGTGTCATTAGCTGACAGGGCGCCCCGCACACCTGCTTTTACTTGCTGCCACTCCAGGCTCTAATGCCACAGAGAATGTTGCTTGGGTCCTTATAATGTGTAAAGATTCATTTATTTCACCTTTTGAACCTGCCTGACCCCCTGGGCTTGTGTTGGGGAGGGGGAGGAGGGCTGGAGAAGGTTTTTTCCTGGCACTTAGAAGAAGCTGACAATTAGGGGTCTGGCCCTGGGGCTGTACTTATGATAGAAGCTTAAGAGAGAGGTGGAAACTTAGCCGGGGAGGCGCTGGGAGCCGGGCAGGGCTTGGGTCACCGGACCAGGGACTGGGGGATGGTGTGGAACAGCATTCCTCTGGCAGCTGCGTCCCTGGGTCTGCCTTGGTGCCCCCCCCCCCGCCCCCGTTTAGGGCTGCTATGACACATAGGCACCCTTTCCTTCGGAGACCCCGCCCCGCCTCACAGCACACCTATCAGAATGCCCCCGCCGCTCGCGTTCCCAATGATTGTCGAAAAGGGTTTTTCGACATCATTTTGCCTTTGAAATGATTTGGCTACGAGTACCTCATTTCGTTTGCGATGGTTGAGGTTTCTTGGCAATCGTGCGCACCTAAGAATTCCTGCGAAGGGAGAAATATCTACCCTTCAAACTGTTTTTCAGCATAATGGAATTTTTATGAATACTAAACTTGGCCATTCATGAAGTTGCTATAATATTAACTTTTGCAGACATTTTAATTAAACCCCTATGAATTTTAATGTTATGGTTTTCTTTGCATATTTTGGAATATAAAAACATGTCCAACATGTTAATAGCTCCTGAAAAGGAAAGACTGGTAGCCCCAAACCTGATACCCTGGGTGTCTAATTACACTTCCCCAACCCCCCGCCCCCCGGTACCCTGTTTTCTTCTTCTTTTTTTTTTCTTGCTTTCCTTTGGTATGGGTTTGATTTATACATTTGTCCCTTTGGAAGTATTAGCGTAAGGTCTTAATTTTCTAGGAATAAAAAAGTAGTTCTTGTGGGTTGACATTCTTTTAGGACTTTGATTCTGGTTCCTCCTATTTTGCATCTCCTGACTAGTATGAGACAGAGTCGGGTATATACAACCTCTGCCTGGAAACCTGGGGCTTCCTTCACTTCTGGATTTCTCCTTCTTTTCAAGAGGTTGGCTGTGTACGTCTGGTATTTCTGCCATATTAGTATTAAGATGAGCTCTTTCTTAGGAAACCCCTTAGGAAGATCATCCCCCCCCCCCTTGCTCTCTTGAACCCAAGTTGAGTTTTCTAACCGAGGACATCACTGCTCTAGGTCCTGGGCTCTCTTGAAACTTGAAAGAGTCTGTGCTGGAAAAACATCTGCCTTCACATATAAAATAGACTCCTTTGGGAATGCAAGCTGGTGCGGCCACTCTGGAAAACAGTATGGAGGGGCCTCAAAAAACTAAAAATAGAAATCCTCTCTGACCCAGCAATTGCACTGCTAGGCATTTATCCGCGGGATACAGGTGGGCTGTTTCGAAGGGACACATGCACCCCCAGGTTTATAGCAGCACTATCCACAATAGCCAAAGGATGGAAAGAGCCCAAATGTCCATCGACGGATGAATGGATAAAGAAGATGTGGTATCTATATACAATGGAGTATTACTTGGCAATCAAAAAGAATGAAATCTTGCCATTTGCAACTACGTGGATGGAACTGGAGGGTATTATGCCGAGTGAAATTAGTCAGTCAGAGAAAGACAAAAATCATACGACTTCACTCACATGAGGACTTGAAGAGACAAAACAGATGAACATAAGGGAAGGGAAACAAAAATCATATAAAAACAGGGAGGGGGACAAAACAGAAGAAACCCCTAAATATGGAGAACAAACTGAGGGTTCCTGGAGGGGGTGTGGGAGGGGGGATGGGCTCAATGGGGAAGGGGCACTAAGGAATCTACTCCTGAAATCATTGTTGCACTAGATGCTAATTTGGATGTAAATTTTTCAAAATAAAAAATAAAGTAAAATAAAATAAAATAAAAAGACTTCTTTGTTATTCCCTGGGTTAATGATTTCAGGGGTTTAGCATCTTTTGGGAGTGCATGACTTTCCAGTGGTTCTGTTTTCTACTCTTGGTGGCAAAGTGGTCCTGGGTTTGTGACAAAATTTATTTTATTTTTAAAAGCTGCAAATTCCAAGTGAAGCCATCCGTCAGTTGACTTCTGTCTGAATCCGTTTCCTGGTGGGAATTTGATTCTTGCACACACCGCATAGTTCAAAGTTCATATGCTTGAATTCTAAAGATTCTTTGGGATGAAAACATCTTAGCCCCCAGTACTGGGAAGTGAGTATAGCATCATATAATCTGGGCATGTATATGACTGCATGGTGAATTAATACTTGTCAGACCTTGTTACTGTGAAATAGCTGTGGCAAGGTAATGACCATCATTCATTTTATTTTATTACTTTTTTTATTTGATTTCATTTAGGCTTTGGCAAAGGTGAGGGGACAGACTCGTATGTCCTGTTTATGTCTGATATCCAAAGCCCCTGGGGCGGGGGGAAGTGATGCTAGCGGAAATTATGTAAATTAAAGAGGAAATTTTCGAAGACACCTTGACAAACTCAGAAATGAAAATATCTTGCTTTAAACTGGTCATCCCGATTCTTGGCTCTCACACTCACGATTAGTGGAGGAGGTCTGGAGAGGGCCTGGGGGAGGTATGACTCTCAGCGTGAGTGGCTTTCTTATTTGCACATGAAATGGTGGCTGAGAGTTAGCATTCAAAAAAAAAAAGGAAAAAAAAAAAAGCTAAATCTGTCTTAGCTAATTTAGAAGAGGAAGCCAAATGAATGCTGAAACTTCTGGTTTTCTCAGCCTACAATTCCTCCCTAGGCCTATTAAAGTACTTTTAATTATGAAGGGAGCCCATCGTGGTGGGGGCATCCCCTGGGAAAGAGAGCATTCTAAGTGAGGGGAAACTCTAGCAGGCAGTTGATGCCGGACGGAAGGCAGCATGGTGTACTGGGAAGCAATATAAATTCAAATCCCACTTCTGACACTTCTTAGGTATGGGACTAGCTTTAATACAGGCTGTTTTCTCTGATTACAAATCCAAAAATTTTTAAAAAGTACTCACCACAATTAGTGTAGTCACCACACAACATTACTACGGTGTTACTGACTAGATTCCCTACGTTGTACTTTTCATGTTAGTGACTTATTTATTTTATAACTGGAAGTTTGTACCTCTTAATCCCCTTTATCTGTTTCACCCATCCCACCACCTCCCCTCAGGAAACCACCAGTTTGTTCTCTGTATTGAAGAGTCTGGTTGGGTTTTTCTGTTTGTGTGTCCATTTGTTTTGTTTTTTAGAGTCCACACATATAGGGAAAATCATGTGGTATTTGTCTTTCTCTGTCTGACTTCTTTCACTTAGCGTAATGCCCTCTAGATCCATCCATGCTGTTACAAATGGCATTCTTTTTGATGGCTGAGTAATATTCCATCACACACACACACACACACACACCATATCTTCTTTATCCATCCATCTACCAATGGACACTTGGGTTGCTTCTATATCTTGGTTATTATAAATAATGCTGCAGTAACATAGGGATGCATGTATCTTTTTGAATTAGTGTTTTTCTTTGGGCAAATACCCAGCAGTAGAATTACTGAATGATAAGGTATTTCTATGTTTGAGTTTTTGTGGAATCTCCACACTGTTTTCCACAATGGCTGCGCCAATTGACATCCCCACCAACGGTGTACGAGGGTTCCCTTTTCGTCACATTTATGCCAATGCTTGTTATTTCTTATCTTCAAGATACTAGCTCTGCTCACAGTTTTTTATTCTTAATAGAAGCAAAAAGAAGAAACCAAAAACCCATCCTCAACCTGACGCCTTCAGAAAAAAACCTACTCTTCATTCTTTCAGGGCTATCCTTCCAAATCATGTTTCACGTATAGACGTACATACTTACAGTACAAAAATAAGATTGCACATGGCATTTTAGAAACCCTCTTTTCTCTTCGTGTTCAGTTCCAGACAGACATCGTGGTTAACCTTCTGTAATGACTGCACCACGTCCCATCGTGCAGATGTATTTTATTTACCCAAACCTCTATTGTTGAACACGTAGGCTGTTCCCAACTATTTATAATTATAAAATGGCTCTGAGAAGTCCTTGCAGCTAACTGTCCACCCGGGTTCAAGATTACAGTATTTCCTTAAGGAAAAAATTTCTCAGAAGTCAGATTTTTGGATAAATGGGCATGCATATTTTTCTTTGAACAAACTTGAAGGTTGTTGGATGGGTACAGTTATGTATTTTCTAAAATTTGGGACTCTGGGCCATTATTTCTTCAAAGCTCTATTCCTCTCTCACCCCCTTCTCCTTCTGGGACTGCCTTGATGCACAAATTAGCCTGTTTAATGGCCTCTCATAGGTCCCTTTGTCTCTTATTACTTTCCTTCGTTTGTTTTGCTCCTCAGACTTAATAATTTCAAAGGACTCCTCTTCCAGTTTGCTGATTGTTCGTTCGAATCTGCTCTTACCCACTCTAGTGAATTTTTCAGTTCAGTTCTTCTATTTTTCACCCTCAGAATTTCCTTTTGGTTCTTTTAAAATAATGTCAATCTCTTTGTTGATATGCTGATTTGGTTCATATATTGTTTTGCTGGTTTCTTTTCGTTCTCTGTGTTTTCTTTTAGCTGTTAGAGCATATTTAAGATTGGTGTGGTTTTTTTTTTTCATGTCAGATGGGTAATGCACCAAGGTCGTAACAAAGTTTGAGGGAGACCCACATCACACGACAGCATAAACACCCAATCATCATGCTTATGAGCTACAAAGGGATGTTTAAGATAGTTATTTATTTTTATTTTTTAAATTTTTTTTAATGTTTACTTATTTTTGAGAGAAAGAGAGAAAGAGACAGAGCACGAGTGGAGGAGCAGCAGACAGAGAGGGAGACACCGAATCCGAAGCAGGTTCCAGGCTCTGAGCTGTCCGCACGGAGCCCCACGTGGAACTCGAACTCACAAACCGTGAGATCACGATCTCACGCCCCCCAGGTGCTGAAGTCGGAGGCTTAACCAACTGAGCCCCCCAGGTGCCCCTTGAGATATTTATTATTTTTTTAAAATATCTTTTTAACGTTTATTAATTTTTGAGACAGAGAGAGACAGAGCATGAACAGGGGTGGGTCAGAGAGAGAGAGGGAGACACAGAATATGAAACAGGCTCCAGGCTCTAAGCGGTCAGCACAGAGCCTGATGCGGGGCTCGAACCCACTAACCGCGAGATCATAACCTGAGCCGAAGTCAGACGCTCAACCGACTGAGCCACCCAGGCACCCCGAGATAGTTATTTTAAGGTTTTGCCTGTAAGTCCAATGCCTGTGTATTCTCAGGGAAAATATTCTGTTCCTTTGCGTGGGCCATGTTTTCCTGTTTCTTTGTAGGCTTTGGGATCTGTTGTTTAAAATGGGGCGCCTGGGTGGCACAGTCGGTAAGCGTCCGACTTCAGCCAGGTCACGATCTCGCGGTCTGTGAGTTCGAGCCCCGCGTCGAGCCCCGCGGCGGGCTCTGGGCTGATGGCTCAGAGCCTGGAGCCTGTTTCCGATTCTGTGTCTCCCTCTCTCTCTCCCCCTCCCCCTCCCCCTCCCCCTCCCCTGTTCATGCTCTGTCTCTCTCTGTCCAAAAAAATAAATAAATAAACGTTGAAAAAAAAATTTTTTTTAAATAAAATGGGGCATTAAAAAAATCAACCACGTCTCCCAGTCTTTGCAGACTGGGGGTTAAGACCTTCACCAATTAGCAGGGCATCTTCTGAACCTTGGGATGAGCTTCATGAAGGTTTAGGTTCTTCTTGGGCCTTTTCTAGACGTAGGTTTCCCCTGGGCCTGTGTACTGCTCCATTATTCGTGGCTGCTTTTAAGTGCCTTCATTTTCCTGAGTTTAACCCCTGGTCCTTCTCGGGCTTTAGCTGCTCTGTTACGTTCCCCAATCAGTAATCACTTGCCTCAAGAGTCCACAGGTCTATAGTCCCCTTGAATTTTCCTGAGCCATGACGACTGCCTCCTGCCTGAGATCCAGGCTGTGGTGCTTTTGGCCACGTGAGCTCCAGGTCAGCTGCCACAGGAAGGAAGTGGGTAATTCGGCCACCGCTTCCCCCAAACTGTGCCACGTGGTGCCAGGGAGGGGCAAAGGAAGGACCAGTAAAAAGACCCACTGTCCCACCAGCCGAACGCGACTTTTCCTTGGTTGGGCGTTTGCTTGGTTGCTGTAGATCTGTGGCTGATTTCCAGAGTTCCTATAATGTCATTTTAGCATGGAAGTGATTATTCAAGAGTTTGCTGGGAAGGTTTCACAATTTTTTAATCTTATTTAATTTTATTTTCATTTGAGAGAGAGAGAGAGAGTGCGCGAGTAGGGGAGAGGGCAGAGGGAGAGAGCGAGAATGTGAAGCAGGCTCCATGCTCCCCGCTGAGCCGGTGGCAGGGCTCCATGCCACAATCCTGGGGTCGTGACCTGAGCCCAAGTCAACAGTCGGACACTTAACCCACGGAGCCACCCTGCAATTCCAAAGAAAATCTTGGGAAGCCCCTCCTCCCTCCTTCAGTCTGCAGCACCAAAGTGAGTCATTCCTGAAATTCTGCGGAAAGCTGCTGCAAACCTCCCGTCACCCTACGCACTTGGCTGCAACGGCCACCAGAGAAAGAGGACTTCTTATCCTCCTTGCAAATCCCACCTCCGGGCTTCTCGCCGTTCTAACCGCCCCCCGCCCCCTCACGAGGAAGGGGATTCTGGGAAATGTAGTCTCCGGCTTCTCTGGGCTGCACAGGAACCCTGGGAAGGAGCTTGCGATGGTGGGTGCTGAGTCGGCAGCTGACAGCAAAGGCACAGCCGGAACCACTCTATACAGTCGCTGGCATCCATTCCTTGATGGAAACAGACGTGTGGAAGTAAAGGCACTGTTTGTAATCATACGTGGCCTGTTGGATCCCTCTCTCCAAACATCCCTGCCTTGATGGCCATCTGCACACCTTTGAATGCTATGTAATTATTTCCTTAATCCTTTCCACCCAAGGGATTACTCTTTTATTTAAATAAATAGTGTCAGAGGAAAGGATATGAATTCCACAATGGGAAAAGCAGGATCATTTGCAGTATATAAAAAATACCCATTGAAGAAGCCAGGGGTGTCTGGCTGGCTCCGTGGGTGGGGCGCGGGACTCTTGACCTCCGGGTGGTGAGTTCGAGCCCCATGTTGGGGGTAGAGATTACTTTAAAAAAAAAAAAAAAGAAAGAAGTGGAAACAAAACCCTGTCGCCGTGTCTACCTCCACACCGCTCCCCTCACCCAATCACCACCCTCTTTGACCATGACCCGCCCCCGAATTCCCCTCTCAACTGAAGCCGGTCCTCTTTTGTCTAATTTATGTCCTTGGGATCCCTCCTCGGCTGAAAATGCTGCTGCCACTATTGACAATGACTAGAAACATCTGAGCCCCAGTCACTTGGGTCCATTTGGAGATGCTCCACTGGAGTCGCAAGAAGGAAAGTCGCTCCCGGCTAGAGCTGGAAGGCAATGCTTTCAGGTGAACCAGATGAAGAAAGTGGCTCCGTGCTGTCCTTAAAAGAAGAGGACACTGCCTTGCATAGCGCCTGCTCTAAACAGGTGTTGGGATCTTGGCAGGGAGAGATTCCGTGAAGAAAATCCCAACCTGTCCGTGGGACTTTCCCCTCCAGATGAAACCAGAGCTGTGACAGCATTTCAGGGTGGCAAGTGTGGCCACATCTTCACAGTCTTCGGGGTCTGTGGGTGGGAAGGAAGGGCGTGGCATGCAATTTCCTCACCTTTCCACCTTCGCCTACACTCCGGTGAGGTAATTCATCCAGCTGGCAGAGCTAGCAAGGGACAGAGCTGAGATGGGAACCTAGGCTTATCTAACCACCGCCCGGGGTGGCCCCTTTGTTTGAGAGCTTCTGGAAACAGTGAGCGTTCCCCATAGGGTCAGCTCAGCTGGAGGGAAGAATGCCAAAAGAGAGCACCTCTGCGGTTCTTTGACAAGCTTTAGGGAACCAGGCAAAGCGGGGTGACTATGACCGGAACTCCCCGGCTTCTGAAAGTGGGCTTCACAAACTGGTCTTGGGAGAGACCCTTTGCTTCCTGGTGGAAAGGTGAGCCCCGAGCTTGAGGCAGCAACTTGTCTCAGAGAGTTCTGGCCGGGGAACCCTTGATTCCTAGGTCCCTCCTGTCTCTGCATTTGAAGTAGTCACTTCTCCTCAAGGGGAGAGAGGAGACCAAGGCCACAAATGGAGACAAGTGTGTGATATGTGAGTTGCCTGGAAAAGAGGAGCAGCGACAGATGACTGAGCAAGTGCTTTGACCCTTTGGAATCCATCTTTGGGTGCCAAATGGAGTCTTTGACTCTTGAGCCCATGACTGGCCTTCAGTGTCCTTCCCTCCCAGTGACAGTCGCTTGAGTCAGAGCTTTACATAATGAAAGTTACCAGCATTCATGGAGTAGCTACTATGTTCCGGGCACCCATAACTATTTCCTTGGCCAATAATGACAAGAGCCATAAGAGGATGAGACTTACACACTCCTTATCCATTAAGTTGGCTATTATTAAAAACCAAACGAGGGGCACCGGGGTGGCTCAATGGATTAAATGTCTGACTCTTGATTTCAGCTCAGGTCATGATCTCGCGGTTCATGATTTTGACCCCCGTGTCAGGCTCTGTGCTGACAGTGTGGAACCTGCTGGGGATTCTCTCTCTGCGTCTCTTTCTCTGCTCCTCTCTTGCTTGTTCTCTGTCTCTCTCAGAATAAATAAATAAACTTAACAAAATAAAGACTAAGGTAAATTTATATGCACTAGCCTGGAAAACTAAAATGATTAGTATTCTCTTAAGTTAAAAACAACCTCACAGGTTATAGACAAAAAGGTAGACTACAGTTCCATCTATATTTTCAAAAGGTATATGTGAGTATATGTAGGGAAAAGTTCAGCATGAAATGTACAACACAACTAATAGGTGATGACTTCAGGGCAAGGTGATGGTAGAGGGAGGGAAGTTTAGAAGAGTGAAGGTTGTTATACACACACACATACACATTATGGATCATTTATTTTGTGTTAGTACATATTTTGTAGTTTTTAAAGTTTATTTATTTTTAGAGAGATAAAGACAACATGAGTGAGGGAGAGGCAGAGAGAGAGAGAGAGAGGGAGAGAGAGAATCCCAAGCAGTCTCCATGCTGCCAATGCAGAGCTCGATGTGGGTCTTGAACTCACAAAACCACAAGACCATGACGTGAGCCCAGATTAAGAGCCGGGCCCTTAACCAGCTGAGCCACCCAGGTGCCCCTGTGTGAATATTAAAAAAAAATTCTCCGAGAAACTAGAAGCTTTCCTACTCAGATTCAGCACAAGGCAAGGATGTCCCCCACTCATCCCTCCTTTTCAGCATTATAGTGGATATCATAGCTAATGCAATAAGACAAGAAAAGTAAATAAAAGGGAAGAAAGAAAGAAAACTGTCTCTATTTGCAGATGACATGATTATCTATGTAGAAAATCTGAGGGGCACCTGGGTGGCTCAGAAGTGGTAGCACTTCAGACGTGCAGGGAAGTGAGGATGGTGAAGAGGTTCAGGGGGGCTTTATGGTAAGGAACATTAGGAGGCTGATAAGGAGAGTGGGAGAGGGGATTCCAGGAGGAGGATATGATGTTAACAGAGTGACAATACTGAGAATATTAATAGCACTTCCTCCAGTCCAGGTACTGTTCTAAGTACCTGCCATGTGTTATTTCATTTTGTCCTCAAGACACCTCAGAGAGGCAGGTACTTTTAGTAACCTCATTTTATAGATGAGGAAAGAGAAGCCCAGAGAGGTTAAGAAACCTGTCACCCAGCCATTTTTAACAAACATGCAGCCTGCAGGGAGTGGATGCAACCATCCACATTTAGGGATCTTTAGGTCATAGAAGTTGGCAGGAACGTAGGGTGGTGAAAGGAAAGTGGTAGACACAAGATAGGAGAGGGTGTCAGCGCCCTAAATACAGAATGATAGCATGGGCACTGTTTCCATAAATGAATGAATCAGTTTACAATCTCTTCTGTTCCAAAAGGAACTTGGGAGAGGATAGCAAGTGGGAATCTTTGTAGGGCAGATGAGGAGGGGACTGGAGGCCAGTGGTGAGCTGGGGCAGGTTACAGGGTGGTGGTGCTCAGTGTGGCTGAATATGAATATTAATTACTGGGCTAGCCAACCTCCAAGATGGCCCCCAGTGCTCCCCACCTCTTGACATTCATGCCCTTGAGTAGTCCCCTTGCATGCTGAATAGAAATGACTTGTGTAACCAATAGGATGATGTGCAAATGGTGGCGTGCTACTGCCAAGGTCAGGGCATACAAGACATTGTGGCTTTCACCTTACTGGAGTCACTTGCTCTGGAGACAGCGGCTACCATCTTATGAGGAAGCTCAAGCAGCTCGGTGCTCTCCGATGAAGAGGAACCGGGGCCTCCTGTCCACAGCCACATCCAGGTACCTCCTGGGATTTGGAGTTTCCAACCCCAGTCAAGCCTTCTGATGACCACAGTCATGGCTGACTGTCCTGACTGTGACCTGATGAGGAACAAGTACCACTCTGAATCCCTGCTCTCAAATTCCCGACCTAGAGAAACTGTGTGAGATGACAAATGTTTATTGTTTATTTAAGCCATGATGTTTTGGGCTTAAAACTTAGCCTGAGGTTAATTATATATATATACATATATATATATGTATATATATATATGTATGTGTGTGTATATATATGTATATATACATAAATAAATAGTGAATGTAATAGCCAAAATGACTCCTTCTGTGGCCCCGGTCTAGGCTTTGATGTTTCCTTCCAAAGGGAAGCACGTAATGGTAGCTGAACGTTTAGCCTAAGGAACGCTTCGATTCAGCAAGGCGTAAAGGAAGCTGGCAGAATAATTCTCACATGTGCATACTGTATTCTTCTTAACTGGGGACACTTCCCACAGTTGCACCTACTTGGCTGCCAATCGCCCCACGTGGCTGGGGTTGTGCCCTCTGGGTGAGGGGAAACACCAGGGGCCAGAAGAAGGCGTCAGCAGAGAAAGCCTACCACACACAGCTGGAGAGAGCCGGGGCAAAGGAAGGAAGCACCTTCCCTTTCCAGAACTGCGGACATGTTGCTCTCAGCCTTGCTTAGCCTACCAACATGGCCGCCCTCCTCCCTGGCCTGTGAGCAACCTGGGGGTAAGGGCCGAGGCTCACTGTCTCTGTGGCCCCGCCCCATGCTTAGTTGTCATCTCTGGGCTACATGAACTTGCACTCTGCCAGGCCCTGGCGATGGACAATAAGGTTGTTTGTTTCTAGCTGCTTGACCGTTATAAGTAATGCTGCAAGGAGTATGGAAAATGGCACATCCATAGGTTAAATTCCTAGTAGTGGGTATCTACATCGGATGCTCCGGCTCTGAATTTTCTAAATCCGGGACATCCCCCTATGGCAGGAGACCCAGGAGTTGTAAAGGAAGGGTGAGCAGGTAGATCCGTTAGTTAGAGGGATGCCCTGAGGCAGGACTCCCAAATTTGGGTCACACTGTAAGTAAACAAAGGCTATTGGGAGGGGGGGATGTGGCCAGAAAGAGGGGTCCATGCTACCTTGGCAAGCTTGTCGGCCACACTCTATTGCCCTTGGGTCTGTCTGTGTGTGTGCGTGTGTGCGCCTATGTCGTGTGCGCGTGCACGGGTGTTTGTGTGCATGCCTGTGTGCACATGTGGGTGCCTGTGTGCGTGTAGCTGCGCGTGTGTGTGTCCTTCACATGCTGTGCGCCAGTTTAGAGCCCTCCCCTTAGCCCAGTTCTGGGCTTTCCCTCTGCAGTGCCCCTGCCTGCCTTGTGGTGTCACCAGAGTGCACCCCGCCCTGGTGGGAAGGCCCACGGATGATGCTGACAGAGAAGGAGGCCTTGAGTCAGGCAGGCTGGCCTTCCAGGGGCCTGGCGGTGGGCTCCCGAAGGGATCCTTGGATCTTTCTCGAGGGCAGCTAGTGAAGGCCTGGGTGGGCCCGGCTTCCTCCATCACCCGGAAAGGGCTGTGGGACGAGCATCCTGCGTCCATGCTGCTGTGCCTTGGAGGGTGCCAGAAGAAATTCAGGCTCAAGGTCATGAGCTGTTACCTCTTCTCCGTTGGACTGAGCTTGGAGAAGTCACTTGTTGTCAGGAGCGAATAAGGGGAGACAAAGTGGGCTGCGGGTCACAACGTTTCCGACACGGAGGCCAACTGCCTGAGCTTTTGGGGTATTGCATTTTCCCTTGCCCTCCCCCTCCCCCACCCATCTGTGTCACCCCGGCTTTCCAAATGTGCCTTCAGCCCCCAGCAGACGGCTCTCCGCCTTCCCGTCTGATTCTGGTTGCTGGTGGGCACATTGCTCTAGGAATGGGAACCAGACTTGGGCAACCACCGTGCCCAATGCCGTTTGCACAACCGGGAGCCTCTAATGCACACAGCATGGTCCCCAGGCGCCCCAGACGGGTGTGGTTAGCCCAGCCAGCCACAGGGGCATGTCGAGGAACGGCCGCCCCTCCCTAACCAGCAATTAAGCCCGGGCTGTGACAGCAACAAGGGAGCCGTGGGTGGGGTGGGTGGGGGCTTTCTTCCTGGGTGGTGCGTGAGCCTGGGGCTCTGGGGCAATCTGGGATAAGGCGCTGGGGGTGCAGCCATGGGAAGGGCTGGGGCCCGCGGAACTGTTTCCCGAAACAGTTTCTTCCCGAAACCATCCCAGGCAGGAGGTCCCGCCCCTCGCTCAGCCCTGTCGTGGTTGCCTGTGGGACCCACTCCCTCCCGTAGCCCTGCAGGTGAGCCCAGCTGCTGACCACAGATCAGGGAGCTTGAGGCCTCTGTGGGGCACGGGGAGGGCGAGGGAGCCGAAGGCCAGGCGGGGCCCATCTCTGTCCTCCGCACGGCCTCTGAGGCTTCTGTTTGGCTCCTGTGGGGGAAAGGGCTTCGTGGGGGAGCTGGGAGGGTGTTTCCAGAACAGAGTGACGAGGAGGGGGAAGAAGAAGAAGAGGAGGAGGAGGAGGAGGGAGGGCAAACGAAAAGGAGGGGGGGGGAGTTCGGGCAATGTGGGCTCAGTGGGGGAAAGCGTACCTCCACGCAAGGCGGTGGCCTAATGTGAGGGACGCCTCGGGGGCTCATTTGGTTGAATGTCCGGCTCTTGGTGTCCACTCAGGTCATGACCTCGAGGCTCCTCGGATCGAACCCGCATTGGGCTCTGGGCTGGCAGCACGGAGCCTGCTTGGGATTCTCTGTCTCCCTCTCTCTCTGTGCCTCCCCCGTGTGCATTCTCTCTCTCTCTCTCTCTCTCTCTCTCTCTCTCAAAATAAATAAATAGAATTTAAAACTATGTGAAAACTCTTTTTTTTTTTTTTGCAAGGTGCCCATAGTTGGGTCCCCAGAGCTGCTCCTCCCGTGGGCTGAGATCCGTCTTTGGCCCAAAGTGGCTCAGGGACCCCGGGGGAGGCCGGAGCCCTGGTGGCGGCAGCCCGGGGTGGGGGGACAGTGGCGGGGAGCCTGAATGAGAAGCCTGGCCTGCCCTCTGGAGGGACCCCCCCCCCACCCCAGGGGAAGAAGGGGATGAAAGCTGGCGGGGCCCGTGGCAGGTGTGGGGTAGACATTTGCAGCGAGGACGTCCCAGGGGCTTTGCCGTCCCGTTTGTTTCTGTGCGTCCGCCCCGTGTGCCCGGCCTCCCCACCCACCCAGGCCGTGCCCAGAGATGGGAGACGGCCCATCTGGCAGCCGGCCCCAGAGGCCCTTTTGTGCTCTTCGGCTGGAAAGGTCTCTCGTGCCGCTCAGAGAAGGGGATTTGTTCCTTTAATTGATAATGAATATCAGAAAGGTCATATTTACATGAGGAGCTGGGTGGGGGTCGTGTGCGCCAACAGGGAAAGAAACCCACAAAAAGGAATGACATCCAGCTCTTCTGCGAGAGGTGCCCAGAAGGTGGGGGGCGGGGGGGGGGGGAAGGCCAGGGAGGCTGAGGAAGGATGAGAGGCAGAAATGAAGAGTGTTGAGAAGGGGGAGAAGGAGAGAAGATGGGGAGGACGGAGAGAGGGCACAAGGAGGGGACGGGGGGCACAGAGACGCAGAAGGAGACCCGACACCTGCCCGCACACGCTGGTCACGGGCAGGAACGCCGGCCGCTGGCAATCGCAGGGGCCGAACCATCCTCCTCCCCTGGGCTCGTTCCTTAAATTCCACACGTGGCCAAAGTGAAGGGCGAGTCAGATCACAGCACTGCTGTGGTCACAGCTACTGGATGGCTCCCCCAGGGACCTCAGGAGCGACTCCTTTTTGCGGCCCCCCCAGCCCTGGCCCATGTGCCCTGCCTACCCTCTGCCCTTGCATTTCCCCGCCAAGCCCCGCCTCTTCCCCAAAGCCTCACCTGATTCCTAAAAGCTCCATGTCCGGCACCCCTGGCCTGCCCCGAAGCCGGACTTCCCAGGCCGCGGCATAACCGCGTGCTGCCGAGTCGGGTCCCCACAGGGCTCTGTGCTCCCTGAGCGGGGAATCCTGCCTTGGCCACCATTGCACGTGCGCGACATACTCACATCTGGGGCATTATGTGTCGAATCGTGTGGCACGTTTTAGTCTCTTCTAGTAGAGTCCCCAGGAAAGGGTCTTCCTCCTTATTCTCCTCTGTGGGGGCTTTGCGATCTCTTGGGGGCAAAGGCCTGATGAAAGGGCGCATCTAGTTTCTGTTGGAGGCTCCATGGGGGAAGGGGGTAGGCCAGTTAAGCCTCAGTTTCCCTCTAGCTGCATTCTGATGGGAAGAGCATCCACAGAAGAGGTCCCCTGTATCTTGGTCCCCCAGAAGAACCCCCCCCCCACACACACACACCTTTTCTCCTGCTGGCATCACTCATGACACCGGGCAGGATGGAAGGACAGGAAGCTGCCCCAGGGATAAGCCTCTTGGTGGAACGTTTACAGAAAGCCCCGCCCCCCCAACCAGAGCTGAACCAGAGCCCCGCCCCCTGCCCCCCTTCTGGGCTTGATGTGAGGCTTCATGTCCACACAGTTGGATGCCTCCTGAGGTCACTGACAAGGAAAGGTTAGAGTCAGCGATTTGGGGACACAGCTTGCAGCTGGTCCCCTGGCTGGGGAGTCCATCCACCAGGGCATCAGTGGGGGTGTGATGGATAGCAGGGGAAACCCACTGTCCATCCACACAAGAAGGTGGGAGATTATCAGTGCAGGAAGAGCCGTGAGTGTGTGTGTGTGTGTGTGTGTGAGAGAGAGAGAGAGAGAGAGAGAAAGAAATGGGGACCTGGGGTTGGCAGTAGAGAGATATATGAGGGCCAGGGGCCTTATCATTTTCCAGACAGAAGAGGGGAGTTATTTTTATTTTTACAAATAACGTTATCATGTTTTTTTTTTTTTTTTTTTCGAGAATATAAAATCTAAGAACTGTTCTTGTGGGTATCCTTTTCCAGAAATGGTATCATCCGGGAGTCATCTGACCCTGTCGAAAGTCGAAAGGAATTTAGTAGCAGGAGAGAGGGGAACCCGCTGCCACTCTGGGCTTGCCCGGCGAGTGGGCCCTTTGGGGGACACTTCTGCAGGACAGCGTGGGGGCCGCCGGCCCAGCGAGGCACGGCGGGGTGATAGAGGGGCGAGGGAGGTTTGAGTGTCATGTAAGTGACCATGTTTCTTTCTTCTTTCCATCAGAAGGCAGTCAGGGAAGGAACGGCGTTTACATGTGCTCCTGTGAGCCATTCCCTCTGCCTGTAAGAATTCATTCTCTGAATTGTGAAATACATCCTGTGGGATACAGTGATTAAGGAGACTGACTGCTTATTATATTTTACAATAACTTTCTAAAATTATAAAAAACAGGGGCACCTGGGGGGCTCAGTCGGTTAAGTGCCCACCTCTTGATTTCGGATCAGGTCATGATCTCACGGTTCCCGAGATCAAGCCCCACGCTGGGCCCCGTGCTGACAGCACGGAGCCTGCTTGGGATTCTCTCCCTCCTCTCTCTCCATTCCTCCCCTGCTCACGCTCTCTCTCTCTCAAAATAAATAAATAAGCATTAAAAAAGCATAAGTGTGGAGTCATAGAGTGTATATAAATAGGATATAATCTATGAAAAAACATCTGCTTTACTGTTGCATGTTATAATGAATGTCATAATGAAATGCTAATACCCACTCTCATTAACTGACTTCTCCCATGATCCAGGCTTGACGTGTTTCACTTGCTTTATTTTTCACAGCAGCCTTTTACGTGGATGGTTCATGTTCCCATTTTTAGATGCGGGAAAACTGAGGCTCCTAGAAATTAAGTGGCCAGCATTGAGGCTGGAACACAGGACCGACCAGTCTTTGGCTCTAAAGCCCACAGTCTGAGCCTTGCATTTATAATGTGTCAAGGGAACTCAGGGTGCAAACAGCAGGCTCCCCTGGATGTTGCTGGAATTTCCCAGGGTTGGGGCTTCGGACGGCATGGGCCCCGGGAAAGGACAGAGTGCATCACAGGGAAGCCCGATTCCACGTGAGATGCCCCACAATCAGTTCCTGCTTTTTTTTTTGATTTAATTCTTCCCCTAATGTGTGTTCATCATGTAACTCGGGAAAGATTGGTATTCAGGGAAGAGGCATCAAAGGCGGTAATTAAACTGTCTCCAGTCTCTGAGAGCAGACCTGTTTGATTCCGCAAAGGAAATCATTGGTATTTTAACGGGAGGCAGGAAACTTTTGATTAGCAAGCGATAGATAAACAGATCGATGCCTTTTCTGGCGACATTTTCAGCTCCATTATTGTCACTGGAAAAGAGAAGGGGGGTCGGGAGGGGCGGGGGGGGGCGGATAAGATGAGAGGAGATGGTGGTGAGTCCTTGGGGGCTTGCATCAGTGGGGTGCTGGGGAAGGGGCGGAGCTGGGGCCCCAGGACGAGGAGGCTGCCCCCGCCCCGGGGCCCCAGGAGCTTTGTCCCCCCCTGGGGATGGCAGGCGAAGCCCCCGCCCCTCCCCCGCAGCGACAGGGCGTTGTGATGCCAGCCGGGCCTGATGAGATTCCCCTGGCAGCCGGCCTTCCCCCCAGGCCCTGCAGCCCCTGCGCTTTATTGCCGCTCTCTCAAGGTCAGAGGGAGTTAAGACCAGAGATTATACAGTGTCAGTTGTGCCTTTTTGAAATATGACTCGGTGTAAGCTCTTTCCACACCAGAGGAGAGATGCCAACATCGCACTTCAATCTCTAGCTCGCAATGGGCTTATTGGGATTTTAGCAGGGCTCTGGTGAGATAAGACTGTTTCTTCTCTCAGGGTGCCCTTTCACGAACTTTGGTTAAGCGAGGCCCTAACTTCGCGAGGGCAGGCTTCCAGATGGATCCAGCGCCCCGGCAGACGAAGCAGGGCCGCCCAGCGCCACTGGCCCTGGGGCCCGCCCCGGACAGAAACGCGGGCTCCGGTGGCGGCCACCTTGGCGCCTCCACCCACGTGCCTTCCAGCTGGGATTTGGGTATTAGCTACTCCGGGGCTCAAATCACAGCTCCTCTTCCTCAGCCTCAGTCTTCTCATCTGTAAAATGGAGACAGCATGACATCCATCTCTCAAGGTTCTCCTGGGACTGAGGGATAACGTAAGAAAAGCAACCTGGCCCTTAGTAGGTGCTCAATAAAAATGGAAAAGCCATTCTGCTTTCCCTGACTTTGGGCTCTCGTGTTCTAAGATACCCGGTGGAGGATGGCCGAAGAGTAAAAGGCGGCCGGAAAACTCCAAGATGTCATCTGGGACATACACAGCTGTGAATTTGAGCTCCTTCCCCAGGCTCATTAGAGACGTTGGCCACCGGTGCCATGGCCCCCGATGATCCTGGATCTTTGTGGTTCACTCCCTAAATGTGAGACAAGTCTGCTGTGTGTGTGGGTACCAAGATCCCAGGCCTTGGTGCCCTTCTTCAGCCCCGTGGTTCCTTGAGTTTTCCTCTGCCCCATCTCTTCTTGCCTTTCTTCCGCCTCCTTGTCATTTTCCCCCAATTTCCACCCCCCCCCCCCCGATGGTCCCCTTCTGCCTCTGAGGATCTGCGGGGCACCGCCATCTATCCCATGGGCTTTGTGCTGACAGTTCTCCATCAGGTCCTGGCTCTGGGAGCCGTGAGTGTGGGCGAGTGCCTTGGTTGAGCACCGTGGCTGGGCCTCGGGTTCCTCATCTGCAAAGTCCATCGCCTGGTGTGGCTGTGAGGATGTGAGAAGAGATCAGGGGTGCAAAACACTCAGCCGCTGCTTGGTCCAAGGTGAGGACTCCATAAACGTAGCCCCAGCAGCGGCTGTTCCTCCTGACCACCCTCCCCCCCCCACCCCGCCCCCTTTCCGGGTCAGCGCTTGGAGAGATGCTTTCTTTTCTAACCACCTGACGGAGCATATGTAGATTCCGAGCATCTCTGTGGAAATAACCTCTCCTGAGCCTGAGCTTCACCGACCCTTGCAGTGGCCATTTGGTGTTTTCTTTGTCGTCGCTCCCATCCATTTCCGGTAAGACCTCCGGGTTTACTTCCGGTGAATGACCGCTGGCCACTGGGGTTGCTCTTGGCCTATCTGTCAATCAAGGTGCTCGGGCAATGGGTGGGGCAGTGACTCAATTTGAGCCAATGAGATTCTCCTATTGTTTGATACCGCCCCTCTCTCCTGGCCAATGGGTGGGCATGTGTCCGGGGCTCCGCCATTCACGTTTACTCTCTCACGACGTACAATGGCCAGAGCTGGATTCGAGTCTTAGGGGACTTTGTACAGGCCCCTGCCCCTCCAGGGTCCCTCTTCCCTGCCCTTTTGAGCCCAGTTCTTTGTCTTTTCCTTTGATTCTGGGAGCCACCCGACACCTTTCCAGACAGTTCCCCTCCGTGTTTACACCAGCCAGGGTTGGCCTCTGTTGCTTGTCACTGAAGAACCCTGACAGGTCTAAGCTGTCTCCCTCGGGGATTAAAGGAGCCAGGGGGAACCAAGAGCGAACATCCTTCAGTTATCCACGACAGAAGAAGGGAGGACAGCCCGCCATCCCCAGTCTCCCCCATCCTGCGGAGCCGGACTGATCCAGCATGAGCAGGGGTGAAGAAACACCGTACCAGCAGCGTCAGCCTGACCTCCCTGACCCCGGGGGCGCTCTTTGAAGAGGGGTCCTTGGCTTTGCCCTCTTACGGAATCCCATTCTCTGCGGCCCAATCCATTACTCAGACTTTGGTGCTCAAATTCATCTCAGCTGTCTTCCTGCCTGTGCGTGCACCCCCACCCTGTCTTCTGCCCTGGTAGCCCTTTCTCAAGACTTGCTGAATGTAGCCATCAGTCCCTCCTTGCAGGAGCTACCCCTGCTTTGGGGAAGAGGGGGCTACCATGGCCAAGGGGACTCACTTTGATTCTCCTCCCCACATATCCTTAGGGGCAAGTGAAGGGTGTGTGTTTGCCCGTGTGTGGTGGGGGGACCCCCTCCCTCCCAGCCTCCACAGGGGCTCGCGCCATCAGCCTTAAACTCCTCCTCCCTTGGGTCGGTGAAGATCCTCAAGGTGCCCAGGCCCTACCCTGGGTCATCGGCTCTAGTCCTGACCCTGACCCAGAGTGAAGCTGGGGGCTGAGAGGAGCCCATCTCCATTCTGATCGCCCACTGACCCCTGATTCATTATCTGCTTGGAATCAAACATTCCTGACCAGCCGGCTCTGGTGGGCACACACCCGTGAACTCAGTCAGGCTTGCCTGGTGTATCTCTGGCCTGCCTTACCCCCAGGCAATGCCGTGTTCCTCTCAGAAGGAGGCTCCTGGTGCTAGTCATTGATTTCTGGGCCGTGAAGAGCCCAGTGCCTCCAAACTGCGATGCTGAATAACCCATTGTCTTTTTTGGTCCAGCTGGGCTGGTGGTATTTCTCCCCACTTCTTTGGGCAGTACTCTAGAATATAGAATATAGAGAGAAATGGAATACATTCCATTTCTAGAATATAGCTCTGGCTAATGCTAGAGCTCCCCATGACAAAGAAGGAGAAGGCATGACTTTCATCTCCAGCAGGTGGGAAAAACTGAACGCCTCTAACCTACTCAGAATTTCTAATTCCTGTATCTTCCCTCTGTTTTGAAGGTTTCTTTCTTTCTTGCTTGCTTGCTTGCTTTCTTGCTTTCTTTCTTGCTTTCTTTCTTGCTTTCTTTCTTTCTTTCACACAAATCACCAAACCCAAGTCAAACTAGCGAGAAAGGAGCTATTATGGCTTGGAATGTCTTCAGGCAGAGCTATATCCAGGGGCTTAAACAATGTCATCGGGACTCTGTCTCTCAGCCTCTCTCAGCTCTGCTCTCCTTTCTTTGGCTTCGTTGTCATGGCAGCCAGAAATAAGTTCTGTACCCTCAGAAATAAGTTCACTGAGGAGAATGTCTCGCCTCTGATTATGTTCATGATAAGCCTGGAATTGACTCTCTTTTGCCCTGCTTTGCCTAGATTTGGACATGCGCCCGTCCCTGAACCAGCTATAGCATCTAGAAAGATGTGATGCTCAGATTGGTCAGAGCGAGTCACATGAGCAGAGTTAGTTAGCCCCATGGACAGAATGTGTGATGCATGGTTCCTGGAAGCAATACCGGATGCTGTTTCCAGAAGAACAGGATGTTGGCCACGTGCCTCACCGCCCGAGCCTCGATACGGGGCAGAGGAGGCTCCTGGCTCTTTCGGACACGATTAGAACAGGAACCTCATTTGGCTCCGGAGGGGGCAGGCAGAGCCCCGACGACAGGAACCAGGTGATACAGGATCTGGAAAGGAACCAGAGCGGAGATGTAGGATTCAGGTGTGGGGAGGGGGGGGAACCTTCTCCAGCTCCATGGGCAAGGGCTCCCCTGGGCTAGGCACCCAGCTGATGCCCACAACCTGACAGTCTTGGCTTCCCGGCCAAGCAGTGTGACACTTTCCCTAGTGTCCAGAGGAGTGGCCATTGGTCAAAGAGCACTCAGGGGGTGCTCGGCAGGGGGCCGGGAGCCCCTGCCATCTGGTGGGAAGAGACAAGCACTTAGCACCTGGTTACAGCCATGTGCTTGGAAGTCAGACCAGTCCTGGGTTCAGGTCCCGACTCTGCCACTCTGGGCTCAGCATTCTCATGTGAAATGGGGTATGGTGGCCGTAATAACAATGGGCAACACTCACGGAACATGTTTCGTGCCTGTTGCACAGACTGAGTTGTGCACCCACCGCCCCCCACCCCCTGCCCCAGTTTATATGTTGAAACTCTAACCCCCGGTATGACTGTGTTTCCAGATCTGGAGGGAAGGACACAGTGAGAGGCGATTGCAAGCCAGCAAGAAAAGGCTCCATCCAGAACCGAATCAGCCGGTCCCTTGATCTTGGACTTCTAGCCTCCAGACTCAGAAATAAACTTCTGCTGTTTAAGCCACTGGGTCTGTGTATGTTATTACGGCAGCCTGACCAGACTAATACACTTGGCTTTGTTTTAAATATTCTTTGTGTATATCATCTTATTGGAGCTTCACGGCAACCGTATGACGTAAGGTGCTGCTATTTGTATTTTACAGATCGGTTGCAGGCATATGAGGCTCAGAGAGGTTAAGCCACTTGCCCAAGGTCACACAGCTAGTCAGTGGCGGAGCAGGGATTGGAAACCGGGTAGTCTGGTTCCAGAATCTAAGCTTTAAGCGCTAACGTGCACCTACTTGACTGGCTTGGTGTGCAGAATTAGTGAGGTGCTCTATGCCAATGGCTCGTCCTGGGGCCCGGCACGTGGGAATTGACTGAGATCCCTTCCTTTCCCTGCCAACCCGTGACCTCACGGGCAGGGTTGGCCATCGGGCTGCACAGCCACGTGAGCGGATCAGTTGCATCGCAGGGTTTCCATGGCAGGTGCGGCCGAGAAGGCCCCAGGCAGCCTTGTTGTGGCCCCAGCTCCCAACAGCACACTGCCACTGGAGGCTACTGTTTGCCCATTTCACCCATCACCAAGCAAGACGGTGCTGGGGGGAGGCTGAGTAAGCACATGGGAAATGGAAATTACTTTTGGAAACAAAGAGCCAACTTGGGAAAGGTGTTTGTCTATTGGGCCTGGTGATTTGTAGGTGCCTGGCGGCAGGGGAGGGGGCGGGGAAGCGGGCAGTGGGAACTTATCACCAGGGTCCGAGGCCGATGACCGCCCTACCCGCTCGCAGCAGCTTCAGCCCCAGCGTGTCCCCATGTCGATGGCAACTCTGTCAGCGGCAATGGGCAGCAGGGGCGAGGTTAGCGATGCGAGAGTGGAGCGTCTCGGGGACGAAGGCAGAGCCGGGGGGAAGAGCTGATGGCTCAGTGAAGGCAGGGCTGGGAGGCACCCACGGGGGTCCCGATGGACAATTCCAGCTCATGCCGCGGAGCCAATCTGCAAAGCACTCAGGGTACGGAAGCTCCAAAGGGACAGTCCATTTCTGAGGCCATCTTCCATGACCTAGGGAGGACCCGGGCTGGAAAGAGACGCCCTCAAAGGCGCCCACCCTCCTTTCCCAAGGTGACCCTGGCCTGGAACGGACGCTCTGTCTCATTCTACCCGTGATGGAGGGTGGTGATTAACAAAAGTGGGACTCACTGTTGATTACCTTCCCCACCCCATTAATTTTCATTTCCCCTGGATCCCTCAAGGCGGGATGCGGCGGAGGCGGTGGGACCTGTGTGCGTGCCGGGAACGCGCCGAGGTGCTCACTCCTGGTTTCTGAGTTAGAATGTCCTACCCCTCTGCCAGTGGGCTTTTTGCTCAGTGTTCCGGCTGCACATCCGTGCTTACCAGTTAACCCTTCTCTTTCCTCCGTATAACACAGAGTGCGCTGCTCCGGCCCCCGTGCCGGGAACGTTGGGAAACCATCCGGAGACCGGGGAACCCGTCTCATACCTGGCCAGCGGCCACCACCAGCAGAGAGAGCTCAACCGGGTGAAACCAGTGTGGCCCCCAGTCCGAACAGCGGCTCGCTTCTCCTGGGCCATCAGCTAAGTCCAAGTGACCAACTGGGTGTCCCCTGGTACCTTTCTTGAAGGTTTGCCCATGGAAGTAGTTACTGGTACTCACACGGCATCAGAACAACCTGGAACCGTGTTTGCTAACTACAGATGTCTGGGCCCTGTCTCCAGAGACTTAGTTTCAATTATTCAGGCGTGTGGCCCAGATAATTCTAATATACACCAGGGTTGAGAACCACTGATCCGTGGCCTCCTCCCCTTAACACGGGTGAATGCATGACTTATGGACCTCCCCCAATCTCCCCACCAATCTGTATTTTAATACCGCGTGTGGTCAGCACAAAGGAATGAATCCCTAATGGTGAAGTGTAGGGAAAGTGGAAGCTGGGTTTGGGGAAGAATGGCGATGGTATGCTTTTTCAAGAGGTATAAATTCCTCTGCAACTCATAAGGCAAGTCCTCATTGCCATAATCCGCACTGTTGCCTGTCTTTAGAGGGAGCGCCCTGCTCGGGATTAAACTCGTGTTCCCCTTTGCTTCATTAGGAAGAGTTCCCAGGTACAGGGACAGACAGCGTCCTTGGATTCCGCGAGAGTAGCCTCTCCAGAAAGATTGGGGATGGATACCTAGGCCGACTGCCCTGAGAAAAGAAGCAACCAGCCAGAGTTGGGGTGTTGATATGGGGAAAGGGGTGGTGGTCCTGAATCTATGGGTGTCGATAAGGGAGATAGCCCAGCTCGGAGCTCATGGGTGACATTCCAGTGGTGGCAAAGCCGGGTGCTCGGAGCGCTGGCCTGGGGGCTCCTTTGAGGTTGTGTGGCCCCATCGGAACCCGGGCGTCACATCGTAGGCTCAGGCTGTGGTGCCTCCCCTGTCCAGCCTCCCCTGTGTGTCTCCCCCTGGTCCAGCTTTGAGTCCTTTATTTTTGAGGCGTCCTCTTCGGTACGCGGTGGCTGTTGGTTTGGCCCCTCTTTCCTCAGGTTGCTGAGGGTTCTTCTCTCCGTCCGTGATCGGTGTGATTGATTGCACGTCGTCTCCTGGGCCTGGAAGGGTCAGCAGGATGCAGCTTGGGGGCTCTAGAGCCCCTCTAGAACAGAGGCGATGCCTGGGCTGATGAGGCTCCAGAGAACGTATTTGTTTCTGTCTCCTTCCAGGCAACTGGGTCCTAGGGACTATCCAGAAGCAAGACTAGTCCCCACTCTTACGACCCCGCAGTCCGGCTCCCCTCCACATCAGGCCTGTTCTTAGTTCCTCAGCTACCCCAGCTCTTTTCCCCTCACAGCCTCCTCACGTTGAGTCCCTTCATCGGAAACACGTTCCCCTTGGCTCTTGTCATGGCCGAAACTCTTTCATTCCCTTCTCGTCCTTTCTTTGACGTCACCCCCTTAGAGGGGCCTCCTTGAGAGCTCTGGGTAAGTATATCCCCCTCCGGAACCGACCCTCACCTTGGTCTCTGCGCCCCACGCAATCCCTTCACGACGCACAGCCCATCTGTAATGACATGTTAATCTGTTCCCTCGTCGCCTCTCTGTTTCCCCCCCTTGACTGTACACTCTCCAAGGGCAGAAACCAAATCTGTTACATTCCCCTTTGGGTCCCTAGTACCTAGCACCAAGCCCCTGGATAGGCCCTCGGGAGATGATTGTTGAATAAATGGATGAGTGGTTGAAACCACGAGGAACAATTCAAAGATTAAAATGCTATTATGCTAATATCTGATCCAATCGCCACTTTCCTTGACCTTTACCCAAATGAGTTGAAAAACCATATCCACACCAAAATCTGCACACGGATGCTTACGGTACCTTTACAAATACTTAGTTTTGTGCTTTGTAGGACAGAGTTATGTGAAGAAATGTTACAATGTCTAAAAGCTCTATAAAGTCTTAATCTCCACTCATGCCATGCAGTGGTCGGTTTGATATAATGCATAATAAAAAGCTTTTAAAACCCCAAACGCACCAAGTGCTACATAGTTTGATCACTAAGTCATCAGTTCTCAAGGAAAAGGTCACGGAAGAGCTTTCCCTCAGCCAAGAACAAAACTTGGAGGCAACCAAGAGGCCCTTCGGTAGGTGAGTGGATAAATAAACTGTGGTCCATTCACACAATGGAATATTATTTAGCACCAAAAAAAAAAATGAGCGATCAAACCATTAAAGGACATGGAGGGACCTAAAATACCTATTGCCAAATGAAAGAAGCCAATCTGAAAAGGCTCCAAACTGTATGGGTCCAACTACACGGCATTCTGGAAAAGACAAAACTATGGAGACAGGAAAAAGATCAGTGGTTGCCAGGGTTTAGGGAGGGGGGACGACTAGGCAGAACACAGAGGATCTTGAGGACAGTGAAAATGAAAATGGTCTGTGTGATGCTATAACGATGTATCCACGTCTTATGCATTTGTCCAAACCCATAGAACGTCCAACGGTAAGAGTGAATCCTAATGGAAACCATGGACTTTGAGTGATAATGATGTGTCAATGAAGCTCCATCAATGGTAACAATGGACCACGCTGGTTGGGGGTGTTGATAGTGGGGAAGGCTGTGCATGTGTGGGCGGAGGGGGCATATGGGAAATATCCTTTCTTTCATCTCAAAGTTGCCGGGAACCTAAAAATGCTCTAAAAAAAAAAAAAGTCTCCTTTTTTCTTTTAATAAAGCAGATTACCAAGGAAAAAAGCTATAATGCTAAAAAAATAAATGATGAATTCATAGCTGTAGGGAAGTGGGGAAAGAGCTCATTTATATGGGGGATCAGATAAGACAAACCCATGCTAACAGAAGAGAATAACAGAATTCTTGTGTGTGTGTGTGTGTGTGTGTGTGTGTTTTCCTTTCTACTGGGCAGTATACTACGTCAGGCATTTTCCACACATCGTCAAAATTAACCTCATTTACGTATTAGATTAGAGACCTTAAGTATAAGATTAGAGATTAACCTCTCCGCTTTAGACAGGCTTAAGCCACTTGACCAAGGTCACGCAGCTGGTAAGTGGTAGGGCCACGATTGGACCTCCGCTTGTTCTCTGACTCCAGACTCCATGCTCTGAACTGTTATGCAATGGAGACATCAAGTCTGGATTAAAGGGCGCTGGAGAAATGGCTCTTCTCCCTGGAAGCTGTTTTTAGTTGTTGTGTTGACTGGTGACCAAAAATGCTGACTGCGTAGGACAGTCCCCTTGAGAGACCCTGAGGGATGCCAGGAAAGCTCCGGGCTGGTGCAGATGGATAAGAGGGGATGGAAGGAGCCAGGACGGGGGGAGGAGAGGGCCCGTGGAATACTCTGTGTGGGGTCTCGGGATCTTGGGGGCCAGGCCTCCTTAAATGGACGGACACTTTGGTGGTGCAAGGGATATGGGAAGCCTCCTGGGTCTTCTTCAGTTGGGCCTCCAAAGAGCATAGGGGTTGAGCCAACAGAAGGAGATGGAAGGAGTCAGGGCCAGGAAACAGCAGAAGGAAAGGCCTGGCCTCAACAAGACCAGCATCTCTGATCAGGCAGTTTCACGGGGGAGGGGTTCATAATTTTGCAGACGGAGAAACTGATCATCAAATCGGTGGAGCTAGGGCTTAGGGCAGAAGGGTATCTAGCCACCACGCTTCCTTTCTGGAAGGAAAGGATTCATTCCTTCCTTCCCCAGATATTTCCTGAGCACCTACTGTGTGCCAGGCACTGCTTGAGATGCCACGGTTGGAGCACTGAGCGGGAGAGACCAGTCTCTGCTCCCGTGGAGCCAACATTCTGGGGCGAAAGGGGGATGCACAAATGAGATCATGCTGTATCATATCGTATCATATATATTATATTATGTCATGCCATGTGAAGATACAAGGGAGGCACAAAGAGCGGGCCAGGCAGACGCCGCCGCCTGAGCAAAGGCCCTGGGGTAGGAATAAGTTTTGTGTGTTCAAGGAACAGAAAGAAGGCCACGGGCTCTGGAGCAGAGCGGTTGAGCGGGAGAGGTGTGCGGGAGTCACGCCCGCAGAGCCTTGTCACTCCAAATGCAAGGGGAAGACACGGCGGGTTTTAAACACGGGTGTATCAAGACGTAAGGTATACTTTTTCAAGGGCCCCTTTGGTTGTGCTGTGGCACACGGATTAGGGTGGCACAACGGAAAGAGGGATGGGCTGGGGGCCTCTCGGGAGGATTCTCAGCAGCCCGGGCTCAAGGGGAGGGGGGCTTGGGGGAGGGGGCAGCCTGGACAAGGAGGGAAGCGGGCACGTTCCGGATGAGCTTTAGCAGCGGAGTTCTAGGCTTCTTCCCCACTAGGAGGCTCTCATCAAGAGGAGCATTTCTAAGAGGGTCCCCTGGGGTAACTGCCTCCCTCACACCCCCACACCCCCCGGCACAGGCCCACAGCTCCAGAACCGCCTTTGTTTTCAATCTGCTCTGGTGTTTGTGATTAAATTGATCTGCATGTAATTGATGTTGCTTCTTGCCAACCTGCAGAGCGACCGTATCAATGGGGCCGCATTGTTTTTCCGCCACAAAATCTCCTCCCTTCCCCTTACCAGAGGAAGGGATGGGGGGGGGAGGGGGAGGGGTGCAACCAGTAAGGAAAACAAAAATCTTGGCCCCTATAATCCTTCTGATTCCTAAAGAGTGTCAGCCAGGGTTTCAAGACAACACATGTTCCCAGAAAACAGCCCTGGCTTGGAGACAGGCAGTATCCCATTCAAATCCCAAACAGATAAATCACCGCTTCTCACCAGCTCTAGTTAGTCATGTCAGAAATTAGAAGAGCTTGCATATTCACTGCGGTTGGATTCTGTCACATTGGAAATGCTTATGATAATCGAGATGCAGCCTAAATGCGAAGTTGCAGTGTGTGTAAATAACCAATTATAAGGGTTTTTAAAGGAGAAGCTTGTTTGCTTCTGAGAGACAGATTCTCCCCAGTGGAACTCGCTTTTGCCTTTGCACGATATGGATGTAATTTCAAGTATCCCTGGGTGTTCTCCTTGTGCTATTTATTTAAGGTATTTATACAAGAATAAACTCTATCGAGATGAAGCAGGGTAGATTGAGAGAGGCTCTCGAAGCCAGAGTGATATTGATTACAATTGCAGAGGATTGTGGTGTCGGGTCACCTTCCCGCCATTGATTGTTGATTGCTCTATAACACCCTCTTCTCCAGCGCCCCCCACTCCCCTCCCCTCTGCCAATCACAGACACATTAATTGTGGGGACAAATTTAATCACTGCTCCCTTGCAGTACCGTTGTGATTCCCCGCCATTTTTCACACACAGTAAAACTGCGGTCCGGCTGCGGAAAGGGAAATCTGAGGGAAGCAGGCCGCTGCGGAAAGGCACAATGCATTTCCATCATTTAATGAGGAGAGCGGGAAGGCTAGTTAATACTCTCTGATTAAGCCAGGGCTCTGAGTGTTGGGCTGGGCAGAAGAATGCAGGATCGACTCTTTCAACTGTTAGGAAAATTCTCCCGTCTTTGTCAATAAGGAGGGGCCCTCCACCCTCAGGGTTGGGGGTGGATGGCAGAAAAAACAGGCATGCAGATTAGCTACCTGCCTGCTTAACCAGGACTAATCACAGAAGGGCCAGGCCAGCAATTACCAACTATGGTTGGTGTTAATTTCATTCTCTCTGTAGCCTGTCTTGAAACAAACAAACAAAAAGCCCAAAAAACAAAAAAACAGACTAAACAGTTTTGGACCGCAAAGATTTTCGTCTTGCCAATACAGATAGTTCAATGAATCCTGAACTAACTTTGCAGAGTAGGGTCTGAATCCTTACCGGTTCAGGTTTTCTTAACGTCATGGCAACAGCATCAACGTGATTCTGCCAGCTGTCATTCATTCATCCATTCATTCATGTTATAAGTACTTTGGTGCTAAGTGCTGGGAATACAGGGGTGAACTCGCCTTCGTGGAGTTTATATCCTAGAAAGAGCAGTGCATTAAAAAAAAAATTATTATTGTCGTAAGAACACAACGCGAGTTCTATCTTCTCAACAATTAAAAAAAATTTTTTAATGTTTATTTATTTTTGAGAGAGAGAGAGAGACAGAGACAGAGACAGAGGCAGAGCAGGGGAATGGCAGAGAGAGGGAGGGAGACACAGAATCCGAAACAGGCTCCAGGCTCCGAGCTGTCAGCACAAAACCCAGCGCGGACCTCGAACCCACGAACTGTGAGATCATGACCCGAGCCCAAGTCGGATGAGCCACCCAGGTGCCCCTCAACAATTTTTAAAAGTGCAAGATGTAATTGCGGGCTGTGGGTGCAATGCTGGACAGCTCTCTAAAGCTTATTCGTCTTACTTAACTGAAACTTTATGCCTACTGATTAATAACGCTTCATTTCTTCCTCCCTCCAGCCCCTGGTAACCACCATTCCAGTCCTTGATTTTATGACTTTGGCTATTTTAAATGCCCCGCCTAAGTGGAATCAGGCAGTACTTGTCTTTCTGTATCTGGCTTACTTTGCTAGCATAACATCCTCGATGTCCATCCATGTTTATGCACATGGCGGGACTTCCTTCTTTCCTAAGGCTGCGTGGTATCCCACTGTGTGCATATACCACGTTTTCTTTATCCCTTCGTCTGTCTCCGGGCATTTACGTTGTTTCTACATCTTAGCTGCTGTGAACAGTGCTGTAGTGGGCATACGGGAGTATACGAACGGTCAACAGGTATATGAAAACAAGGTTGTCGCCAATTATCAGGGAAATGCAAGCAAAAACCAGGATGCGATGCTACCTCCCCCATGTCAGGATGGCTTTGCCAAGAAAAACTAAACCAAACAATCCCAAGAGACAAGTGCTGGCGAGGATATAGAGAAAGCAGGATCTGTGAGCCCCGTTGGTGGGAATGCAACAGAGCGCAGCCCCCGCGGAAAACACTACAGCAGTCCTCCCCCCCCCCCCCCCCGAAAGTAGAACTCCCGTGGGATCCAGCAATCCCTCTTCTGGGAATAGATCCAGAAAAACGTTGAAACCAGAATCTCCGAGAGACGTTAGCCGGTGCGCGCGCGCGCGCGCGCGCGCTCCGTGTCGGAGCTTTACAACGCACGTCAGATTTACCTGGAGGGGGTCGTGAAAACGTCAGTTGCCAGGCTCTGTCCCCCTCCAGAGCTTCTGATGCAACAGGTCTAGGGTCGGGCTCCGGAGCTGGCATTTCTCACCGGTGCCCAGGGACTGCTGCTACGGGTCCGGGGAACCCCACTTTGAGAACCACTTTGCACCCGTTGAGAGCAGCGGGGGTCAAGTCTGGTCGCCCTGTAAAAGCCACCTTTTGGAAGCTTTTCAAATATCCCAGTGCCCGGAGGCCCGGGGAGGGGGTGGGGGGCTGGGGGAGGCGGGTGGAGGTGCCCACTGCCGGCGATTCTGATTTAACTGGTCCGAGCTGGGGTCTTTGCTTGCTGCAAAGAGCGCCCCAGGTGACTGGGCGCGGTTGAGTTGGAAACCACTTTGCTTAACGTGAATGTGAAGAGTAGAGGCTAAGAGTCTGATGGATATCCTCGGGCCCTCGGCTCCAGCCCTAGCCCCGGCACATGGCTCCGTCCTCCTGCCCACAGCGTCCTCATCTGCGACGTGCATTGTCACGAGGAGCAAGGGAAGTAACAGCGATGCCTGGCGTGTAGCAAGCCCTCGGTACGTGCCCGTCCTTCGCCTTGCTTTTAACTGGGGCACGCAGTGGGTCTCTGCCAATTTTCACTTAATTACGGACGACGTTTCCAGTTAAACACCTTGCCTGTGAAGACACCACAGAGGCTCACCCTGTTTGCCTCCCTCCGATTTGCCATTTGCCCTGGTGCCTTCCAGAGGAATCCCTGCCGTCTTCCTTGTTCGTTCAAACACCAGTCATAAGGTCCCCATGCTTCTCCAGCAGCCCCAACTTCTTAGCGAAAGGGTCTTGTTTGCAGCTGTGGAAACATTCCACATCCAGGGTAACTAAGCAGAACACCCCGCCCTGGGACGTGTCTAATACACGTGCTGGAGATGCGGTGCCAGGAAAGCAAATGGTACCCGAGAATAATTCCTCAAATGAGCCCCAGGCACGTAGTGAAAGCTGTCGGAAGCCAGAGGACCCATTAAAAAAATTGTTGATTGACGCTCAAGTTTGTCCCTCTTTCTATTGCTTTCTCATGACCTCCCGTGGTGTGTGCTGTGCGAATTTCTTTTTTTTTTTTTTCTTAAAGAGTCATTCACTTCGGGGTGGGGGGTGGGGAGAAGACGGAGGGGCCAAAACAAGAAGTTGGGGCGAGAGACTAGGGGTGTGTGCACGAGGGCGAAAGGCACAGAGAGAGGGTCCTGGGCACGTCTGGGAAGGTTTGAGATGCCGAGGCCAGGAATCCGGAATCGTTTCGGGGTAGGGAAAAGCAGGAAAGTGGCTACAGGGTCAGTTGCCCAGAAGCGCTCGGAAAACAGCCCGACTTGCCTTTTTACAACTCAGGTTGTCTGGGGAGACGTGGCCTCCTCCTTGTGGGTCATCCACAGATGGAGACTGGGTCGCTGGCTGGTCGAGAACGCCAGCCCTGGGATCAGAAAGAAACAAGCCCGGGGATGCCAGTCCTCACCGCCAACTCTCGCCAGGTTGTGTGACCTTGGATAAGTGCTTCACCTGGTTGATTTTGATTTTTCATCTGTAAAATGGGTATAAATGTAGTCTGGTGGCCAGAGCCCAGGGGTGTCACAAGGACTGAACATGAGATCAGGTCTGTGAAGTATTTAGGCTGCCTGGGGGCATGGTAACCTCTGCTTTCCAGCCACCCAACAACTGTTTATTTAGTAAGCCTGACTTTGTGCCCGGCCCCACTCAAGGGGCAGGGACACAGGCGTGAATAAGGCAGGCAGTGCCCTTGCTCTCAAAAAACGTACATCCTATTACAGACAGGCTGAATAAACAAGGGTAGTGGGAGAACCAGCACTAAATGCTTTGCTGAAAATTAAAATAAGTTGCCTCTTGTTGCTACCAAAATAGGGGTCTCTTTTCCACTGGGGGGGGGGCAAGACAAGGTCTCTATGAGAGGGGGACGTTTACGCGCACATCTGTATGATGAAGAGGCGGCCATGCAAATATCTGGAGCAACAGCATTCTGGGCAGGGGGACCAGCATGTGCAAAGGCCCTGCGGCCGGAGTGCAGAGAGGGAGAGGCACCGAAGGGAGGCCGGGGTGGCTGCCGCAGAATGGACTAGGCAGAATGGTGCAAGGAGAGAAATGGGGCAAAGAGGCAGGAACCACATTGTGGAGGGCCTCGCGGGCTCTGGGAAGGATTCGGGTGTTCTCCTGAGTGCGGTAGGAAGCCCTGGGAGGGCTTGAACAGGTGGCAGACTGACTTGGTCCCATTGCTCTTTGGAAGTGATCTGGGGCAGGGGTGAGACCGGAAGAGGGGGAGCAAGCAGGGAGGGAGCCCCAGCCATCTTGCAGGGTGGGTGCTAGCAGCCTAGCTGGCCTGCTGACTTCGCTTTTAGCCTGCATGTCCTCACTGGGGATGGCAGTGGCGGGGGGTGGGGGGGCAAAGCCTCTAGGCGAACCCTGTCCCCCCACCCCCCAGCCCAGCTGCAATGCCTGGAGCATGGGCGTGACCCTCTTCGCTGGGACTCCCCCTGCTTCAGTGAGTCGAGCTGAGATGCAGCGGAGAGAAACACCCCCCCCCTCCGGTTCCTGGGTCCCTAAGCACCCCCCTTCCCCCCCTCCGCCACCGTTTCCTGCAGGGGAGCAGCGCACTGGTCTTCAGCTGGCCGGCCGGGAAGCGGCTCTCTGAAGGGACAGGTTTGCCCGGCGATGGTGCTGGGCGGTTTCCAGGGGTTTTCTGGATCACTCCTGCTCTTGGAAGCAAGTACCTCACCAACATGTGTCGGAAACATGCGCTCTCTGCCTGCTGGCTGGACACCCGGCCAACTGTTAGGAAGTTGCTTGGAATTTGCACCTCCCTCTTGCCGGGCCCATCTGGTTGGGACCCCAGAGGGGCCCGAGCCCTGACGTCCGACCGGCCCTCTCACAGGCCTGGGTCGAACCGAAGGCCGCAGGCCTTTGGGGTCGAAAGGAATTAGGGAGAGAGGGAGAGGAAGTGTGGCTCTGCAGAAAGGGTCCCCCGTCTGTGCGAGGTGGCACAGAGTCCCCTGGCAGGTGACAGCCCGGGTCTATCGAACCAGGCTTCTGGGAGCCCCCGCTCCCCAGCCTGTTTCACCCAACCAGAGAATTAGATTTTCCATTAAAATAAATTTCTCCTCCTTGGCTGACGTCTTAGCTAAGCCCCCAACCTGAAAATCACTCCCGGTTCTCTGCTCTTTTTTTTTTTTTTTTTTTTTTTTTGCTACCTTTATATTCCTTCAATTTTTATAGCCGATCATTTTATACGTGAACCAAGTACCAAACAAGCATTATTACTGCTTTGCGCACCGTGCACCACAGAGGCATAAATCCCACATTAACCTCATCCTAAGGAGCGGCTGAGTGCATTTTAATAAATGTCCCAAATGGTTTTAGTGTCTACTAGTCAAACGGAATAAAAAATGCACGCGCATTACGGGATGTTATGAACCTTTCTATCAAAAGTAATAATAAACAGACTGCTTGTTGAGCTTGGTGATTGGGTTACATTTTTAAACAGTATATTGAGAGACAAATCAAGGTAGAGCCGAGATGATTATGTGATATGATCCAAGGGGGGGGGGGTGCTATTCGAGCAGGTAGACCTCCCTCCCGCCTGGCGATGCGCGTGCATTCCGAGCTCTCACCCCAAACGGTACCAAGAGAAACGAGCAAATTAAGAAATCTCTGCTGCACCCGGATCTTTAATATAAGCAGCCAGATAAAGGCAGGGACGCACATCATTTGTCAGTTGAATAAAAATTCAGATGAGGTATTTTCCTGACGCTGTGCCAGGCACCATTAGGAAAGCATTTTATTTTCCTGTGTCAGTGACGGCATGCGGTTGGGGCCAAACTTCATCAGCCCACAAGGTGTTAACTTGAAATCACGCACAGCGCGGACTTCTGGCTTGGGTAGCACGTCCAGATGCGTGTCCCCGGCCTGCCTTTCTCCCTTCCCTCTATGGGCTTTCCACCCGGAAAGCTCCAGAAGTTAATTAGCCATTTTGGTCATCAATCCAGAGTAGATAAAGGGTCACGCCGGTGGCCGCTTTGGACGTGCAGATGTTTTGGTTTGGGCACATCTGTAGGCAATCACGTTGCTTTCTGGGCAGGAACGGTGTTTTATTATGGGATTATATGTGTAATCTTGGATAAATAGTAGAAATTGGAGTACTTCAGTTGGAAGGCTTGTTTTCTCTCCCAGAGAGCAGTGTAAATAGCAAACCAGAAATCATTCTCTCGTCATTGAAGCAATAATTGAACTGGCCAGTCTCCTTTCTTCAGGCTGGATCAGGGGGGTCAGTGTGAAACTCGGGGCGAGCACGTTGTCCAAGGGGGTCAGGCCGGGCGCGGGGTGGGGCTCGTCCCGGGAGGGGGCTGGCTTTTGCTACCTGGCCACCTAGGGGATCGGGATGGTGTCTCAGAGCCTCACTGCGGTTTTGGAGCACGGTCTCTTCTTCCACCCCTGGCCCCAACGTCTTCCCCACCAAGTGTGAGAAATGCTGAAGCGTGGAGCCAGGGCAGAGGCGGGCGGGGCTGTTGTTACTGATACCTTTCTCCAATTCTGGTAATGCACATAATGATGTTGCTCAGTTTTGTTTCACATTTCCAAAACAGATGTACCGAATCCCTGTAAAGCGATCTATGGTAATGCACTTAATTTTAATCTTCAATGTTAAAAGTAAAAACCGATCACTTAAAGCAGAAACATGTGTCACTTCTCCGTAAGTTGGCCCCGGGACCCAGCCTCCTTCTTGCCACTCAACTGTTTTGGCTCTGTCGTTGGCCTTCCCCCGTCATTCTGTCCTTCCTGTTACTGTCCCTCTTCTCTCTCACCATAAGGCTTTTCTCAAGGGGCTTCCCGACTACTAAGCGTCCTCTGTAGCTTGCACACACTTCTAACCTTGGGTGTTTCCCCGTATCCCAATGCTTGTTGCTCTGGGCTCCAGTGAATAGGCTCTGAAAAGCGCACGCCCACCATATTTAGGAAAGGTGGAAAAAGCTATCTCAAAGTCAGGTTGGATTGTAGAGAACCACTGTAACAAATAAACGGTCCGTGACAAAGGAGCACTCCCTGACCAAGATGCTGGCTAAATCTTAAGGCAAGTTGGGTGATGATTACCAAATATCTTTGCCCGTAAGGGCTCGAGTAAAAGCCCTGAGTTTTTCTTCTAGAAAATGGGTTGTGGCTTCTTAAAAAAAAATTTTTTTTCAACGTTTTATTTATTTTTTTGGGACAGAGAGAGACAGAGCATGAACGGGGGAGGGGCAGAGAGAGAGGGAGACACAGAATCGGAAACAGGCTCCAGGCTCCGAGCCATCAGCCCAGAACCCGACGCGGGGCTCAAACTCCCGGACCGCGAGATCGTGACCTGAGCTGAAGTCGGACGCTTAACCGACTGCGCCACCCAGGCGCCCCATGGCTTCTTAGCGTCTAAGTGAATGCTGCTCTGAGGCTCAACAGAGGTGACGATCGGGGTGGGGGTGGGGGTCAGCCTGCAAATAGCAAAGGAGTCTGGAATGTAAAAAGAGGCATGCCCTAGTGATGGTCAGAAGGGTTTGAAATGGTGGGAGGCAAGGTAATAATTTCTCTTCCAGTGCAAGACATCAGATCCCCACACTTCGCTCATTGCCAGCTGAGTGTCCCACGCCGCGCCAAGTATTTTCTGTGTAGTAGGGCTCTTTGACAGCTCTGTGGGCGGGACTGGAGGCAGAGGAGATGTTGGTCCCTTTCAGTTCTGACGCTCTGTCCGTTGCTCGGCTTCCTGGACGGTGGCACTGCTGAGGCATCGCGTCCCGACGCGGGCCTCCCCTTCTGCTCTTCGTGCTTTCTGTTCCATCCTTGTCTTTCTAAATGCGTCTGCATCCGAGATTCAGATGACTCCTTCCCCCCTTCTCAGATCGCACGTTCCTTATCTGGGCCAAAATCTGGAGAGCTCTCTCCGTCAAGGGAAGCCCGTCTGAGGAAAGGGCAGAAGGCCTTGTGGGACGAGACCAGCAGCATCAGGATCTCCTGGCGGACTTGTGAAAACACAATTGTCTGGGCCCCACCCGCAGAGGTTCTGGTTCAGCGGGCCTGGGGTTGGGCCTGCGCATCCACACTTCTAACAAGCTCCCAAGGTGTTGGCGGTGTTCCGGGGACCGTATAAGGAGCAATGATAAGACTCTTGGTGTCTTCAGGCCCTCTTCATCTTGGCTGGTAGGTTCTGGAACGTGGAGGGGCCGGATGGCACCAGTGGAGATATTTTCCTAAGGGAGCTTTGGAAATTAAAGGCGGAGGAAGGGTCCTGTGGCCCCCGGAGAGGCTGTGTGCTGCTCTTGGGCTGTTGGGGGTAGAATCATCTCGGCTCTAACCATACACGGAGGGTCCCGTTCTCCGTCCAAAAACAACACGACGAACAAGAATTCAATTTGGCAGGGGTACTTTCTGTTTAAGCATACTTTCTCTTAATTTGATCACCCATGCAAGAGCCTTCCAGACATTTGGATGTTAGTTTTTAGAAGTTCTGCTCATTTTCTCAGAGAGTTTCACTCTTCAACATTTGGTTGGGGGAGGGGGGCTGAGAGGTAGAGACATAGACATTCAGACGGACATTATTCAACTAGAAACTGGAATTCCCAGCTAGTAGTTAGAAAGATTCTGGAAAGACACAGAAACGGAGTTGTGGAAAGACACGCATTTGGGAGCCACGCCCACCTCCCTGGCATTTCCAGACCTGCCGCTCACGGGTGTGTGGCGCTGGGCCAGCCATCTGATGCTCTCGGAGCCTCAGTTTCCCCATCTGGAATGTGTGATCAACAGCTACCCTGCAGGGCCGCCGTCAGGGTGAGAGGTGATGCACGGGCAGCTGAAAGCACACGCTGGAACCCCAGGGAGCCCTCAGTGACCGTCATCTGCCATCAGAATGTTGTCTTCACTATTTTTCTTATCATTTTAACATTTGCCCACCCAATGTGAATTCATTTATGTCGCGGAGTACTAAGAGAATAAGAACATCTTAAGACTCATCCATTTTTCTCTTGAAGATAATTGTGTCAAGGGGCACCTGGGTGGCTCAGTCGGTTCAGCGTCCAGCTTCGGCTCAGGTCATGATCTCACGGTTCGTGAGTTCGAGCCCCGTGTCGGGCTCTGGGCTGAGCGCTCAGAGCCTGGAGCCTGCTTTGGATTCTGTGTCTCTCTCAGTCTCTCTCTCTGTCTCCCTCCCCCACTCACATTATGTCTCTCTCTCTCTCTCTCTCAAAAATAAAGAAACATTAAAACAATTCAAAATAATCTGTGTCAAGAGGCTACATGAGTAATCTCAACCTGGGATAATTCTATCGCTTGGAGGGGGGGGCATTTGATAAGGTCTGGAGATATTTGTTTGTTTGTCATACCTGAGGACTTGCTATTGTTATCTAGAAGGTGGAGGCCAGGGATCCTGCTCAACACCCTGCAGTGTCCTGGGCAGCCCCCAGGACAAGGGACCATCCAGCCCAAAATGTCAGGAGTGCTGCTTTTTTTTTTTTAATTTTTTAAGTTTATTGATTTATTTTTAGAGAGACAGCCAGCGAGCGGGAGAGGGGCAGAGAGAGAGAGAGAGGGAGGGAGAGAGAGAATCCAGCAGGCTCCACACTGTCCGTGCAGAGCCCGACGTAGGGCTCGAACTCACAAACCGTGAGATCGCGACCTGTGCCCCAAACCAAGAGTCAGACGCTTCACCCACTGAGCCCCCCCGGGCGCCCCAAGAGTGCTGCTTTTGAGAAGCCCTTGGCTGTATCTTTGTGGTTCTAGGATGTAAAAGAAAGAAAAGAAAAAAACCCAAGTTATTACGTATTGAGCTTTTTCTATGTGCCAGACATTGGGTTTGGTGTTCTGCTTGTTTAATCTGTACAGAGACCGTGATGTGGGTGTTGTGACCGACCCTGGTGTGCAGAAGAGAAGCCTGTACTCAGGACGGACCGCTGGGCTTGAATGTACGCCCTCTTCCTTCTCCTGTCCCTGTGCCCGTGTGTTTCTGTTCTGCCAGCATGCTTGGACCGCCTGCTTTGTGCCGGGCTCTGCCTTACGCCACAGGGACAGAGCATGAGCAAGATGGGTCGGGTGCCGGCGAGGGAGGCGTCCCCATCCCGGCCTGGTGTGGGAGACAGAGGGTGACAGCTGCTGTGATCTGACCCTGTGAAAGGGAACCGTGGACCGTCCCGCCTGCCCCGAGTTTGGGAGGGAGGGGTCCTAGGGAGGCACACCCCAGCTCATTTCTGGACGCAGTCCGTTTCCGGGGACAGCAACATGAAATGAAAAACACTGTCTAGGCTGAAAAAAAACCACTTTTCCCTGCCCTCCCAATGCGCATCCCCTGCCACCATGACTCCGTCTGCATGGAGGAGAGTGGATGAGAAGGCTTGCTCTGCAGTCACACAGACCTGTGTTGAACCGCTGGGTAGCCCTGGGCAGGTGGTCTGACCTCTCTCCGCCATAGTTTCCTTGTCCGGGCGGCGAAACAGACAAGGTTAACACGGTGGCTATAACCACAGCTCACAGCGTCAGGGGCTGGCGATCCTGTGCGTCACCTCATTTAACCCCTGCGGGGCGCCCATGGGACCAGACTGAAGCCAGTGAGACTCTCGCTGCAGATACGAGATTGAAGGAGGTGCCAAAGCACTCAATAATCAAGAAAATATTCTTCGATGTTTATTTATCTATTTATTTTGAAGGCGGGGGGAGGGGCAGAGAGAGAGGATCCCAAGCAGGCTCCACGCTGTGAGCACAGAGCCCGAGGCAGGGCTCGATCTCAGGAACCGTGAGATCACGACCGGAGCTGATGCCAAGAGCCGGAGGCCTCACTGACTGAGCCACCCGGCTGCCCCAAGAAAAAGAATATTTTTGCGCAGTTTTTAAATTTTATTTTTTTTACGTTTATTTATTTTTGAGAGAGAGAGAGACAGAGCATGAATGGGGGAGGGGCAGAGAGAGAGGGAGACACAGAATCCGAAGCAGGCTCCAGGCTCCGAGCCATCAGCCCAGAGCCCGACACGGGGCTCGAACTCACAGACCGTGAGATCGTGACCTGAGCTGAAGTCGGACACTCAACCGACTGAGCCACCCAGGCGCCCCTTCGCGCAGTTTTTAAACAGCAAATGCAAAAAGAAATCCGTGGCGAACAAACTGTCGATATGTGCAGACGGCCCTGCTGTGATTCAGCCTCACCCGAATCCTGGCTCTGCGTCACCCCATCCATTTACGGATGAAGAAACTGAGGCTTTGGGGGACGACGTCTCCTCCTGCTTTATGATCGAGGAGCCGTGACAAGGCAATGGCCTTCAGTCTGCTCCGAACAGCCCTCTGTGGGCCTCCGTTCACTCACTCTTCACAGGGGATCAGGAAAAGAGACGGTAACTTGCAAGGAAGCAGGGGCAGCTGGGCCGCTGGGCTGCAGACAGCGTCACCACTTAACATGCATCAAGAACCCGCAGCCTACTTTGAAATCGAAATGTACCAGGAAGCCTCCTGGTCAACTTAGCTCTTTCATCTTTTGGGGGCACCTGGCTGTACTTCAGACAGAAATCGGACGAAGCAAAGACAAGCCCATTGTCAGTGAGCACAGATGGGAAGGAACGGAGAATTGGACACCAGAAGGGAGCATGTGGCTACTTGAAAGACATCACCCGGGGAGGGAGGAAGGAGCAATACATAACCGTATTTTTCTTTTTCTTTCTGTTTTTTTTTTTTCTTTTAATGACTTTCACAAACATGAGTTCATCTATTCATGGCAAGATAGACATGGTGATTTTTATTTTACTATTGAGAAAATGTAAGCACAGGGAGGGTATGGAATTAACCTCCAGTGGGTGATATGGCTGCTCCTTCTTTCGGGGTCAGGGAGGCTTAGGACTCAGGTCCTCTCCTCCCTTTCCCGTAGGGTTTGTTTCTGGGCGGGTCTCGGGCTCGCTTAAACCTACACGATGTGACCGAAGAGAGGCTGAATTATTCACAACAGCCCAGAGGTGGAAACGGCCCAAGTGTCCTCGGACAGCTGAATGGATGAGCGAAGTGTGGTCTGATCGTTCAATGGAATATTATTCAGCCTTAATAAAAGGGATGAACCTTAAAGGCCTTAGACTAAATGAAATAAGTCCGTCACAAACAGGCAAACGTTTCCCCTTCTATGGGATACCAGAGTAGTCAAATTCCCAGAGGCGGACGTGGAGTAGCAGCTGCCAGGAACTAGGGGGGAAGGAAAAAGGGGGCGGTAGTGTTTTATGGGTACAGTTTCCTTTGGGGAAGGTGGAAAAGTTCCGGAGATGGATGGTGGTGATGGCGACAGGGCCACTTGAATGTACCTACTGGTCACCGAACTCTACCCTTAAAAATGATTCAAGTGGTAACTTTCATGCTTATACATTTTATCACAACAAAAATAAATTGGGGGGGGACTCCTGGGTGGCTCAGTTGGTTAAGCGTCCAGCTCTCGATTTTGGCTCAGGTCATGATCTCATGGTTCGTGGGTTCGAGGCCCATGTCAGGCTGACAGCTCAGAGCCTGCTTGGGCTCTCTCGCTCTCTCTCTCTCTCTTTCTCAAAATAAAGAAATAGGTAAATAAACTTTAGAAAAAGAGAATGTTTTTTTAAAAAGGCAATAAAAATAAAATTTTGAAAAACTTGAGGCCGGGGGAGTGGAGCCTGGGCCTGAAGGGGCTTGCAGTTTCTGCCTTGGTTCTCTTGGAACACGGCCCCGCGACTGGCACGCAAGGAAGCCGGTCCAACCTTCCAGAGGGTCAGGAGCCCCTTGGAGAGGCCCTGAGGCACCTAGCGGACACCCAGGGTGAGCGAGGTCAGCGGGGACTTTCCAGCCCGGCAGGACCTCCCGCTGATTGGTGTCAGCATGACTGAGTCCCGGCAGAACCCGAGGAAGAAATGCCCGGCCGACCCACGGGACCAGGAGAAAGAAGAATATTGTTCCTTTGAGCCGATCCGCGTGTCTTTCCTTTTAGCTACTGAACATCGTTCTCCACTCCTGTGTCCGTGGTTTTGGGGAGGACACGTATGGTGTTACTCCCTCCAGCTGCTGTTGGGGATTATATGTTTTCCTTTTAAAACACAAAACAAGACCATCCATTTCACTGTCACACTGTGGCCAGGAATTTCCATCCTACCAAATTTAGTGATTGCTTGGAGGGCCAGAAAATAAAATATGAACCTTGAGTTTCGTACCACCCTAAAGGCTCATGGGTGTCACATGAACACCTGCCTCCAAGCTGAGGGCTCTCTCCCCTAGGAACCTCCCCCCCGCCCCAAATCCTTCATTAACTAAAGGTAATTGTTTTCCTATTGCCCCAGAGGGGGCCAAGCTCCTAGGAAATCCATTGTTTACACTTCTCCAGGTTGAACAATAACTTAACAGAGCCTTTCTTAACTGATGAAGTGAGAGTTTAGGTCAATGAAACATGGAGCCTCACACGCTGCTGAAGGAGAAAGCACGTGGGACGAACTTTCCGGGGACAGTGCGGCAATCTTGACCAAAAGAACAACAAAAAAATACATATCCCAGGTCCCCCCACATTTCGCTTTTATGGATTTGTCCTAAGTAAATAATTGTGGATATGAGCTAAGATTTAGCTGCACCAAAGTCCACCACGGTATCGATTATATTAATGAAAACTTGGAATAACCTGTATGTCCAGCATAAAAGGATTGGTTAAGTGTTTTAAGCTACAACCATAGTGGGGAATGCTATGCAGCTGTTACAATTCTGTTATAGAAGACTACCCAGGGTTATAACTCACTTTTATGAAAACATGTGTTTAAGTGAGATCATACTAAATTGTTTTATTGAGATATTGGTTCACAACAGATTATGAGCATCTTTTTATAACACTGGGCAGTTTTCTATAACAGACCTTTAACAGCTGCATAACATTCCCCACTATGGTTGTAGCTTGAAGTCTTTAAACAATCCCTTTTTGCTGGACATATAGGTTATTCCAATTTTTCATTAATATGTCACATACGTATGTATACATACACGTATATATACATATATGTGCATATATACATACATACGTATGTATAAAGTACAGAAAGATATATACCAAAATGTTAACAATGGTTGCCTCTGGGAGACAGCATTAAGATTGATTTTAATTTCCTCCCCCCCCCCCCCCCCGCCGATAATGCCATAACTGAGTGTAAAATTAAACATTCTACACTCCGTGGTTTTTACTTTTGCATTAGGAGGAAACCCAATAAAAGAGACAGTGACATGCAGCTGGAAATACCCATCAAACAAAATATGTAGTTTTAATCATGGACGAGAAGCTGGGAAAACGTTGTCCTTCCCTGGCCCTTTTTTTTTTTTTTTTTAATGCGCGATTTGGGAGCAGTGAAGCCAGGTAGCCGAGACTCTGCTGTGGAGCAGAGGAGAGAGACGTTGAGGACGCGGTGGGATCAGTAAGGGACATCTGTCCACGCAGCTTCCCACAGATCCTTGTTTAGGGAGCCCGGCTCAAGGAATCTCAATGTGGTCTCCATCTGGATGGCCCCGGGCAACTGGATGAATACAGCGGCCCATGGAGCCAAGTTCCCGGACTGGAATCCTGGTTTTGCCTGTTACCAGCTTTGGGTCTTAGACAAGACAGACTCCAGACTTTTGTTTACATGAAGTAGGCTCAGTCACCATCTTGTATGTAGTGGTCCATCAGTCAGTGAAAGAATTGAAGACAGACGTTTTCTGGGCACCTATGATTGATGTGTTTTCCCAGAAGAAAGCACTGGAAGTAATTTAAAAACACCCAGGACCAAGGAAGACTCTTCCTGGGTGAGTCAGTGGTTCACCCTTTCCTGCCCTCACGGGAGCCTCGAGTGGGCTCCCTGGGCATTCCCAGGCTGACAAAGACCCGGCGCCCTTAGAACGAACTCCTTCAGCCTAGACTCTGTGTCAGGTGCTGAAACCCCAAATGGCTTCTGGAGGGGTCAAGGCGTAGAGGGATAGCCTCTCTGTGCCCCACATGGAGAGGCCAGAAGGAAAGACAAATGTTTTAAACTCCCAGCCACCCGGCCTCCTGTTCTTGATATTTCCCTAACATATGCTAACATATGCTTTCCTCAAGAACTTCAAAAACCTGCTTTTAGCAGCAATGAAAATAGGACCATGCGTCCAATTCAACCCGAAGCTTCAAAGTTTCTCTCTAATACCATTACCTCGTGTACAGAAGAAAATGTAAATCTAAAATATGCTGGTGATTATAACCTTTCTTCCTGACAGACATTGTAATATAAATGCACATAAATTGAATTTCGTCTTTAAAGGAATCTGAATACCTTTGGAGCATTTTAGCAAATCATCTGCAGCCCTCGTGCAATGATCTGTGGAAAAGTGATCTGTCTGTAGCATGACTTTGCAACAGAACGATGGAGCGGGGCCGGAACATGCCAAGAAAAATAGGACGTACTTTATTGATATTCAAAATTTATTTTATTAAACTCGCACAAAAGACAGCGACGCGGGGAGCTGGTGCTACCAGGGAAGGAGCTTCAAGAATTAACTCCCTACGTCCTGCTCCTATGACCCGCCTGCCCAAATTGGGGAGAGAATGAAGAGAGGAGGGTAACTGCAGACCTGCGGTCCTGTTTCACTTCGACTCTGCCGCCGGGGCTGCGTGCTGGGGCCCTGTGTTAACTGTGAAATCAGAAATGGTAATGGTGGTGAGTGGGAATGGGAGGCTCTGATGCGTCTGATAAGAGTTCTCGGGGCCCAGATGTCCCTGGGGGGGGGGGGGAGAGGGGGGAGGGAAGGAATGTTTGAACTGTGTGTGCTTACCAGCTTGCACCCAGATGGGAAGGCAGCGGCTCTGGTCTCCCGTGCTCTCGGGGGGCCGAGCTCGGCCTGTCGGGGATTGACGGCTGATGGTCACTGCTAGGCTGGCAGAGCTGAAAAGAATAATAACACAAAACACGCGTCCAGCCCTCAACCCTCTGCACCCACGGCCGGGGCTCTGGTCCTGTGCCGCTCCGGGTTCACCGTTCAACTCCGGCTTGGCATTTGAAAGTGACCAGAGCGCTGCCCCCAGGGCCTCTCTGGGTGTGTGCCCAGTGGGTCCCCAGGGCCGCCGAGGCTGTGGTTTGGGTGCTCGGCCTTGGCTCGGTGGCCTGAAGTGACCCACCGTCGAGAAACCTCTGGGATGTTAGGACAGTCGCTGGTGGATTGGGGCGGGGGACTGGAGGGAGTTTCAGGTTAGAAACGTTGTTTGGTGCACCTCATCCGAAAATGCCGGGGCTGCATTTGTAGAGGACCACTGTCCTCCAGGAGCAAATGTGGTGTATTCCCTGTGGGCCCTGTGCCCCGAGGGAGCCACCACAAATAATGAAACGAAGGTGGGTCCACTTTCTCCATCACCCCCCGGCTCGGGGGGCCCAAAGCGTCACCAGACACGTTCCTGCAGCCCAGAAGCCAGCTGAGGCTACAAATCCTTCGGGCTGCCTGGAGGAGACATCGGGGCACCCCTTTCTTGGGCTGCTGGCCCTACGTTACTTCAGGCTCCTGGGCGGCTCTGCTTGGATCCATCGGGGCGGGTACCATCACCCCCCTTACAAAATAAAGCCACCAACCCCGATCTACAGGACTACTATGAGGGTGAGAAGGTCTGCAGGGGCAGCAGGAGAGGAGAGTGATTCAGAGCAGGGCCTCTTACCCGACTGCCCAGCTTAGAATCTCACCTCAGTTTGCTTGTCAGTGACCTGGGGATAATGCTACGAGGCCACACCACATGAAATTGCCATCAGAGTGGGTCAGAAACAGCCATGTCGTGGCAATTGCATATGGTTCGTGCTCAGGGTACCCACCCACAAGTCATGGTGAAATTAATGAACAGGAACAGGTATAGCACCTAGAAATGTGCAAAGCACATGGTAAGAGCCTAGTAAGTGTTAGTTGTTCCGGTGTTTACTCCTACCTGTCACTCTCCTGCCCAAGGGAGAATTAGTCCTCGGAGGGGCTCATTTCTCTGGGGATCATCTAAACTCATGGGATTCGGGGAGGAGAGAAGATTCAGACGACCCAGATCTGCCTCTCTTCCTGTCCCCTCCTATCCCACTCAGAGCACTGAGCCCAGCAGCCCTGCACGGATCATCTCATGAAGAATGAATTCATTTGGCCAGGGCTGCGTCAAGGGTGAGGTAGGTGAGGCAAAATTTACGTGGGGACCGGAAAATCCAGTGATCCAGATAAGCGATATTTTATTTTGTTGTCAAAAAAAAAATTTTTTTTTTAAGTTTACTTATTTTGAGAATCAGAGAGAGCGGACGAGGGGCAGAGAGAAAGGGAGAGAGAGAATCTCAGGCAGGTTCCGAGCCGTCAGCGCAGAGCCCCATGTGGGGCTCAAACTCACAGACCGTGAGGTCAGGACCTCAGCTGAAGCCAAGAGTTGGATGCTCAACGGACTGAGCCACCCAGGCGCCCCAAGATAAATAATATTTTAATGCAATATTTAAAAAAAAAACTTTTTAAATGTTTCTTCTTTTAGAAGGAGAGAGCAAGCCAGGGAGGAGAAGAGAGAGAGGAAGAGAGAACTCTCAAGCAGGCTCCGCGCTGTCAGCGCGGACCCCTGTGCGGTCTCGAATTCACAAACTGAGATCGTGACCTGAGTCGAAACCAGGGGCTGGGCTCTTCACCGACGGAACCCCTCGGGCGCCCCATGAATGCAATGTTAACAACAAATCAAAACCAATGCCAAAAAAAAAAAAAATCCATGACGAACAACAACATAGCAGAGTTTAGAACAGCACCCGACAGAGCAGGGGTTGGCGAGGGAGGTGAGCCGGCCGTGGGCAGGGGCGGGGACGGTGCAGGGGAGAGGCTGTGGGGTGGGGGCCGGCGGGGCAGCCCTCCCCCCCTCCCCACCCCCCATTTCCTCTGGAGTCAGCAGTATTGCCGCTGCGCCTTCTTGTCTGTCTGTTACTTCCAGGTGGGGCGCTCATGAATTTTGAGAATTTATTTTTGTTTGAAAAAGATCCAGCGCCCCAACGACAGGTCACGTGACGCTGCGGCGGCCCGTCGGGCGGCGGTCTGCCCCCGCTGACAGCGCTTATTGCCATCACATAATTGCTTGTTAGACTGAACTGTACTGATTTATGGGGGATCAATCTTTCTGCCGGTCTCCGTTCCACGGGGTCCCTGCCAGGAGGTTGTCAGAGAAGCTCATTTTTACCGGGAGACCGCAAACAAACAGGGAAACAGGCACTTGCAGATGTGGAGGCCAGAGAACGCTGTTGTCCTGTCCCCCCCCTCCATCCCCCCTACCCCCCCCCCCCCCCAGCCTCCTATACCTTCCAGCATGAACAGCCACACGGGCCACAAGTGAGCGGAGGAGCTCTCCAGAAGAGCCCGGACTCCTGCCCAGGCCACCTGACTTGTCCCTGCACCCCGCCCCCCCCCTCGTCTGGAACACATCAAAGGACGTGAAATAAAGGACGTGCAGCTTCCCCGAGTTTCTGCTCCTTAGCAGACCCTGAGGGAGTTTACTAAGGGGAATTTGTAAAGCTCTTGACCTTAGAGGAGGCAGGAAGGCTCCGGTGGGGGCCGGTGGGAGGCAGCTGGTCTGCGGAGGCGGTGCACCTTGAAGGCTGAGACAGCGACCGAAGTCAGACCGCGGATGCGAATCCAGGCTCGCGGGCTTTCTGGCTGTGTGGTCCTGGACAGGTCCCTGCACCTCGCCAAGCCTCAGTTTCCTGATCTGTGAAATGGGACTTCTTCCGTGAGCTAGTTACCATGAGAAAAGTTGATGTGTGTGAAGCCATGGGCACCGTGCCTTGCATACAGTAAGTGCTTAATAAATGCTGGTGACCTACCCCCGCCCCACCGGAAGGTCACAGTGCTACAGGGAGAACCACAGGTGTCTCCCTATCTGTACTGCTCTTTATCGTGAACTCTAGGAAACGGGGCACATTGTCTTCTGCCTCCAGCCAATGTCTGCTATCTGTGAAGTTCAAAGCACAAAGGTTTCTAATGAAAGGATGGGATGGGGAGCTGGGAAGTCTGGCTCCCAGTCCCCGACCTTGAGCGGGTCCCTTTCCCTCTGTGGGACACAGATTTCTCACTGGTGAAAAGAAAGCTTGCCTGGAAACAGCATTTCTGGAGGTTTGCCCCAGGACCCTAGGAGTGTTGCATGTTTTATAGCTCAGCGGGGCAAAGGAAGAGGGAGGAAGGTGTCTGGGGTCAAATTCATTTAGGAAAAGTTATCAGCAGGCAAACCAAACCCCACACAGAACTTCTTCAGAGTCCTCACGTGTTCAGCATTTCCGGGATCTGTCTGCCCTCGGAGCCCATCCTTGGCAGAAGGGATGAGGTCTTTTGTAAGTCTGTCTACACCTGGGTGTGATTCACGAGGCTGACCCAGGAGCAGCTAACTGCTTTGCTGGGCTCTTTCTCAGTCTCCTGTGTGGGCAGGAAGTCAGGGTGCAGCCCGGAATTTTCCAGGATGGACAGAGCCCCTGGCAGGAACAGAGTCCTTCCCCGTGACCCAGTGGTCTCTTCCAGCTTCACCAGAACAGGAATGGGCCTGAGGAAATGTCTGGGCCCCTCCGTTCAAGGTCTCAATGCAGAGGTCTTTGTTCAGGGTAACGTGAGGGCCCAGGAAGTTATGCCAAGGACTGTGTTAGGTCCATCAGAAAAGCAACCTCCCCCTATCCTAAATGGAAACCCTCTCGGGAAAGCTAACATCCATGATTTTCCTAAGACTTTGAAGAAGATGGGGTGACTGAAGACATCCACCCCGTGCTGTGGAGGCTGGCAGACTAGGTTTTGTCTACTTCCTTAATCAACAGTTCACTCATTCATTCAGCACGTTTATAATGAATACCCAGTATGGACCAGGCAGCGTCCCAGGCACTGGGGATATAGCAGTGAACACATACAAAGTCCCCGGTCTCTCTGAGCTTACATTTCTAGGCCAGGAGAGAGTAAACGAAGACATAATAGGTCAGGAGAAGGTGATACATGCTAGGAAGAAAAACGAAGCAGGTTAAAGGGACAGAGGAATTAGGGGCATATTTTCAACAAATGGAAAGCCCTGTAGAAAGGACTCATCATTCTAAAATGTTTTTAGGGGCGCCTGGGTGGCGCAGTCGGTTAAGCGTCCGACTTCAGCCAGGTCACGATCTCGCGGTCCGTGAGTTCGAGTCCCGCGTCAAGCTCTGGGCTGATGGCCCGGAGCCTGGAGCCTGTTTCCAATTCTGTGTCTCCCTCTCTCTCTGCCCCTCCCCTGTTCATGCTCTGTCTCTCTCTGTCCCAAAAATAAATAAAAAAACGTTGAAAAAAAAATTAAAAAAAATAAAATGTTTTTAATATTTATTTATTTTTCACACACACACACACACACACACTGTGAGCAGGGGAGGGGCAGAAAGAGAGGGAGACACAGAATCTGAGGCAGGCTCCAGGCTCTGAGCGGTCAGCACAGAGCCCGATGCGGGGCTTGAACTCACGATTGGTGATCATGACCTGAGTCAAAAGTCGGATGCTTAACCGACTGAGCCACCCAGGTGCTCCTAGGGAGCTATTTGAAATAAGGGATCAGGAAAGGTCCCTCTGATTTGGTGACATTTAACAGAGATCTGGATGGAGTGAGAAAGCCATGTGCATACCTGAGGGAGTGTTAGTTCAGGGACAGCAATCAGTAAGTGCAAAGGTCCTGAGGCACAAGGGCACTTGGTATTCAAGGAACAGGAAGAGGCCAGTGGGACTTGAGTGGCGTAAGGAGGAGAAAAGTAGAAGAAAACGATCAGAGAAGCATCTGTAGGGCCTTGTAGGCTACCCAAGAACTTTGGGCATTAAGGACATTCCTGTTGTGCAGCCATCACCACCATCCATTTCTAGAACGTCTCCATCACCCCAAACTGAAACTCTGTCCCCGTAAAACAGGGGTTTCCTATTCCCCCGCCCCCTCCCCCGGCAGCCACCATTCCGCTCTCTGTCTCCGTGAACTTGACTTCTCTGGCTACGTCATATAAGTGGAATCATCCGGTATTTCTCTTTTTGAGGCTGAAGTGTAGTCTGTTGTATGTATTTACTATATTGTGTTTATCCATTCCTCCCTTGATGGACATCTGGTTGTTTCCACCTTTGGGCTACTGTAAATAATGCTGCCAGGAGAACTTGGGTGTGCACATCATTAGAATAAGGATGGGAACGGTTACTTATTTGACACAAATGTCCTGAGGATTCAATGTAACTATTCTCACAAGTGCTCAGCACAGGGCCCGGCCCACAGAAAGCGCCAAATGGACACCACTCAATAAAGATTCAGGAACGATTGAGCTGTTATTATCCGTGATGATCTGCAGCCAAGCATTTGATAGAGAAATAGCACAGGACTGTGAACCAAAAGAAAGGGCAAAGGGAGTTCTCTCTTTAAAATACAAACACGGTTTCCGTTACCAAAAAAAAAAGATGACGGGGCCATAATTTTTTAAATTAGGTTACAGTGGAGAAAAAAAATCCCACCCCTAATCCCACCATGTTAACCGAGTTTCAGTTTCCTTTGAGTTCAGAGGGATTAAATAGACTGCCTTTCAGTAGGACAGAGGGAAGCTGGAAGGACCTGGGCTTTGGCGGGCTGGCTGGGGGGTGGGAAAGGAACCCCATAGAAGATCTGCTTTGAGCGGAACCACGGTGGGGGTTTTGCTTTCGAAAACCTGAGGCCTGGCTGGCTGGCTCAGCCAAGCTGGGATGCATTTTTTGGCTTCAGCGTTGGGAGAGAGAGAGGAATCAAAAAAAGGAAATATCATTTCCTTAACTACTAGGTATTAATATCCTGTTTAATTTAATTTCGGCTTTCTGCGCTGGTGAGCTCTTTTCCCTCTAACATACAGTGTCAGCTTGGCAGGGAGTTTCTGACAGTATCTAAAGAGGATTTAGCTCTGAATCCTTGCCATGAAAGTGTCTCTATCTGCGCCCAGTGTAGGCTTTCAGAAGCGAGCATTGTGTCCCGCGAAGACGGTAATTGAGTGAATGAGGCCTGGCACCTGGGCCTGCCGCAGAGCACTGATAAGGACATAAAGACAGGCTGAAAGGGCCTGCTTGCCAGAGGCAGAGAGGCTGGCGCGTCCCCGGGAGGAGGGGAGCCCGTCATCCCCGCAGAGAGCTGAAGGTGGGGAGCTCGGCCCCCTGCAGCCCTGCAGAGAGAGAGGGTCCTGGGCAGAGCGGAGGCCAGAGTGTTCTGCACCTCAACGCAGTGAACGGGCACTCGGGGGGAGATAAGCAGGTGGCAAGCGAGGTGGGGCTGGCCCAGGTGGCTGATGTGCCTTCCATTCCTTGATAAACACCGTAGTCATCTTTGGCCAACCCTCTTCTAGCTAGCTGTGTAAGGACAAAGATCCAGCCGCAGTCCTCTGGGCGTGTATGTGTTTGGTCTCGTCTCGTGAGGCAGTGCGTTCTACCATGTGGAAGACTGATTCAGGACTCCTGTGAGTCTGAATGGTTAATTTCCCTACTGATTCCAGTGTGCATCCACCTGCCCTTGGTCTGGCCTCACAACCCTGAACAGGACTGCCCATCTCTCTGAGAGCTCTGGGCTGATCACAAAGCTCCACCCTCATGGAAAACAAACTCTTTCTGGCTCTTCCCCAGTGAACTGAAGACAATTTAAGAGACACATGACTATAGGGTTATTGCTTACCCTCCCATCCACCCATCCACCCATCCATCCATTCGTCCATCCAACCATCCATCCATCTGTCCATTCACCCTTCCTTCCTTCCTTCCTTCCTTCCTTCCTTCCTTCTTTCCTTCCTTCCATACATTCACCCACTCATCCACCCATCCTTCCATCTATCCATCCATCCACCAACCCATCCATCCATCCATCCATCCACCCATCCATCCATCTATCCATCCATCCACCAACCCATCCATCCATCCATCCATCCTTCCTTCCATCCACCAACCCATCCATCCATCCATCCACCAGCCCATCCATCCATCTATCCATCCACCCACCCACCCACCCACTCACCCACTCATCCATCCATCCACCCACTCATCCACCCATCCATCCATCTATCCATCCATCCACCAACCCATCCATCCATCCATCCTTCTTTCCTTCCACCCACCAACCCATCCATCCATCCACCCACCAGCCCATCCATCCATCCACCCACCCACCCACTCATCCATCCATCCACCCACTTATCAATCCATCCATCCATCCATCCACCAACCCATCCATCCATCCATCCATCCACCCACCCACCCACTCATCCACTCATCCATCCATCCTTCCTTCCATCCAGCAACCCATCCACCCATCTATCCACCCACTCATCCATCCATCCCTCCATCCATCCATCCACCAACCCATCCATCTATCCATCTATCCATCTATCCATCCATCCATCCACCCATCCATCCATCCATCCATCCACCCACCCACCCATCCACCCACTCATCCATCCATCCATCCATCCATCCATCCATCCATCTATCCATCCATCCACCAACCCATCCATCTATCCATCCATCCATCCATCCACCCATCCATCCATCCATCCACCCACCCACTCATCCACTCATCCATCCATCCATCCACTCAGCCATCCATCCATCCATCCATCCATCCTTCCTTCCATCCACCAACCCATCCATCCATCCACCAGCCCATCCATCCATCCATCCACCCACCCACCCACTCATCCACTCATCCATCCATCCATCCATCCACCCACCCACCCACTCATCCACTCATCCATCCATCCATCCAACTATCCATCAACTTTGGAGATCCTGTTATGTGTCAGGCACTAGTATACACCATATTTTAATAGGCCTTTAATGGTGACAGCCTTGGACAAGAGACTGAAGCTTGAATCCTCAGTTAGCTATGTGAACTTGCCAAGGTCACTGCTTTAGAGTTTGCCACAGTTGGGAGCTACACTAGTTAGGGGTGGGCTGACTTTTTGAACCATTGCTTCCGAATTTCAGTGGCTTAACATAAGTTTATTTCTCATGCATGATCCAAAATAGATGTTCTTGATTGATGGACAGCTTTCCTCCATGTAGTGACCTAGGGACCCAGGTTCCTTCCGTCTTGAAACTCAGCCCTCCTGTAGTTCACGGAGCCCTTTCCATTCTGCCGGTACGTGAGGAAAGAGAGAAATCAGGACTAGCTATGTGACTTCCGGAAGTGGTGCACATCACCTCTGCTCATAGGCTATCTGCCAGAACTCAGTCCTATGGCCATAGCCCGTTGTAGGGGTGGCTGTGTGCCCAGGAAGGTGAGGACAACACAGACACTGGGAATGCCAGCGGAATCTGCCATTGGGTCTCCAGATGGTTTTTGATCACAAAGAAACAACAAAATGTTAGATAATAACAGAAAAAGGTGGGTCAAATCCTTCCGGATTTCCTTTATGCCCTTGGCAGAAAGTTAGGTATTACCTTTGCTGCCAAAGGGGGAGATTCTTCAACTGTGCAAACAGCCCGAGGCATCAGGGCTGGTGAATGCGGGAACAGAGAGTGGAGGAGTTTTTCCTGACATCTCAACCCAGAACCTTTCCAATATGACCAGGATCCTGTACCAAAATGGAGGTGAGAAGGTCATGCTCTGACGTCTTTAAGTATTTGACACTGGAAGAAATGAAAAGCCCACAGGTTCATCCAATTATAATCTTCTTTGATCTGGAATTCTGATGAACAAGTTGATACCTAGTTTTTTCTAGAAACCTATCCAAGCATATATTTCAAAATCATCATCGCCATCACCATGAATGCTACCATTGACTAAGTACTTCCCATGTGCCAGGTACTGTTCTGAGAGTTTTATATAACTCTGTGATTTACCTATCCTTCCGGAGTAAGTACGATTATTGTCTCCGTTACGGAATTCTATGACAGGAAGGCATTTAGCTAAGACCACACAGCTCTTAAGTGGGAGAGCGGGCAAGAATAACTTGGGTGACTTTGCTTGAGCCCAATGGCATCGAGGTGTCCCCGGGACCTCAGGCCCAATGCGGGAGATTTTCCTGAAGGTCTTTCCCAGGGCCGCTTAAACATGTATGTCGGTTTTCTCATCCATAAAATGGGATGCCACAGTCCCTGTTCCCCCTCCACGGCAACTTTATTGAAAGGATCACAGAAGAGAACAGGTGCGGAGGCACTTGTCCGAGCACACAATGGCACACAATGAGCAGAATCGCTGCTGTGGCTGTCCTATCATCTGTTTGCAGGCTTTTTCTCTGCTTTTGGCCTCAAAATTGCCTAAAAAGCATCAAGCGGCTTCTTCAGCCAAGTGAAGGCTAATGACAGAACATGCTGTTCAAACGCAGTCCTCGCCTTTGGAATATTAACCTCGAGAGGCTAGGGGGAGCTGGGAAGTCTAGAGCCTTCCCCTCGGTCCCTGGCAGCCTGCTTAGCTGCGCGTGTTTTTCCAGCTCCAGGAGAGAGGAGCCTCGTCTCCACACTCCAGATGTCTCCAGGCCTGCAGAGCCGTCCTCGTCTGAAGCAGGCCGTCGGGCCCCGGCTCGTGGGGTTGCGTCCTCCCCTGGGTTCTCTCGAACAGGCCTGGCTTCGCTGCGGGGAGTGCTGAAGAGCCCCGTGTTTTTGTTTTCTCTCTTAAAAACAAAATACAGAAGCGGTCATCTGTGTTGCATCTGGGTCTGCCTGCCGAAAGAGCGGGAGTGGGCGGGATGGGGCTGCGGGAAGAGCCACCGCCCCCCTCCGTCGACAGCCCACCTGTGCAGGTGTCACAAACCACTCCCCGTGCAGAGAGTCTAAGAAGACACGAGGCCCCGCCGGTTGGGGCTGGGGGAGGGGGTTGTTTTTGTTTTCTCAGTGATGCCCAGCTCTTCCCCTCTTGGAGCCTTTCTGGTTCTGTCTGGGCTTTCTGGAAGCAGTTAGAAGAAACAGCTGGATATGTGAGGGAGAGTGTCTAATGTGCTTAACGTCTTTATAAAGCCGGTTCCCATTTAGGGAGAGGATTTGTTCGAGTCGCTTCTCCCCAAGCCAGCTCTGTTCTCTCTGTGCAAAGGCTTTCCTGAAACTTCCAAATGTTTATAAGGTGCATTAAACAAGCCAGAGGTCATAAAGTACAGCTGCTATTTAAATATAAGCACCTAGGGCCGAGGCATCTGATTATTGATAGGTGTTGAGTGCCACTTCCAAAGTGTGCAGCCGGCCTGCCTTAAATAACTCTAACTAGGCCCAAACAGTCCTGAAGAGGTTTCTAGGATTAGATCACAGGCTGGCAAGAGCAGAGAAAGTCTGGAAAAGTCCTAAGAGGATTTAAAAAAAAATTTTTTTTTTTCTCTTTTGTTTCACATCTAGCAGATCAAGCAGCTGATGCAAGCTTTGGACCAAATGAGACATTTCAATAACTCGTATTGTTAAATCACAATCAGCTGGAGGAATTTTGATTTGCAACTGGCTCGGAAGAACATTCTTGGGGATATTTTGAAAGTATCACCAAGAGCAAATTACTGCCATTGTTCCTTGAGGAAAGAAGGATTTGTTTCATGGCTAACAGGCCAGTCCGCAGGGGAACTGGCGGACAGAAAAAGGCCTAACCGAGTGTCTGAGTCAGCCTGGGCTGCTCTGACAAAATACCACGCACTGGGTGGCTTAAGCAATAGAAACTTCTTTCTCCGAGTTCTGGAGGCTGGCAAGTTCAACATCAAGGTGCCGGCTGATTCGATTCCTGGCTTGCAGGTGTTCTTGTATAGCAGAGAAGACGGCTCCGTTTCTCCGTTTCTCTTCTTATAAAGGCACTAATCCCATCCTGAGGATTCATTCTATCCTCAGTGACCGAATCACCTCCCAAATTGCCCCCCTCTCCAAATACCGTCACATGGAGAATTAGGGCTTCAACAGACGAGTCCTGGCACAACTTATTCCGTGGCACCAAGTTACCCCTGGGACCGTCAAAACATTTAACGAACCAAGATACAAACGCCCCCCGAAATGATGTCTGTTCGAGACGCTTCTGCATTAACAAGCACAAAGGAGGCAAATGTCCTAATCGTCTAGGCAGGTAACGCTATCAGGCGGAAGGTCTTGCTGTGAGCCAGGCAAGGTTTACACAGGCAGGCCCGGAACCGAAAGAAAGTGCCGAAGGACGAGCCCGCCGTTTACGGGAGTTTCCCTCAACGTTTACTCCATGAAAGACGGGTGTTGTCCTTTGGAGCATGGTGTTGGAACTAAACTTGGCTGAGCAGGTAAACTCTTAAGAGGCCGGCTGATGCCGGGTGATTCAGCGTGTGGAATCTCAGCCTCTCACTTGGCCATATTTTCAAAGGAGAAGACAGCTAATGGGAATAAGTTCCTTACATTAAAAATATACTTACAGTTAACAGCACCAAACCACTTAAGTTGGCAGAAGCCCAATTATTAATTAGATGAATGGCCTTTTATAAATCCCTCTGTGGCCTCCAGACAACTGATGGGTTTATGGTCCGTGCATTAGGGAACGTGGTTCCTCCGTGGTTATAATTATCCGCAGTTGCTGGCAGTTTGAGGGTCATCACAACAAAACAGCTGCTCCGTGGACATGCTGTCCTGCGATGCCACAGGGGTGACGGGGAGAAAGCAGAAATAGGAGGGGATGGTTACTTCTATTGCCCTTCCTCGCTGTGTGATCTTGCCAAAGCCCCTGGAAGTTTTTCCTTAGTTTTCTCTTCTGGATGTGTGTGTAATGGATCCCTCTAGTTTCTACCTGTCATGTGACCCGGCGCCCGGATCATCAGAACAGTGCATCTCTCTAGCCCCCGCCATTGGTTCCCGTCCAATCAGAAGCAGAGCAGCTCAGCTCGCTTGCACCCGTAAACAACTATTGTTCCGGGGGAGCAGCTCTGACTGTGTTTTCCTCTGGGGCCCTGCCTTGTTCCTGTCTGTGAATGTCTGTAAGGTTTAAGTTTTGGACGCTGGTCAGTTTCTGTAACTCTTTAAAATATATTTAGAAGCTGGCGGGGGGGGGGGGGGGGAGGGGGATGCCATTGCTTTTATAACACAGAGAGCTGCTCGAGATCTTGGCTGGAAGGGCTGAGGTGCGGGGATTTAATGGGGACCCCCCGTGGGCATAGATTAGTCAAGTCCAACTAGTGCTATAAAATACTGGGCACACACAGCGCAGATTTCATCCAGTTCCTGTCCCGCCGACTCTCTCCGCCGAGTCTTTCGGAGTCCAGATTCTTTCCATCCGCTGGTTCTGCCATCCCCTGCACCTGCCGAATCCGCCTTCCCCATTATTTGCATTCTGCCAGGAGGCAGACTCAAGAGAAAACAGGGAGCATAGTGCTAAGGTTTGATGCACCAGGGCTGGCAGTGAGGCATATCAATTCTGCCCACTTCCCATTGGCCAGAACTCAGTCACATGGCCACCCTAACTGCAAGGGAGGCTGGGAAATGTAGTCTACCTGGGCGCCCAAGGGGAAAAGCAGACGGGGCAGAGGTGAGGTGGACAGCAGCCAGCTCGTCTCTGCCTCGCCCCAGTAACACGATTGCAAGTTGGTGGTTCAGTTGACCACATGCTTTATTCTTGTGAATACGGATATCACGGGTGTGCTTTTTTTTTTTTTTTTTTTTTTTTGGAGGGGGAGCCTGAGAATACAAAAGAAAATAACAAAAACTCAAAGCCAGCCATTTCTCAGACTTTCTGGCTCCAAGAGATCTAACACATTTAGATGCCAGAGTCTTCTTTGTTCACGTTGAATGTCACATTTGTCCTAAGTGATTGGTTTGACATTGGGTAGCCGAAGGATTCCCATGCCGCTCTTGTCAAAACTGGGTGTTCCTTTAACTGCCTGTTGGCTTGTTTATTGCTACTGTCTTGAAACCTAGTTCCCCCAAAAGCCTGAGTTTCATATACGCCCAGTCACCTTAAGGCTCCACACCAGTTGGATGGGTGACATTATGTGTGTTCATGAGAAAATCATTTCAAGGGCTACAAATGAGTCCTTTAGTAATACCCAGGAGTCATAATGTCTGTGACATAATGAACCTTCGTAAATTACAACCTACACTAATTAGATCACTTATTGCTACATTCCAGGCCCTGAAACAATTTGCTTAAAGTGATAGTTACCTCTAATGAAAAGATACATAACGGAAAATGTCAGCAACCTTTTAAATCCTTCACGACTTATCACGAGGACTGTCTCGTGCAAAGTGCTCATGGTGGAGTGAAGTCTTTTGTCACCATCTCCTCCTAAATTAGGTGGGTATTTTATGATCACATGGAAATAGAGAGAATTCCCTGAGGTAGTGAGATTAGGTAAGGGCTCGCTGTCTCCTTCAGACCTTCTCCAGAGTGCGCCCCACCCGTGTTCACTGTGGCAGAAACACCCTCGGAATCTTGCCTAGAAAGATCTATGGTTATCAGCCACTTATGGAGTGGGTTTTCCTTGGATGCCTGGGGTTCCTGACCACCCGGCCGGGGTGAGGTTCCCCTTCCCCACGGGGGCATATTTTCATAGCCATCTGTCTGATGAGGTTCCAACCTCATCACGAGGGCATTGTCAATCATGGAGGCTGATGGAAACCGGGGTCTGGAGAGGGCTGGCAGTGTCAATACCAGGTCAGGCTTTGCAGCAGGCAACAGTCAGGATCATTCGAGGAGGCCTTCAAAAGCCCCGACCTGCAAAGATGTGGGCAGGATGCAGAGAAACCCAAGGCTAACCCCCAAAGGGACAAGGTTGAGGGGGGTGGCAGTTATCAAAATCCAGATGAGAGAATTCTATAGAAAGGGCCTTCGTGGGCCATCTGCTGAGGCCCACAGCCTGTCCCAGGTGCCCCACAGGGAGGGAGCTGGGGAATAAATGCCCCAACTCATTCTCCTCCTTTCCTCCCTGCGTCCCTCCCTCTAGTCCCCTGCCGGGCCCCCTGTTGACTCGGATCTCCTATAAACTGGGGTTTAGAGGGAGAGATGAGCAGGGAGGGCGTGGGAACTCTTTGATCCTGACTATTTGAATCAGCCTTCTGGGCCACGGAGCAGGGAGAGGAGAGTGGGAAGCAGCTGGGGGGGGGGTAGGGGTGGGGAGGGGGGAACGAGGCACACAGGGGCCCGGCACAGCCGGGTTCTGCCTGCAGCCCTGTTGTTCGGGAAACCGTCTTCCCTGCCTGCAGGGGCTCCTTGCCCTCCGTTGCCTCCAAGGGCCCTGAGCTGCATCGGTGCCAACAAGCACACTGGTCCACCTGGCGTCTCAGCCTCAGCTTGGCTCCTTCTGGGGATCGATGGCTGCCTGTCAGGGACATCTAATGACCCGTGCAGTGATGCTCCTGTGCCAGAAAACAGCCAGAATGGGAGGCTTCCTTGGGGTTAAGGGCCCACCTTCTAGCCTGAGGGGGTGTCCCCATGAGAATGAAGGAGTCAGGAGAAGAGGTGAACAACCACATCCACGTAGAACACGGGGTCTCTTGGCCACACCCCTCCTTCTTGAACAGAAATCCGGAGCTGAAAAGGACTTCTTTGATGCCAGAATCTTCTGGCTCCCGGAAAGCTTATTGGGAAGCCCCCGGGAGGTGCATGGCATGCAGTAGGTGCCCAACGGGTCTCAGGGGAATCTGCATGGCAACGCCTAACGGGTGGTCATCTGAGTTTGGAGTTCCGGTTAAAACCTTCCTTGATGCGACCATCCCTTGGAAAAGAATGGAATCCGTTTTGCAACTAAAAGCCACTCTGGGGGGGGGGGGGCGCCCAGGCGGCTCAGCCGGTTGAGCATCTGACTTCGGCTCAGATCATGATCTCGAGGTCTGTGAGTTCGAGCCCCGAGTCGGGCTCCGTGCTGACAGCTCGGAGCCTGGAACCTGCTTCCGATTCTGTGTGTCTCCCTCTCTCTCTGCCCCTCCCCTGTCACGCTCTGTCTCTCTCTCTCTCTCTCAAAACTAAACAAACATTAAAAAAATTTTTTTTGTTGAAGCCATTTATTTGCCTTCAGGCCTGAGTGTCAATAATAATTGGGATGATAGCAATAGCCCCTTTGAATGCCTTTGCATAACTTACTTCTGTTTTCCCTTTGGATACTCAGAACAGCTCCATGGATCCGTTAGTGACGAGGAAACAATCTCTGGGGGCTGAAGGCACCGGCCCAAGCCAGCAACATCTCGGTATGGCTGGAGGGGACGGTGCAAGCCAGCCCTTCCTGACACGGAAGCTGGGGCTCCCTCTCCTTGGCTTTGGAGGTCCTCCCGGGGGAAAGAAAAGTCCAGAAGAATTCTAAGATATCAATTTTGCTCTCAAGAACCCAAAGAGCTGGGGCGCCTGGGTGGCACAGTCGGTTAAGTGTCCGACTTCAGCCAGGTCACGATCTCGCGGTCCGTGGGTTCGAGCCCCGCGTCGGGCTCTGGGCTGATGGCTCAGAGCCTGGAGCCTGTTTCTGATTCTGTGTGTCCCTCTCTCTCTGCCCCTCCCCCGTTCATGCTCTGTCTCTCTCTGTCCCAAAAATAAATAAAACGTTGAAAAAAAAATTAAAAAAAAAAAAAAAGAACCCAAAGAGCTACTTGAGGAGCTAGGGAAAACCCTCAAGGAGGAGTTGCCTGTGCGTGCGGGCCCGTGTGCGTTCACGCAGGCGGGTGAGGCTGCCCCCCACTGCTCGAGCTGTCCCCCTTTTTCCTCCCATCTTCTGTGACTCCGGTCAAGAGGCAAGGTCCCAGGGAAGACTCTGATCGGGTGCCCTGGGGTCATATGCACAGCCAGGGGGCGGGGGAGGGCGGGGCATCCCCCCAGACGGTCCCACCCACACCGCGCACCGCGAGGAAGAAGTAATGCGCACGAGGGAAGACAAGTCGTGTTAGTAAAAGAAGGTGGAATTCATTATGGGAGCTTGAAAAGTCAACAAATACCCACTGTGCCGGACCCTGTCACGTTTCTAGATGTGCCCCTAGCCACCGTCCACGCAGCGAGTGGAGCACGTGGCACGGTCTCCACGGTGGATGGAGGGAGGCCGGAGCCTGGAGAGGGAAGTGGATTGCCCGGGTAACAGAGCATCAACTCACTCTCTGCTGCCCCCGGCCCCACCCTTGCCGTCCTTCGTGCCACGCAGCCTGCACACGCCTACTCAGACCACCTGGGGCCTGCCTGGCAAGGGGGCGGCTGGGTTGAGTCCGGGACAGGGTGGCGGCAGAGGGAACCATGGGTCAGGGCAAGGGGCAGATGCCTTTTTCTAATAGCTTCTCACGGGGAAAAGGCCGGCACCAACTCTAGCCTGGAGAGCGGGGGCCATGGCACCTGCTGTGACCCTTTCTTGCTGGAAAAAGAGTCTGGAGCGCATAGGTGGGGGGATTGGGGGGGTGCAGTGGGGAGGTGATGGTGGGCTAGGGGTTTCAGCTGAGCAGCGCCGTTTGGGAAGGTCTGGTTCTGGAACCCAGGGGGAAAAAAAGTAAAGCTGACCCTCCTCCATCCTGCAAAATGGCCAGCAAAATGGGAAGGTCTGGTTCTGGAACCCAGGGGGAAAAAAAGTAAAGCTGACCCTCCTCCATCCTGCAAAATGGCCAGCAGCCCTGAAACCAGGCTTCCTAAAACCTGGGGAGTGAAACTGCCAAGATCCCTGCCCGTTTAAAGCAAAACCAAAACAAAACGCCACAAAAAAACCCACACCAGAAACTTCTTAGTCTTCCTCCTAGTTGCCAGAGTGGGTCAGAGGCCAAGAGAGTTCTGTGCCAATTTTCGTTCCGCCTCCTACCAGCTTTAACCTTGTGTGAGTCACAGATCTCCCTGGATCTCATTTGTGCAAGTGGAAGATGGCGTTAGAACACTAACAGGTAAAGCGATATTAATATTAATGAGACACGGTATGCTAAGTGCTTGTGGCAGGCGACGGCCACTTGCCTACCAGACGTTTGAGCTCTTCCTGTGTGGAGCTCTCCCTGGGAGGCAGCAACCCAGCCTTCCCCGTGAAGGGGCCGGAGGGCAGTGTTCCAATAAAACTTTATTTGCAAAAACAGGCGGTGGGGTGCATTTGGCCCATGGGCCGTAGTTAGCCTCTGGTATAGACGGTATAGGCAGTGTATCCTAAATTCACCAGCTAGCAACCTTTACTAATCACCTGTTAAGTACCATTCACTAATCTGCACCTGCCGTGTGCAGGAATGTGGCAAGGTTCGGGATCTTACTCTTAAATTCTTCCAGCCAGCATCTATTGAACCGCTCTCGGGTGCCAGGTGCTAAGGTCCTCTGGAATTTGGCTGCGAACGAGAGGCCCCCGTTCTCCCTACAAAATTACATTCCAGCGGATGTGACTGATACGGATGAGCACAGGTGCTGGGAAGCATGTAGGAGGATCTCTAATTCAGACTAGGAGGTAAAGGAGGGCTTCTCAGAGGGGGTGACACTCGCACGGAGCAAGGAGACTGCTGCCTTCACTGATCTTCCAAGATGCGTCCTCAGCACCTGGCACGCGGGCTCTTCCCCTTCCGGAGACGGGGGGGCGGAGGACTCTGAAACCCTAGCAGATGGTATAGCCACGGGATGGAGGGATCCTGAGCCCCCAGATCATCGCGGGGAGAAAAACCAGGTACAGACTACAAACACCTTCCTTGGATCGTCACATGAGTGAAAAATAAATCTTACTGTGTCACGATGCTGAAATTGTAGGGGGTGTTGATAAATACATCTAGCGCTATCCTAAGAAAATGCCTCATGCACCCCATCTCCCTTAAGCATTCGAGCAATCCTATAAATACCCCAATTTTACAGGCGAAGAAGCTGAGTCTCAGAGAGGTTAAGTAGCTTGTCCGAGGTCACACAGCTAGTCAATTAAACCGCACAAAGTCTACCCCAGAGAAGTCTGTTTCCAGTGCCCATGCTTCTGAGCACTGTCCATGGCTCTGATTCTGACTGATACACAACCCAGCCCTCCTGTCCAGTCCAGGCAGCTTAGCCCGGAAGAAGCAGGGGACGGTCCTGTCCTGGGACTTGCATTAATGGGATGAGACAGGATTTCCCCTGGGCAGGGACCGAAGGCCAGAGGCCAGACAGAAAAGGGCAGCCCTCCTGCCTTGGGGAGAGCCGGGTTTTGCAGGAGTTTGGAGACGTCTGCCTGCAGACTTGGACGGAGAGCTGCGTGCCCCAGACCCTGTCGCTCTCCTAGACCGTGGGAGAGACATGGGAGGCAGGCTCCAAGCCTGAGGACCCCCAGGATCCCTTCTTAGTTCCTGCCCCCTTGAAAATGTTTTCCTTCGCAGGCCAGTGAGGTACCTTTCTCTTTGTAGCCAACATGTCCAAGGCTGACAGGCTAAAACTGCTCGCTTGCTTTTAAGTGTCAGGAGATGTAAATAGTTTTAGTCTTCAGTGGTTTCTGATTGAATCTCCTTTTGAAGTAATGATAGCTATAATTTAAAGCAACAGTTACCATATTTTCCTTGCTGGCTGGCCTTCTTTGAAGCACTAAGTATAAATCTGCTTAAAATCTTAAAATAGCTGTAGCCCTGTCTCAATATCCTACCAGGAGCCAGGGAGATTCGGCCTCTAATTGCCATCATCTGTAACTAATATCGGCAGCACAGCGGGCTCGTGACAAGGTGGCCCGCGGAATTGCTCTGACCTGGGCAGGAAGGTGGAGGCAGAGACATGGTCTCCCTTGGGGACCCTTGACTTCGGTTGGAGTTCGGAAGAAACCCGTCCTGAAATTAGGACCAAATGGGCTCTGGGCTGTTAGGAGACTTTTCAGGACGGTCGTTTGCAGGCCCCTCCAGGAGTCTGGGATGGAAATGAGAGGGGCCTCTTTGCAAACTCGAACTCAGCATGGTCAAGGGTGGGCAAGGACTTGGTCCCAGCTGATGGACTTCCCGGGGGCAACTTCCATGGCCGGGTTAAGGCAAGATGTCCTTGTTTTTTCATAAGAAGGGGGACAGCTGTAGAGATTTCCAGCATGGCCTGTCACCAACGGGAGTCGTGCACAACCCTGTCGGCTTTTTTTAAGTTGGGAAGCCCATTTAAAACGCAGCTCCAGGGGCGCCTGGGTGGCGCAGTCGGTTGAGCGTCCGACTTCAGCCAGGTCACGATCTCGCGGTCCTCGAGTTCGAGCCCCGCGTGGGGCTCTGGGCTGATGGCTCAGAGCCTGGAGCCTGTTTCCGATTCTGTGTCTCCCTCTCTCTCTGCCCCTCCCCCGTTCCTGCTCTGTCTCTCTCTGTCCCAAAAATAAATAAACGTTGAAAAAAAAAAAAAATTAAAACGCAGCTCCAGTCTTAACACGGGCTGGCGCATTTTCGTTGATTCACAAATCTGAGTTTATTCGACACACACTTACCGCGTCCCTACTGTGTGCAGGGCGGCGAACAAAACGGCGACACCAGCGTTCACAGGGTTTACGGTATGGGATACTCAGCGCCAGGGAGCCAAATAAAGGAAGGGAAGAAGGGAGTGCCAGCCTTGCACTTTTAGATAGGCCTGTCACCAAGAAGGTAGCATGAAGCGGCATGCCTATCTTTGCAAAGAACTTTTCGATGGGAAGTACACTAACATGTATCTACGAAGCCAGGCTAGAGGATCCTGGTGGGAAACGTTCAGAAAAGCGTGCTTAGCTTTGAGTGCCGGGACCCCGGGTGGGTGGTTTTTACCTTTCCGTTCCTGCGCAGGCATTTTCTGAATGTCTCATGATAACTGTGCGTGTGTTTGGGGGGGGGGGGGGAAGCGGTGATGGAGTCTGACAGCTCCCCAATAAATCAGACGGAGAACACCGTAGGACCCCGCAGTCCCGCTCTTGGGTAAAGACGCCCGAAGGAACCGGAAGTGTTCAAGCAGAAACTTGCGCACGCGGACTCACAGCAGTGAGTGTTCCCAGTAGCTACGAGGTAGAAACAACTCGAATGTCCCCCAAGGGATGGATGGATTCGCTACGTGTGGCGCGTCCATAGGGTGGAATATTATCTGGCCACAAAAAAGGAACAACGAGCTGAAACACGGGGCGACAAGGATGAACCTTAGAAGCAGTATGCTCAGGGAAAGAAGCCAGACGCAAAAAAGCCGTATGTTGTTGGATTCCGTTTACGTAAAATGTCCAGATTAGGCAAATCCATACAGACAGAAGGTGGATCTGTGGTTGCCTAGGCCTGGGGGTTAGGGAGAGAGCTTAAAGGCTATAGGGTTTTTTTTTGGGGGGGGGGGGGGAGGGCGGTGACAAAGATATTCCCGAACCCAGGTGGCGATGACGACTCTAACACCACGGATATTCTAGAGGCACTGAAGTGTGCGCTTTAAACTGGGTGAAATGGTAACTTTTATGTTATACGTGTTTTTCTACAATAAAGAAGCAGCAGCCGTGGGGGGAGTTTCTGGAAAAACTCAGTGGCCGCGCACGCCCATGAGAGGCCTGACCCGAGAGGTCTTTGTCAGGTGACCGAGGGAGAGGTCAGGTGCTGGGGGACTCGGCAGAGGCCCCATTAGAAAGAGTCGTCTCTTCTAGTAACTTAGCGAGCACCTCCTAGAGGCCAGGCAGTGAGGAAGGCCGTGACGCACATCTGTGAGCAGAGGTGAGGGGCGGGGGCGGGGAGGGGTGGGGGGAGGCTGTTTGTGTGGGGCTGAGCTGTGGATCCGGTGGCTTCTTCTCTGGCCCTGACACACTGTTCTGGGTTGAGATCTCGAAGGAGAGGCCGGACAGACGCTCTGGGAGGCCACCCCAAGTGCACCATGGGAGCCGCGGAACAAGCTGGGCAGCTCTGGAGCCCATTAAGGGATTAACGATTTTCCACAGACGATCCGCAGAGAGGGCAGTCTGGACGCAAATAATTGAGAAAGAGCCTGTTTTCCTAAAACCTGGCCATTCCGGTCTCAAGTTCCCACGCTTTGCAGGACGGCGGAAGTGAAGATGTTCTCAGGTGGAGGGTGAGGGAGGTGAAGTGAGGGACCAGCTTCTATCACCGAGGACGGGGGCCGCGCCCCGTCTCCTTGCCTTGACCTCCCTCGGCACCCAGAGGCCAGCCCCTGCAATCCCACCTCCCGTGTGCACCCCTGGGTCCCTGCCTGTGCCTCACGACTCACTAGAACTTTCGGGGTCACGCTTTAGAGCTGAGTGCTTCTGTGCCAAAATAAAGCAGAGAAAGATGGGAGCGGCCCGAGGGGGCTTGTCTGCTTCTCTCGCTGTTTCTCCAGGGAGAAAAGGCACAGGGCCTGCTGGGGTGCGAGGCCCACGGTTGTGGGCAGCTGCTGGCAAACACCACAAGGGGAGGCCCTCCCACCTCGCCGCGGGGGACCCCTGGGTTGGCATGCTTTTCCTCCGGGGCCTCCCCCCCAATTCCCTTCTGGGCGCTTGACCGTCTAGTCAAACGTGACCACGAACAGCCCCCACCCTTGCCCACCTCCAGGCCCTGGGACTTCCTGTTCCCTCCCCTGGGCACCACCCCCCGGCGTTCCGTCTGGACTCAACTGGGGCCAATCACTTTACCTCCCTGCCTCTCCGTTTTCCCATTCGTGAAAGGAGACCATCATCACCATCATCATAACACAGTTGACCCTCCAACGACTTGGGTTTGCTTGAGCTGTGCAGGTGCACTCACACGAGGGTTTCTTCTGATACATACAGTACAGGGCTCTCAGTGTATTTTCTCTTCCCTATGGTTTTCTTAACAACATTTCCGTTTCTCTAGCTGCCTTTATTGTAAGAAGACAGTAGAGACTACATAAAACATACAGAACATGCGTGGTCCACAGTTATCGGCAAGGCTTCAGTCAACAGGAGGCTGTGAGTAGTTAAAGTCACACTTGAATTGTCGATCATAGAGTGGGGGGTCGGCGCCCCTAAGCGTGGCATTGTTTAAGGGTCAACTATCCTCTCCTGCAACACAGACTCCCTCTGAGGATTAAATACGATGTATGCAAGCCGGGCAGGGACTGGGGTGGGACCACGGAGCTGCCTCGGGTACCAAATTTCAGGAGGTGCTCATGACGTCACGAAGGTGCACAGCGCCTCTCTTCTCTCACTGGTCCTGGCCCCGGTGCAAAGTTCAAGGGCCAGCCTAGAATAATACCCGTGAGAGTCTGCTGAGTGCATAGAGCAAATATTCAGAAGCAGGTGCACAGAACAGTCCTGTGTAGGTACACCTGCTTATGTGTGTGGGAGTAGGTGGTGGATGCACAAGTGTATATAGTATTTATCCACATATACGTGTTTACATATACGTACCTTTGTAAGTGCATGAAAGTACCTAGAAACATACAGTGTCAGTGATTTCAGAATTGGGACGGAGGCATTTTGCTCTCAGGCTCTTTAGTACTGTTTGGGTTTTGTAAAAACGCATTTGTATTACTCTCGTCGTTAAAAATGACACGTTACAAAAAATCCAGTGAAGCAACGGACTCACCGTAGAGTGTTTATTCTGTCATTAACTCGCTATGTGACCTTGACAAAGTGTCTCTGCCTCTCTGAGTCTACCTCACTGTAAAGAAGGGAATAATCATAGTTGTTACCTCACAGGATAGTATGAGGATTAAATAAAAGAACACCTTGTCTTTCTACCCTGTACGTGTCTCTCTTCAGGGTCCAGATCTTGTAGGTGCTCAGTGAATACTTGCTGAATTAAAATCTTATTTTCCTTGTCGCGTGTGTTAGAAAATTTCCATAATGAAAAGTTTTACAGCTCTCTCCAGATCTTTTATTTATTTACGTATTTATTTATTTATTTACTCTTTTTTAAATGGTTTTTTTTTACAATTTAAAGTCTTTTAATCTCAAGTGCTTTTGTTTTTTAGTTGTTGTTGTTACATTTATTTTTTTAATATATGAAATTTATTGCCAAATTGGTTTCCATACAACACCCAGTGCTCATCCCAAAAGATGCCCTCTTCAATACCCATCACCCACCCTCCCCTCCCTCCCACCCCCCATCAACCCTCACTTTTTTTTTTTTTTATTTATTTATTTTTTTTGGGACAGAGAGAGACAGAGCATGAACGGGGGAGGGGCAGAGAGAGAGGGAGACACAGAATCGGAAACAGGCTCCAGGCTCCGAGCCATCAGCCCAGAGCCTGACGCGGGGCTCGAACTCACGGACCGCGAGATCGTGACCTGGCTGAAGTCGGACGCTTAACCGACTGCGCCACCCAGGCGCCCCCAACCCTCACTTTTTAAAATGTGTATTTATTTTTGAGGGAGAGAGAGAGAGAGAAAGAGCAGGGGAGGGGCAGAGAGGGAGGGATCCAGAGGATCCAGAGTGGGCTCCACGCTGACAGCAGAGAGCCCGACAAGAGGCCCAAACCCATGAACTGTGAGATCATGACCTGAGCCGAGGTCGGATGCTTAACCGGCTGAGCCCCCCGGGCACCCCTCTCTCTCCAGATTTTTTAGAGCAGGGTGGAGAATGGACTATAGGGGACAGAGGAGCACCAGCCCTGCGTCAGGCCCAGTGAAGGTAGACACAGATGTGCCAAGCCTGGCCTTCAGCCTCGAAAAATTGGCCATCTCTTAGGGGTGAGGGAGGACTCTGCTAATCAAGGCAGATGGGGGTGTGGCTGGGAGTGGAAGCAAGGTGTTGGGCAAAGATTTCATGATGACACCGATGGTGAGGAATGTCCCCACGCTCCGCCACAGTGGCTGGCTCGGCACGGATGAGGCAGGAGGTACCAACAGGGCTACTGGAAGGCCAAGGTAGCCCTCTGGGCAGTCTGTGAAGGGAGGTGGGGCCATGCAAGGGGGAGCACTAAACTTCTGGTGCCATATTGTCCAAACCTCAAATCCTCTTGCCGCTATCGACTCCGTGAGAGGCTTTAGGCAGGTTACCTCTCTTCTCCCTGCTTCCATTTCCCGATCTTCAAGATGGCGGCCAGCGTCAAAACAAAGCAAGCGCTTGGTCAACGTCGGCCACGGTGATGGCGCTGGGGATGTATTGTTTGAGCAGGCGAAGGGCGGAAGCACATCTGTGCATGGAGACGTCCCTCTAGTCACAGTGGGCAGGATGCATTAGGGAGGAATCAGGGCAGGGAGGTGCCTGAGGGACAAGAGGCCCTGTTTAGTCATAATGGGAAGGGGCAGGGTGTGAAGAGATTAAAGACGTAACTGCGATAAAGTATAGTGAACTTGGCAATTGATTGGGTGGAGGGGCCAAGGCAGTGGGAGTGGGGGAGAAGTAAGGGGTAGAAAGGGGTGGGCGGAGTGAAGACAGTTCTGGAGCCTGGAAGGAGATTGGTGGTGTTACAGATAAGTGTTCTGGAATGCAGTTGGGTTGGGCCTGTTGAGTTTGAGGGACCATGGGAATCCAGGTTGGAATCCTGGAGAGATTTGGGCGTGGCCCTAGTTAAAAGTAATTGATGTAAGCCTTCTTGTCACCCTTGTTCCTGATTTGGACATCCTGAGGCCTCAGAACTGGTTGTTAAGATGTAATGTCACAAGGACACCACAGCTGCCTTTTCCTAAAGATAATATAAGGGATTGTGCTTGACTCTTTGGGTCTTATTTCCCAAAATACATTCCACCACTGGGTGTTCTATGAAAAAAAAAAAAATTTATTCTAAGGGTATGACTTCCCAAAATATATTCCACCACTGGGTGTTCTATGAAAAAAAAAATATTTTGTGGTCAAATACATTTAGGAGGCACTCAGTTAAACAAGAAAAGTAAATGTGTCCTTGTGCAGGACTTATCAGTGCCTCTAATGTGCTGAAATGTTGGTTGTACTCTGGTGAGGAACTTGGAAAGTAGTATTTCTCAAAGTCATCTTCCTGCAGAGATATTTATTTGTTTGGCCAGGTACTCAGCCCTGAAGGCTGAGGTGTCTGGAGCTGGGGTGGTGGTGACGGAGGCCTCCAGGTTCTCAGTATCTTAGAGCAGAGTTTCACTACCTTTACCGTGTTAATGCGGAGTGTGCATGTCCAATGAGCTCCCAGGTGATGCCGATAACGGGGGGTCCACAGACCACACGTTGAGAGGGAAGGTCTTAGAGGACCGCCTGCTCAGCTAGCCAGTCCCCAAGGGGATTCAGACCAGAGTGGGCCATTACAGCTTTATCAGTGCCATTATTAGCGGTCTCCCCCACCCACGTGTCCCCCCCTACCCCACCTAATTCCATCACGGCAGCCAGAACCCTAGTTTCTTATGAGTTATAATTGCCTTCCAGTCTGGAGCATGGAAAGGACGAGGGGACAGTGGAAATCCAAAAAGGCAATCCATAATAGGAAGGAGAAGAAGGGCCCCGGGGGCCACCTCTGCATGAGCAGCCCCTGAAATAATACGCGCTGACCGTCCCCAAACCCTGTGGGGGAGCGGCGTGCGGCCAGATGCTTCTGTGGCCCCAGGTTGGCGTCCGAGCGCATGGCTGGGGACGATCCGCCGGGTCTGCCTGGAGGGGGAGTGCAAGTGTGTGTGTCCGTGTGGGTGTGCGTGTGTGTGCATGTGTGTGCGAAGTACTGCTTTCAAAACTGCCCAATCATCTTAATTAGCTTGAACAGTCCTCCAATCCCTTATTTAGAATGGAATGTGGAGCCCAAGCCCCGCTTTCCTTTAACATGGGGAGGGAACGAAAATAAACTTCGGTTTTTACTGCGGCCGAGAAGCGAAGGGAGGAGTCTGGGTTTCAAGCCGTGGCTGCCATTGCACGGGACAGTGAAGGCTGCTGGGGACACCCACAGCAGACGATGCCCGCCCCACCCCCTCCCTTCTGAGCCCCACTTCTTTTTTTTTTTTTAATTTTTTTTTTTCAACGTTTATTTATTTTTGGGACAGAGAGAGACAGAGCATGAACGGGGGAGGGGCAGAGAGAGAGGGAGACACAGAATCGGAAACAGGCTCCAGGCTCTGAGCCATCAGCCCAGAGCCCGACGCGGGGCTCGAACTCCCAGACCGCGAGATCGTGACCTGGCTGAAGTCGGACGCTTAACCGACTGCACCACCCAGGCGCCCCCTGAGCCCCACTTCTGAACCTCTGAAAGGCCCTTGGCCGAAGGACCTCTTTTGAGAGTCTAGGCTTGGAGCGATGGAGCACTAGGTCTGGATCCCAGCTCTGCCATTTACCGGCTCTGTGACCTCGGACAAACACCGTCACCTCTCTGAATCTGTTTGGTCTTTGGGAAAATGGTGATCTGAGCAGCTTCCCACACCCACGCGGTGGTTGTAAGAATAAGATGAGATCATGCACATAAGTATAGGAACGTAGGCGCTCCGTCCATGGTAGCGTGTGTGTGTGTGTGTGTATGTGTGTGTGTGTGTGGCTTATCCAAGAGTCTAACGAATAAGAATTTATGTGCTTTTTTTTTTTTTTTTTCACAAAAGCATGTTTGTTTTCTGGGCATGAGCCCTTTCTGATACTTAACCATTGGGAGCTTTTGTTGGCTTTCTCAAAACACCCTGAGGGGGAAGGGAGGGATGTTTCCAAGGGCCAAGATGTGTCCAGGGCTCTGTGTCCAGGGGACGCAGAGCCGATACTAAATTCCAGGTTGACATCCCTGGAGTCCTGAATATGAGCGAAGTGATTTCCTAATGAACAGCGTCTTGGGGATGCAATTCCTTTAGAACCGGCGTGTTGAAGCGGGAAACAAGAAGCCTAAAAATGTCCCGCATCTTGGGGTGGATTGGCCTCTGTTGGCCCCTGAGGCCATCTTGCTCGGGCCTTACCTCACAGGGGGTAACGAGGCTCTACCATGAGGAAGGTGGAGAGTCCCTGAACCGTGTCCCCAGGGAGATGAGGGACTCTGGGCTCCCCCAGGAAGGTGTTTTCTGATGCTCTAATGTTCCATCCCAGGGGAAGAGGGTTTGGTGACCAGCCATTAGCATCTGGTAGGGGACTGACCGAGAGCCCACCTACGACACGATAGGATAGAAGCTATTAGCGATAGTCAGCGCCTTGCTGGGTCTCTCATCTATCACTTCGTTCTTCCCACACGTTCCAAGCTAGCCTGTGACAGTCCCCCTCCCCCTGGGATAAACTGGGGGGACTTTTCAAATGTCTCTTGATGCATTTGGTTCTCTGGGTAACATTGAGTACATTGTTCCGTTCCCCTCTGGTGAAAGACAGTGACATCTGGCTTCTGGGCTTATCTCCTATGCTTGATGAAGGATCACTGTATTTCCTCTTCCCCTGCAAACATCTGACCCTCCTAGCGGCTCAGATAACAGGTGGTCCCCAGTGGCTGCTTTCTCTAGGGTACTTGTGGTCCCCAAGAGGGGAGGGCCTTGCACTGGCTCAGTGCTATGAAAACGCTCCTGAAATTGTCCCGAAGTACTCTAGGGAGAGAGGTGACTTTTCCTGTTCACTCTTGTTAACAAAAGATTTACAGGTTGTATAGTAGAGCGGAAGGGCTGGAAAGTTAATTGCAGTAACACAGGGGAGAGATGGCTAGTCGCCCAGCCAATCACCATTCTCCCCTGTTTCCTCCGCAAAAGAACCCTCATCACTGAGGACAGTAGTGTGGCCAGCTGTAAGACTCTTTTCCTCAGTGTCCCTTGTGGCTATGCGACTAAATGCTGGCCAATGAGATGCAGCTAGAAGTTGTTAAGAGATTCTTCCAGAATGTCTTCATAAAAGGGTGGTCCCTGAGGAACGCCCTTTTTTTCCCCTTTCCTTCCTTCTTCCTGGGGCAAAGATGTGATGGCAGGAGATGAGACCCACTTTAGATCACGAGGTCACTGTGGGGATGGAAACAGCATGCTAGGAGCGGAAGAAAACAATGACAGAAGGAGCCTGGGTCCCCAACGACCACGAAGCCACTATACCAACCCTGGGCTGTTTCCCTCTGGATTTCTTTCATGTATATAGGAATAACCCATTATATATTTCTGTTACTTGGGGTTTTCTGGTAGATGCAGCTGGATCTAATCCTTACTGATACATAACACTTAAAAGCGGATGGCATTCTAATGATGTGAAAATAGGTGTGCACAGGGTTATTTGTCGCTGCATTGTTTGTAACCGCAAAATACTGGAAACAATCTAGGGGCGCCTGGGTGGCTCAGTCGGTTGAGCATCTGACTCTCGATTTCGGCTCAGGTTCTGATCTCACAGTTTGTCCCCCACATCCAGCTCCACACTGAGCATGGCATCTGCTTGGGATTCTCTGTCTCCCTCTCTCTCTCTGCCCTCCCCTATTCACGTTCTTTTTTTTTTTTTCTCTCTCTCTCCAAAAATAATAAAAAAGTATCGGAAACAATCTAAATATACACATACAGGAGACTGGTGCTGTCCACCCAGTGGAGTTCTATCTGGGGGTATTGCTCAAGCAGGATGCTACCTTTTGTGTAGGGAAGGAGAGGGGGGAAAGAAAATATTTGCGCAGAGGAAAAACCAACTGCTAGAAGGATAAAACAGAAAATGAGATTGGGTAGAAAGAAGTGCGTGGGAATGGGGTTGAAAACAGAAAGAATGGGAGAAAGCAAAGCCTCCCTAATATATTTTTTGGTATCGTTGTGACTTGGGGAATCATGATAGTATCTCATGCACTCAAAAAAAAAAAAAAAAAAAGAGGAGTAAAATCATCACGGTTGGGGGAAAATCTTAAAATGAGATACAAGTGGAAACAAATGACCTGAACTATATTTCAAATGAAACATGCGACCACCCTGAGAGGAAGGGGCCGACCCCTGTGATTTGGGGACACGGCATTTGGGTGAGAGACAAAAGGGCTCAGTGCGAGTCTTTAACTCTTGAAAGTTGGCTTCTCTTTTGCAGTTGTATCGGTTAGCCATTCTGAAAATACTTATTGGGTATTCTGGAATTGAGCAAATAAGGAAATAAATTGTGCACAGTGGAAGCCAGGTCTCTTGCTAACAGAGGGTTACATGTATGGAGAGCAGAAGTATCTAATGAACTCTTCAGTGCTGGATTGGAATTGGAGATATCAATTTATATATATATAAATATATATATATATAGTGTATCAATATAGATAGATATATATCAATTTATATATATATAAATATATATAGTGTATATGTATATAGTATATATATATATAGTGTATATATATAGTGTATATATATAGAGAGAGAGAGTAAATACATATGTACTTGAATAAATACACATATAGGGTATATATATGCTTGTATATATGTACTGTAGAATACGTAAGTATTTTTATATGTAGATATTTATATTTACATATATGTTACTTGCATAAATATATATATCTATATAGTTATAAATATATACTATAAATATCTCTATATAAATATATACTCTTATATTTATACAAATATTTATCTTATCCTTGCATGTCTATATTAAGATGAGAAAGAGAGAGAAATATGGTATCTGGGGCATCTGGGTGAAGGGTTTATGGGAATCCATTACACCAATCTTGCAATTTTTCTGTAAATTTAGAAGTATGTCGAAACAAAAACGTTAAAAGTAAGAAGCCAAAGTGGACGGCTTGTTAGAGTTGCTTGTGAGGCGGGAACCCGGTCTGCCTGGCCGCGGTTGGTGTTCTCTCTTGCCCTGTAGCCTTCTTACCTCTTAGTGTGGTTCAGGTCGACGCTGGGCAAATGGGTTTCCAAAACCCCTTTTCATTCATCTGTGGGACAGGTCTCGGACGTGGGTACAGGGAGAAGGAAAAGAGAAGGAGGACATGCCCTCTGTGAGAGAAGGCTGAAGCAGTAGATAGGAGGTGTCTACCTGGGCCCTGGTGGGGTCAAGGGCAGGGGGCTGGCCCAGCCTTGGAGGGCGCCTCTGTTCTGCTGTCTTCCTCATTTACCCACTGCTCCTCCTGTCTTCCCTAAACACGTGCAGGGAGACTTTTTCAGTGTAATATAACACCCCCCCCCATCTACCCTCTCCTTGTATCTTGGATTGGGCTAGTTCTCTTGTACCCTCTTGTACACCGAAAGGTTGCTTCTCGAGAGTTTCCACAGTAAGTCAACAATGGATTCTGAATGCAACAGTAATTCACAACGGCCAAGGAAAGACAAGAATGAGCTTCTTCTCTCCTCTGCCACCGTTCCCCTAATTATGAGTTTGTGAATGTCAGAGCGCCTGCCCTTGACGCATAACTGATGAGCAGTTTGGCAGGGGCGTTAGGCAGAGAACTGGGTTCAGAACTTCACTCTGCCCCTTACAGCTCAGTCCTCCGCCTGCAGAGAGGGCATGATGAGAGCTTTGACCCTCGTGAGTGGCTTTGAGGATCGAAGGAGATAAGCATGTAGATACTTATCATGGCGCTCAACAAATGCTAAATAGTACTCGTCACCATAGCAGAGTGCGTGGTCGTGATGTGGTGCAGCGGTATAAAGGACGAGCCACCGAGAAGGCCACGTGGCTTTCCCCAGCCGGGACACATGTTGTCTGGAGTTGCGTTTAACACATGAGTGTATTTGATGGCTTGAGGGGCCCCTCCTGATAGAGACACGGGTTTCATCTGCTTGGCAAGCAGCTTTTCCCAGCTTCCCCACAGTGTACAACCCAGGCTCCCCTGCCCTGGTCCTGGTGTGTGTCCCAGAAGCCCCCATCTTCCCTGCACACAGAACCACATTCCTGCACATTTGGGTTGTTTCCACTTTTTGGCTGTTATGAATAATGCTGCTTGTGAAGATTCATGTACAAGTTTTTGTGTGGATGTGTGTTTTCATTTCTCTCGAATCTGTAACTAGGAGTGGGATTTGGGGTCATTTAAAGACTATGTTTAACTTTTTGAATAACTGTCAATCTGCTTTTGAAAGGGGTTGTGCCTTGTTACATTCCCACCAACAGTGTATAAAGGTTACAGTTTCTCTATGTCCTCACCAACACTTGTTATTCTTCGACTCTTTGATCACAGCTGTCCTCCTGGGCACGAAGTGACATCTCATTATGGATTTGATGTGCATTTCTCTGATTATCAATCATGTTGAGCATCTTTTCATGTGCTTATCAGCCATTTATATATCATCTTTGGAGAAATGTCTATTCAGAGACTTTGCCCATTTTTAAGTTGGGTTATCTTTCTTTTATTATTGAATTGCAATCGGTTTTTTAAATATTTTCTAGATACAATTCCCTTATCAAATATATAATTTGCAAATATTAAATTCCATCCATTCTGTTGGTTCTCTACTTTCTTCATGGGGTCCTTTGTAGCACAGTTTTACATTTTGATGGAGTCAAATTTATCTATTTTTTTTCTTTTGTTACTTGTGTTTTGGAGTCACGTCTAGGAAGGCTTTACCATACCCGAAGTCGTGAAGATTTATGTCTGCACTTTCTTCTGAGAATTTCATAGTTTTAGCTTTTACAGTTAAGTCTGTGATACATTTTCTAAAGCCTTTTTAATCTTTAAGTAATCTCTACACCCAACGTGGGGCTCAAACCTGCAACCCCAAGGTCAAAAGTGGCATGCTCCACCAACTGAGCCAGCCAGCCACCCCCTATGACACATTTTGAGTTAATTTTTGTGTATGGAGTAAGAAAGGGATTCAACTTTATTCTTTTGTAGGTGGGTATCCAACTGTTTCTGTCTTGAAAATATGGAAATAGTTCCATGCCAGTTGGTAAACAGTGCCACCCTGAGATCCCCGAGTGTCCCCTCTTTTGCTCCGGCTCTTTTCTGGGACCTCCCAGACATTCCCATGACTCACAAACTGACCTGCCAATGTCTGGCACAACAGAAGTCCTCAGGACCCTGCCAGTTCTGATGCCAGTGAGGTCCCAGGTGTTAAATAGTTTCAATGTCACACCTACGTGTTGGTGTTATGACACGTCCTCGGGGCTGGCGATACTAATATCGACACAGGGAGGCCCTATAACTTGCTGTTAATAATCCTGTAGTGTAGCTCCAGGGAACGTTGCTGGAGTGAAGAGAAATGCCAGTGTCCTGTAACAATCCCGCCAGTGAGGACCAGAACAAGAGCAGGTCCTGACTCAGAATCGGCTTAGCAGTTGCTTGAAAGCCTGTGAGCCAAAGGTCTCGGAGGCAGCAAGGTAAGAACATTCCATTGTGGTTTCTCCACAGGCAAACGTGTAGCCCGTCTTTTGCTCCCATCACAAATGTCTCATCTGAGGACCCGGGAGATTATCTGGGTGGGTTCCTCTAGGAGGGACTCTGTGATTCTCCCTTGGCAGAGTGAGATTGACCATCCACAACTTTGCAGGATGGAAGGGTCCTCTTTCTTGGACGGGTTATATAGTCAGACGGCTTCCTTAGAAGCTCCTAGTTGACAGACCAGTCTACCCCAGCTGTGGTGTCTCCTACTCCTTGGTCACAGGTTGCCACTGACAGAGAGGGACACCGCCCACCCATCAGACCGGCTCTGCCTCTGCCCGCCTTCCACCGCCCTTCTGCTCAGCCCCTTTCTCCTGCAGTGTCTTTGTTCCACATTTCTGGATAATTAGATTTTTTGGCAATGGCCCTTCTGCGTGCTGCGGAGCAAGCAGTCGAGCCTATGGCCTTTTCCCAAGTACTATTTCCAGCCGGGCCATGCCATCTTGTTCTTCCGCTGTGTTCCAGGACACAAAAGGTCAGGAGCCTTGCCGGGAGGACAGACCCCGGTGTGGAGACCTCCTGGCCTGGATGGTATGTGGATAATAAAGGAAATTAGGAAAATCAGCGAGAGCATGTGACAGTGCTCCCCAGCCTTGTCTGCCCTCACGAACAGTCCTGACTGCACCCTCAGGAGGTGTAGATCTAAGGTGCTCAGGTATGGCAGGGAGAGGACACAGGACAACTACAAATGGAATGACTGTCGCCTTCAAACCATATTCTCTTGCTGACTTTGCATAGAAGAGCTGAGGACAAGTCCCTATCACGTGGCAGAACTGAACAAAGGGCAGCTCTTACCGTCTTTTTTTTTTTTTTTTTAATTTTTTTAACGTTTATTTTTGAGAGACAGAGTGACAGAGAGTGAGCAGGGGAGGGGCAGAGAGAGAGGGAGACACAGAATCCGAAGCAGGCTCCGGGCTCCGAGCTGCCAGCACAAAGCGCGACGCGGGGCTCGAACTCACGAACTGTGAGATCGTGACCTGAGCTGAAGCCGGACGCTTAACCGACTCAGCCACCCAGGCGCCCCGCTCCTACCATATTTGATAATGATCATACTTTAGTGTTTGCTTTGGCACCACAGGTACGAAAATGTGGTGACTGTGCTTTATAATTAACTGTGTTTAAACTTGTTATATTTTGTAATTGTTAAAATATTTTTATAAAATCACACTTGCATTTAGACGGCTTAATGATTCTCATCTTATAAAATATTTGCACAAGATGTCCCTAACGACCGGAAGGGACGTGAGGAAAGGCCTAACGGTATCACAACAGTGCAAAGCAGCAAGGCTGTCAGTGACTATTTCCCGAGGGCTCACTGATCCGAGGCCCTGGGATGCATCCAGCGCCAAGAGAATCCCCAGCCCCAAGGTGTGTCTCCCAGCTCAGGTTCAAGTATAAGAGGGGAAGAGAGCTAGAGGGATAACGGGGGAAAAGGTGGATGGCAAGCCCTAAAGTTCTATCAACTTTAAGCAAAACATGGGTCCCCAGGAGGTCCCCCAGGCCAACCCCGTTCTTCTGTCCTTTGTTGCCTTCCCAAGATGGTGGAACTCCCCAGGTTTCTTTCTTTTCTCTCTCTTTTATTTATTTATTTTTTTTCTTTTTTTGAGAGACAGAGAGAGAGAGAGAGAGAGAGAGAGAGAGAGAGAATCCCAAGCAGCTTCCCACTGGCAGTGCAGAACCTGACATGGGGACCAAACTCACGTGGGAGTTCAACGGCAGACGTGTTAGATGTGACTTGATTGTCTGCCCTTTCTATGAAGGGAACACCTTCATTTTCAACTTCCTGTTCCTGCCACGCCCCTGGCCATTGTGATTGGCCCAGCAACAAACACATGACCGAGTTGAGCCAATCAGGGCTCTTCCTCGGGTTTTTACAACGGAACAAGCAGAACGTGCTTGTTTCATGCCACTGTGTTTTGGGGGTGACTTGTTATGTGGCAGTAGACGACGAACACAGACCTTCATGTGGACTCTCCCCTCTCTTCAGGAGCCGCACCCGAGTTTAGTGGGGATCAGCGGGGAGGCACGCTGCAGGAAACCAGCTATTAACAAAACCCACGTTTTCTAAGTGCCTATACCCCCGTGCTGTGAAGTATCTGGAAGGGCTTGTGGCCGCGAGGAGCCCAGTGTCACTCACAGCCAACCTGGGCCATGCTTAAAGATAGAAGAAGGGGCAAAATATGTCTTCACTCCTGATAACTTCAGCTGCAGGTCAACCCCTGGCCTTGACCTCTCTCATTTCTTCCCATCCTCCTCCTTGCCCCCCCCCTCCCCCACCACTCTCCTTCCCGCATCCTCCATCCTGCCCCTCCCACGGAGGTCCAAGTCCCAGAGAATGTTCGAGAACATTCCATTCTGGAAGGGCCACATGCTTTACCAAAGAGCTTATGGACTGGCGCTTCTCACACGTCACTATGCACACCCGTCACACACGGAATCCTCGGAAGATGCACATTCTGATTCAGTGGCTCTGGGAGGGGCCTGGAGGTCTGCACGTCTAACAAGCTCCCCTGTCGATGCTACTGTAGAAAGTGCTCAGTAGAAAGTGCTGGAAGGAGGACTATCCTTCCTTTTGCTAATATGGATGGCCTCTTCCAGGAAAACGCTGGCTCAGAACTCTACAGAAAGCCCCTTTCCACCAGGACAGAAGGTGAGAAGGAATTGAACGAGTGGACAGAGATCCTCATCCTGTCCTGTACTTACTTAAAATTCTTGCGTGTTTCTTTTTATTTCTTTCTTTCTTTTTTTTTTTTTTTTCAACGTTTATTTATTTTTGGGACAGAGAGAAACAGAGCATGAACGGAGGAAGGGCAGAGAGAGAGGGAGACACAGAATTGGAAACAGGCTCCAGGCTCTGAGCCATCAGCCCAGAACCCGACGTGGGGCTCGAACTCACAGACCGCGAGATCGTGACCTGGCTGAAGTCGGATGCTTAACCGACTGTGCCACCCAGGCGCCCCTTATTTATTTCTTTTTAATTTTTTTTCATGTTTATTTATTTTTGACAGAGACCGAGACAGAGTGTGAGCGGGGGAGGGGCAGAGAGAGAGGGAGACCCAGAATCCGAAGTGGGCTCCGGGCTCCGAGCGGCCGGCACAGAGCTCGACTCGGGGCTCGAACCCGCAAACCGCGAGGTCATGACCTGAGCTGAAGTCCGACGCTTAACTGACTGAGCCACCCAGGCGCCCCCCGGGTTTTTAACTTAAAGACAGCAGGTTGCAAGGTCCTCCCTGTGACACAGCCACTCACACGCCCTCTCATTTCACTGGCTCCGTGGCAGGAACGGTGGGCCGCAGTGAGAGGGGGGCATACGGGGGCTACATAGGGTCTCGGCCCACCCAGGACAGGTTCAGGCCCAAGCGAATCAGGGGGGCACGTGGCGCAGGAGCAAAGTGGTGTCACAGTTGAGGGACAGACTCCAGGGCCAACGAGCATCTTGATCAGAGTGCTGGCTCTCCCTTGTTGAACGGCTGAGTTGGGGTTTACCTCGCTAGAAAACGGGGACCCTCACACCAACTGACTGAGGTTGGTGGGATAATGAATACAAATAATATTTGTACATTTATTAGGTAACTCACATGCACGAGGCCAATCCTTATGCATGGCGCATTGTCCCAAGTGCAGATTAACTCATTTAATCCTCTCAACAGCCAGCAAGGGCAGTAAAATTATAATTACTCTTTCTGTTTTATGAGGGAGCAAAGCTCAGAGAGGGGCGGTCCGAAGCTCGGGGTCACCGTCGGGGAGCACTGGAGCCAGGCTCGGGTCCAAGGCAATTTGATGGCAGGAACCACCCGAAAGGGCACGGTCAAGTATACAGGTACTTGAGGACTATCTGGGGGGGTGTCAGTGAATGAATGAATGATGTAAGATCCAGGGAAGCTGCTTTCTGTCTGTCTGTCTGTGTCTCACACACTCCCTCGCTCTCGCACATTTCAGTTATTTAAAAACAAAAAAAAAGCTTTCTGAAGAACTGACACGTTCACACGGTCCAAAGGGAGCAAAGGGACAGAGACTGAAAAATATTCCTGCTGTCCTTGACCCCCAGCTGCCGGGGTCTTTTCCTTGAGGCAACCACACCAGCCCCTTGTACATTCAGACAGGAGCATACCCTATGGAATGTTCTGCCTGGTACCAGAAGAGTCTCTTAAGCTGAACTTCTCTTTAGGCCTTAATTTCTTCACTGGGTCCCCCCGAGGTGGGGGGTTGTGATCATTAACTAAAATTCAAGGAAAGTGGTTAGGGCAGTGAGGGGTCAGACCTATCAATTAGTAAGCACTGGACTCCATTTCATTTGTTTAATTGTATTTTACTTATTTTTTAATTCTTAAAGTTTATTTACTTATTCTGAGAGAGAGAGAGAGAGAGAGAGAGAGAGAGAGAATCCCAAGCAGGCTCCGTGCTTTTGACGTGTTTAAGTTCCTGGGCTGGAACTCACGACCTATGAGATCATGACCGGAGCCCGTGTCAGACACTTAACTGACTGAGCCACCCAGGGGCCCCATTTATTTTATTTTTTGAAATAGGGTAAAGGAAACAGGAGGTGGCAAGGCCCCCACTCTGGCCGCTGAGGCCGACGCCCAGCTCTTGAAGGTGATGAGACTTCCCGTTGGTGTTTGTATACAGATAATGAGCCACTCGCCCCCAAAGACAAGAAGGGAGGGAGGGAGGGAGGAGCAAAGAAAAATATGGACAAAGAGAACTTCAAAGCCACTCGACAAAATAGAAACCGAGGCTCCCACACACTGAGCAGGCCACATTCTCCATCGAAGGCCTCACGAACACGGAGGCCGACACCATCTGGCCTCAGACACTTTTCCTCAACACCCTTGCGTCAAGTCAAGCAAAGTGGGGCGACAGAAGAGGAATAAGTTGGGTCGGTTCACACGGAGCCTCCAGATTCCGCGCTCCAGTGATAAATAATGTACAAAGCCCAGAAAACACAGCCCTGTTGGGTCTGGGCCCGTTACTCCTGAGGTGTGAGGAAAGGGGATCAGGGTGTCCATCCTGTTAAATTTGTGGAGGGATGCATTCCGGGGGCCCGGGGAGGGGGGGAGCCCCAGGTGGCTGGGCCAGTCTGCTGGCCAACCAGGTGGCCTGCCAGGCTGCCCTGGGCCTCCCCACTCCGGGCCTCAGGCTGGCGAGACTGTCCCCGGCCCACAACCGGGGCACGGGAGACCTGTCTCTTGCTATCATTAATTCATGTTTCCCCGCCTGGCTATCAGAATCCCATTAAAACAAACACACACACACACACGCACACGCACACACACACGCGCGCGCACACACACGCACGCACGCACACGCGCACACACACGCACGCGCACACGCACGCGCGCACACACACGCACACACGCGCGCGCGCACGCGCACACACACAACCCATAACGTTAAAATCAATAGTAAACATCATTTTAATCTACACACATTTTTATCACTGTTCAAAAGATGTTTTTCAAATTACCCCTGGAAACTCCCGCTATCTAAGAATTAGGAAAAAAAAAGAGAGAGGAAAGAGAGAGAGAGAGAGAGAGAGCAGGAAAAGGAAAAAAAAAAAAGCCCACAAGAGGCAGGGAAGTGCTGCTTTGTCAGGGAGAAGAAAATAAAGAGAAATCAGCCCAGCTTCAAAGGGCGCATTTCCATAATTGCCCTGTAACTTTAGCAAAATAAATCTGAGCGGCTGAGAAAAGCCCAATCTCTCAGATGAGTGAACTCCAAAGGCCCCGGAGGGCTGTGGGCCCACTTGTTAGCGGCCCGGAGCAGTGAGAGATTGCGGGGCTCGCCAGGGGCACAAAAGCCATGAAATCATAGCCTTCCCGGCCTAGACGGGCCCCGGCCCCCCGAGTAAGACTTTACCCTGCCTTTGTCTCCTTCCTGCTCCCTGACACGGGACACACACCCACGCACACAGGCGCACACACAGGCACACACACGCACACAGGCACCCCGGGGTAAAATAAGCGAGTAAATACATAGACGCGTTTAAGTGCAGGAGAGGCTGGCAGCAGTTAAGAGGTGGCAATAATCAGGAGGCGAAACCACAGGAGTTGGGCTTTCATCTGTGAGAACATTCCCGTAACCTGCTCCTGATATAAATATCCAGGGAGAAAGGCCCCAACTTTCCAGACACACATCCTCTTTGGAGATGACTCTGTCTCCCTCTCCCTCTCTCTCTCTCTCTCAATCTCTCTGTCCTGAGACGGCCCCACCTCCAGAGGCTCAGGGAGTTGAAACCCACTTTTCTTTTTCTTAGGCGGACAAAGTTTCCTGTTGATGCTTTCTCATCCCCATTGCCCCCTTCCGGGGCCAAAAGTTTTTCAAGAGCAGGCAAGCGGCCCTACTTGGCCTCCTTCTTGAACGTGTCTCTCCACAGAGCTGTGGTTTCTGGGAGAAAACACCTGCTGTAGTTGCCCTCAGACACCTCTCCCCTCCCTCGGGTTCTAGGTTTCTCAACGGCGGCGTTGTTGACACCTTGGGCCCCATCACTCTCTGTCGGCGGGGCTGGCCTGTGCCTCGTGGGACGGTATCTTTGGTGTGAGCGGCATCCCTGGTCTCCACCCAAGAGATGCCAGTAGTACCCGTATCCAGGCATGACAATTGGAAAATGTCTCCACACGTTGCCTTATGTCCTGGGAGCGTGGGGACCGCCCAGCGGAGAGCCACTGCTCTATCTTAGGACCTCTTCCCCATCTTGCCCTGGGTACTCACCCCTTCTGCCATCAGGGAGAGATGCCGCGGGGCGGGGGGGGGGGGGGGGTTCCCATGCAAACAATCAGGATGGTCTTTGGAGGGGCTGGAGCCTCCATTCTGAGGGAAGCAGGTACATTAAAGCTAGGCTGGCCACGCAAGACACGGAGACTTTCAACGTGGTCACGTTGGCTGGCTGGATCCGAAGACAGTGGCAAATCAGGATCTGGAGACAGTAGCTGGAGAGGTTATGGGCCCCCTCCATTGACGCCTCGTACTAGAGACCTTTGGCTTGGAACAAATTCGTCTAATCCGATCCCCTCTATGTTGCAGACGGTGAAGTTGGAGGTCCGAGTCGGGATGGCACTTTCCTCCACTCGAGTCGGAGTTATCTCTGGCCACAGACACAACTGGTACACACCTGCCATTGTCCTTTGTCATTTGGTAGAGGCAGAGGGTACGTGCAACCGGGAGTTACAGGACGCAGAGAACATTTCTCGAAGGATACAAATAATGAGGCCCCATGCTGGAGTTCCTGATGGAAAGTCCCAACAAATCAGGGAAGGCGTCTGGCATCCAATTTCTATCCAAGCCTTTGATCCCTGCTGCTGAACCTTCCACAGCTCAGGCCTGAGACAGGGGACCCTCCAGGTGGCCTGGAGACCACCAGCCCTCTCCTCAGACAGGTGAGTGGCCGAAGCACCCTTTCCCCTCCGGGAAGCCTCTGCTGCACTCACTTTTCCGTATTGCCCTCTGCCTGGACCCGGCTTCCTCCTCCCTGTATGCCGGTGAAAATAAATTCAATCGGAAACCGCGAATGGGCCATCACTTAGGGAGATAATTTTATTCTCCTCTGGCTCGCTGGCCCGGTGATGCACCCCCACCTCTGGCTGCATGCAGATAATGAGGGACGTGGTGACATACACTCCTTCCTCTGACCTAATTGATTATCCCCACACACCTTGGCGTGCTTTGCATAACCAGCCACGACAGCCGGCACCCCTTCCAGGCGGAGTGATTGACATATTTTATTTCTAATTGAAGCTTAATCAGGACCCAGGGTAAGATTCCCATGTATTCTCTCTCTCTCTTCTCTCTCTGGCTTCCTCCTCTCTCTGTGTGTGTGTGTGTCTCTCTCTCTCTGGGAGCCCTGCCCTTCCGGCTTCCTTTCCCCTTTTAAAATTTGAGGGCCACACAATAAAGGATGGATGGAGGCAGTGTCTGGGGTCCCTGAAAAGGGGGAGAGGGAGGGGACGAGGGGACGGTTCAGGGAGGAGGACCCGGAACCAGCTCCCTGGTGAATGTGGAGGGGAGCGGCCTCCTCTCCCCTTTTTTAGGTTTCTTTGTTTGGACGGCGTTACCTTTTGGGGGGTCACTTTGGGGCCATTTGAAGGGCCTGTGTGTTCTGTGCGACCGAGAGGCTACAAATACACGGGAGTGGCCACTCCCCGCTCCCAGGTTTTCCCGGCTCTCCTCGGCACGTCCACACACTGCCCCTTCAGGGGGGCGGGACTGGTCTCATCCAAGGACCATTATCCCCGGAATGAGCCGGGCTGAAGAGGTGAGCAGGCCGTGGGGATTTCACGGCAGAGCCACCGAGGACGGGGGATCCGACCTCCGCAAGCTCGGCTTGGCCTCTCCACACCCCTCTCCTTGTGACCAGATGCATTTTCTCCTCCCTGGGCTGACGTTCCGTGTGGAAAGGCTGCTGGACTTCTGCCATCACCCCTCTCCCCGATCACCCCTGCCTGGGGAGTTTCCTTTCTCCCTGGGTCGAGCTGGGTCCTGAGATGCCTGGAGGCAGACGCCTCACTGTTATGGCTGATGGGAGCGGGTGAGCTGAATACCGTCCAGAGTCGAAGAGAGGGGACTGAGATTCTAGAATAGAACGTTAGTGATACTAAAGCTATGTCACCCTCACTACCACATGCCAGGCCTGGACAGCCTCTGTCTCTCGTGGGCACATCCACCTGGCGGGGTAGGCATGATTATTCCCATTGCACAGATGAGGAAATACAGCACAGCGAAGTTAATTATCTGCTCAGAGATTCAAGGGACGTAGACTGGGGAACTAGGTCTATGCGACAGAGAAGCTTGTGAGGCCATAGCTGACAGGCTATCAGGCGTGCTGTCCCCCTAAAGACACTCATGCTGATTAGCGGAGGCCTCTGCCTGCCTCCAAGGCCCTGGCCTCTGAGGTTCAAGGCCCACCCAGGCAGTTGAAGCCTGTTCCATGGGGCCAGGGCCTGAGCTGAACCACAGCCTGTATCTAAGTCTTGGGAAGGAGTCTGGACCTGTAAACACCATTAATAAAGAGCTGGGAGAGGAGGGAGCCGGAGAAACATCTCCCACCTCTGGGGAAGGGGCCGGAGGGGGAGTCCCAGCCTCCGAATGTCTTTGCCCAGATGTCAGCCTCTGCTTCACCAGGCCTCTGTGAAAGGCCACGGACTAACACACTGGCCACCAACAGACCCACTGGCCCCTGGAGGGCCCACCATACCCCGCCTATCCAGCCTCAGTGGGGTTTCCCGGGGGGTGCCCGCTGGCAGCTGTCCCCACTCCCCCCCGGCCTGGATGGGTCCCCATGTGGGCCAGGCTCCTGCGGAACCTGGAGCTGTACAATACATACAATTCCGTGCTTTGTTCTGTGGCTTCAGGCGTTCGAGCCCTGCCCAAACCTCCCAGGGGAGCCACGAGACTGTCACAGGCTCCACATGGGACGAAACTTACTAACCACAAAATTTACTAACTAAATTGACTAACCAAAGAGGAGGAAAATTTAAAAAAAAAAAAAAAAAAAGGTACCCTTCACTTCGTGCCCCAGGCGGCACTCTTCCAGTGCTCCCTACAACTTGTTCAAATCAAAGTTGGGCAAGGCTGTCGGACTGAAAGAGAAAACAAGAGGGCGAGGACGGGGCGGCCAGCGGGCGGCCAGGCCAGGCCTGGCTGGAGAGGCCGCGGAGGCAGGCGCTGAGTGGCCCTTTTGTCCTGTAGAGGGAGCTCCAGCCCCAAATTTCCCGGCTCCCTCCCCCCGGCCCGCCCACCCCCTGACAGGCCCCAAGCCGGAATCCTGGCTGGATAGGTACAGAGGCCCCAACACCCCCGCACCCTCCACCAGCACCCTAGAAAGCTATCCTTCCAGGGCGCTTGGGGGGAAAACCCGCTGGGGTGCCAAGATGCACAGAGGCCACCGGGACTCAGGTCCCCCCACTTTCAATTCGGGCTGGGCACGTCACGAAGAGGAAATGCTGTGCATCCCCGGGTCGCTGTTCCTCCATACGCAACCCCTATTCACCGCCACCCCACACCCTCGCATCTGTAAGGAGGAGTCTGGGGGTGCAGTGAGGTTGGAAAGGGCTTGAACTGAACTTGCACATGCCCTGACATAAGACTCAGAGAACCTCAATTGTGCCTATCTAAGAATGGGGGCGCGGGACTGATGAGAACCCCCAACCTAACCTTTCTGCATCCAGACCCTTCTCTGGGTCTTTCTGCCATGCCATCCGAGCAGGCCCCAAACCCCAGGGTTGATCCAGTGGACCGACCGGGTGGGCCCAACTCCCCAGGCTCCTCGGAGGGCATCTTCTCCGGTTTCCCCCCAGCTGTCTCCTCTGCCCTTTCCCTGGGGCACCTCAGCTACTTCTCCAGCTGCCTCACCTCCAGCGGTGCCCCCAGCCCCGCCACCTCTGTGTCTCCTTGGCTTCTGCACTCTTGTGATCACACGGTCCTCGGTCCTGACTGTCGATCTTTTCCCGCTGATTCCGGCGACTCTTCAAACATGGGGAGCGGGGGCAGCGGATAAAACAAAACAAAACAAAACAAAAACCAAATAGATCCTTCCGTGGAGGGGAGGGGGGCGGGCAGACAGGCAGGTTATAGTCAAAGTGGCAACAGCTCATTTATTTAGCCAAAAATAGATACTTTCTTGTACAATTTGGTTCACACATATGTACATTTTTCTGTATATACAAAAAAAAAAAAGTCAGACACTCTTATTCTCACGGCAACTCCACCTCCCAAAATCAACCGAACAACATCAACCAGAAAAACCCTCACAAACTCAGCTAATGTGGGGTACAGAAGCCACTTGGGGAGGACTGAGGGAACTTGGTTTATTTCTTTTTTTTTTTTTCTTTTTTTCTTTTTGCTTAGTTTTGTTTCTTAGGTATTCATACACGGACATGCTTACAAGTCATAACTATACAGAGAGTTTTGTGGTTTTTTTTTTTTTTTTACAATTATTACAACGATTGAAAATTTTTAAAAATAAGTACTAGGAGGAGGAGAGAGCCGATAAGACCAAAGCGGCATCCAGGTGGTTCTGGGGCCTGGAAGAGAGAAGCAGTGGTAGCAAAGGAAGTGAGAGTTCGGGGCACCGACGCTGCCTAGGATTTGGGACACCCAACCTGGGACTGAGGCCGGGGGACTGGGAGGTGTCTCAGTGTCAGATGATGTCCAGCTGTAGATGTTGGGCTTCCGGTTTAACTATAGAAGGTTGGGAAGGAGTAGGGACCCGAGGTCCCGGCTCGAAGACCGCCAGGTGGGCTTCCCAGAGTCGCCGCTGGCCCGGCGGGGGCCCGGGTTCCTACCGCGCGCGCCGTACCCTGGGCCGCGCCGGCTGGGATTGCCCGAGGCCTCTCTGGGCCAGCGGGCGCTACGGAGGAGTGTGTGTCTGGTCCCCCTTTTAAAGCACGTCCCGGCTGCATTCCCCGGGGGCAAAAGCCTCCAGTGCTCCGCGTCCGTTCCTCCCCCACTTGCTTGTCCCACCGTCCGCCCCTACCGCGGGGTCTCTTACCGCCTGGGCACGGGCTGGAAAGCCGTCTTGAGTAACTTTTTCTCCACTTCCAAGGCACTACAGCGATCTAAGGCAAGCGGGGAAGAAAAAGGAGGGCCTTTAGAGAGCTCCACGCCGGCACTCAGGGCCGCGGGAGGCGGGCGCGGGGTGGAAAGCGCCCCGCGCCCTCCGGGGTCCTGCCATCTCTGTCCGCCCCGGCGCGACCCCCAGAACCCACCCCCTTCCTCCGCTTCGGCGCTCAGTAGTCACCTGTTCCGCCCTCGGGCTCCGCCGGCCGAGCGAAGGCGGCAGCGGCGGCGGCCGGGTGGCCCGCGGCTCCGGGAAGTCCCAGCAGGTGTGGAGGGGCCGAGCCCAGCAGGGAGAGCGGGTGCGGGCGTGGGCCCGGCGTAGGGCCTGGGAACGGCCGGTTGGTCCAAGCGGGGAACTTGCCCAGCGGCGCCGAGACGAGTCTGTGAGCCGCGGCGGCTGCCGCGGCCGGAGAGAGCTGCAGGGCTGGGGGCGCGACGGCTGCCCCCGGGGGAGAACCTCCCGCGCCCGGAGGCGAGCGGCGCGGGTTGTCCGGGCTTGTGGCCGTCTCGGCCAGGGACCAGATCTTGGGCTTCTGCAGGGCTGAGGCGGGCGGTGGTGCGGGAGCGCAGGGGTCCAGGCCTGCAGGAGGCGAGGGCGGAGACGGCAGAACCGCGGCCACCGGCGGTGGCGCCGGGGCCAGACTCAACACGGGCAGTGGACGCTCCTCCAAGCCCTCCGAGCTGTCGTCCGAGTCGCTATTCTTGGAGTCTGAAATGGGTCTCAGGCCGAGGTCGCCGTCCCTGTGTGCCGCCCCAGACAAGGCCAGCTCAGGCCCCGCGGTCGCACCGTCTAAGTTCTCCAAATCGATCTCCTCGTCCTCGTCGTCGTCCGCCAGGCCCTCGCCCCCCGTGTCCTCCTCCTCCCCCACGAGCTCCTCCTCCTCCAGCTCCAGCTCGCGCTTGCTGTCTTCTTCGTCCTCCTCCTCGTCTTCCTCCTCGCGCTCGCTCCCGTAAGCGTTGCCCTCCTCGTCGGTGCGGCTGCGGGGCGCCCAAGTCATCTTGTTCTCTTTCTTGAGGCGCCGGCGCGCGTTGGCGAACCAGGTGGACACCTGGGTGAGGGTCATCTTGGTGATGATGGCCAGCATGATCTTCTCGCCCTTGGTGGGGTAGGGGTTCTTGCGGTGCTCGTTCAGCCAGGCCTTGAGCGTGCTGGTGCTCTCCCGGGTGGCGTTCTTGGGACGGGACGGGTCCCCGAACTGGTACTGGCCATACGGGTAGAAGGCGGGGTGCGGGTGCGGAAACGCGGCGGCCGCGGCCGGATGCTGCACCCCCGGGCTGTCTTTCAGCTCGTACTGCGCGCCCTGTACGCACATGGAGAAGGAAGGGACACGCGCGGAGGGAGCGCGGGTGAGCCCTAGCCGCCCTGGCCGTCGCCGCCTCCACCCTCCCGGCCTGGGCCCCGCTAGTCTACTCCCGCGCGCTCCACCTCGTCCCGCGCCCCAGCTCCAACCCTCCCCCCGCCCCACTCCGGCTCCCTGGGCGCTTACCAGCTGCGGGAAGATGGGCAGCTCGGCGGCGTAGGGCAGAAAGGCACCGTAGCCTTGGGCGGCGGCGGCAGCCGCCGCCGCCGCGGCATAGGGCGCCCCGTACACGGAGGAGAGCACGTTGGACAGGGACCCCGAGGCGGCCAGCTCCGAGGCTCCGGCTCCTGGGCCGCCCCGGGCTCCAGCGCTGCCGCCGCCGCCGGCGGCCCCCGGGCGCTCGGGTGGGTAGAGCGGGCGGATGTACTGGTATCCGAGCTGGGGGAAGGACATGGTGGCCCGCGGGGCACGGACGGAGAGGGGGCCCGGCCCCCTGGGCCGCCCAGCTCAGCGCCGCCCGCGGGCTCCTGCGCGCATCGGGGGCTGGGCCGGGCTGGGGCCGCGCTGCCTCCCGCGCTGCGCAGCGCTCCGCGTTCGCCTATTGATCTGCTCCGCGGCGGCGGCGGCGGCGGCGGCGGCGGCGGCGAGGAGCCAGGTCAGGTCCGAACAGATTGGCGGAGATTCCCGGGGCTCCGGGCTCTGATTGACATTTCTACGGGCCCGCAAGCCCCTCCTCTCTGCGCCGCGCTCCCTCCTCTCGGCAGTCCGAGCCGCCTCTGCCCGCGCGCCTCGCTCCTCACTGCCCTCCTCTCCCCGAGCCGTGTCGCGCCTCGCTTCCTTCACCCTCCTCTAGTTTGTACTCCCCCTCCTCGCCCTTCCTCTCCCCTCCCTCTCAGCGCTCCTCTTCCCCCTAGGATCGCTTCCGCTCCTTCGGGCTCCTTCACTCTCCTGGACGATCGGAAACTCTTTTCTCTCTCCTTTCCCGTTCTCTCTATTCCTTTCGCTCTTCTCCCTTTTCTGCTCCCTTCACTCTTTCTTCACCCCTGTTTTTATCTCACTCTCTCTGCTCGCACGACACTCCCCCCCCCACCCCCACCCCCAGCCCTGGCTTCGGCGCCCTGGGCTCAGGCGGCCTAAAGTTGGGGACACTTAGGGTGCTGTGCGGGGGGTGTGAGTCCGTGGATCCGTGTCTAAGTCTGTGTGTCCGTCCCCGCCCTCACCTCCTCCCTTGCCCTTCCCCAAATCTCGGGTCTGACGTCGCGCCCTCTTATTCGACTTTTCCTCGCGTCTCCTTCCCGAGTCGCCAATCGCCTGGGCGCCTTCCAGGCGGGGCCGCCCACCCCGGAGGACACGGCGCGCTGGGCGGGGCGGGGCGGGGCGGGGACGCGAGCCCGGGCGCTGGGAGTCCTTGCCCGCCCCCTCCGGCCTGCGCGGGGAGGGGGAGCGGGAGGCGCTGGGGACGCGGGTTAGGACGGGGTCAGCTCGCCCCTCCCCGCCGCCCGCCCTCGGTACCTCTCCCCCCGCCCCAGCGCGGGGCCTGGGTCGGGACCAGATCCCGGTCCAGGGCAGGCGCTGGGGCTTTCCTCGGCCCGGACCCTTTTTTTCGGCTCGCACCTCTAGACCCCAGGCACTGTCCGCGGCGTAGGAAAAAAGCCAGAAGAATTCGCGAGGGGTGAAGGGGTGCGCCCCGGTCGAATCTTCAAAGGCCATCTCATTGCCCAGGGGAGCGAAACAGACCCCTACCCGGCCACTTTAACGCCTCCTGTGTCCGGGTGCGAATCTCTTATTAGAAATGGCGGGCTCTGCCTTTGCAGGGACTGAAGTGTGGACACCCGCCGCCCCCCCCTCCACTCCCGCCCCGGGGATCCTGGGGAGCCACGACTGGGAAGTGGAGCCTGCCGGTGCCCTAAGCGGGTGTGCGATGGTGGAGGAGCAGAGAGCGGGTGGCTGAGGCTCCAGGAACTTTCCCAGAGCGCTCCGAGAAGTTTGTATATTGGAATTTTCGGTCTGTAGACATTCTTCCTTTCACTACCCCTTCCCCTGCTCCCCGGTCACCGTGCCAACACGTTTTCTTTCTGTAAGGATCCTATCACCGTCTCGGGTGGGAATGGGAGGCAAGACTTTTGGTCCCACAGTGGAATATTTCCTAAATCAAACCTGAAATCCCAGTATCCGAACGCCCACCTTCACGGATTAGGGCGTGCAGCCGACAGCGGGATTGAAATTCCCGGAATCGTAGAGGCTCTGGGCTAAAAGCTTTAGGCCGCGGCTGCGACTGACGCGCAGGCCAGACCTGCAGCGGTAGCGCTCCGGGGACAACACGGAGGCGGCGACTCTGTCCTGGAGTGGCCAGTTCGGGCTTCGAGGCGGAAACTGGCCGCCGCGCGCTGACGGAGTGGGCAATTGAATCCGAATTCCATCAGAGTGAGGGGCCCGGGCTATCTTTGGTCCAAGCAGCTTTGGGCATTCCAGTTGAGGAATGAACTCCCAGTTTTGACCTCGCCCATCACTCCCACCCCCCACCCCCCCACCCCCCGCCTTCTTTCCACGGGGCTTGGCACCCGGCGGCGGCTCCGGAGAAAAATGGGGTGGAAGACAAGGGAAAGTTTGGGGGCGGCCAGGTTTGGGGTTCAACTGGGGAAACTGACTTGTGTGGCCTTTTCAAATTCCTCAAATCCGGTCGAGCTCTTTCCCGTATCCTCTCCCCACCTGCTTCTCTTCCAGATACCGGGCGTTGGCCTTAGCTGGAGTCTCCCCAGAGGAGGAGATATCAGGGGAAGCTCTGGCTTTGAAATGTTTCCCCGGAGCCTGATTTCGTTTGCAGTTAAACCTCGAAGCCAAATGGCATAGGGAGTCATGGGGCTCACCTTCTCGCGGAAGATTTCAGGGGTGACAAAATTGAGGGTAACATTATTTCCCGGACTGTTTCCTAGGTGTCAGACCTCGAGCCTCGACGGCCCTGAACCCTAGAGTGCGTGCAAAGTGGTGGCGCCAGACCGGAGCGAGCCAAGAGCTAGGTTCCGAGGTGGGGACTCTGGGGCTGCGCTGTAAATGCCCGGATGAAACGCTCGCTATTTAACTCAGCTCTTCCAGAAGGATAAGAGAAAAACCATGAGCCCGGGAGACGCGTCTTCCACATTAACCAACTATTGACCTGGCAGCGTGGAGCCAGGCGGGAAAGAGGCCAGGAAAGGGACGAGGTTGTTCTCAGTGACCCAACCACGAAGGTCTAAGGGCGCTCATAGCCCCGAAGGCACCCCCCTCCAAACCCATCCGCGTACTCAAGAAGGCGCCCAGGTCCCGGGCGGAAGCGGCCTCTTCGCTACCCTAGTGTCCAGCAGAGATCAGCCCCGCCCTGGCCCCGGCGATCCGCGCTTCACGTCGGGACTCAGCGTCGTAGGCGGCCGAGCCCCGACGTGGCACTGGCTCCCCAACTCGACCGGGCCAACGGAACCCGGCTCCGGACTGAACTCTGGGGTTCGAGGACAGCCGAACCATTTCCAGAGCTTTTTAATCCAAGGGATGAGGTCAAAGTGATACACTCGCACAGGGAGGAAAAGCAGGTGCACGGGAAGCTGATTTGGGAAAGGCACGCGCGCACAAACGTGCCGCACACAAAAGCTTCTCCGTCTTTTCGCCTTCTTCCAACGTTCCCGGCGCACAAAGCGCTTCGGAGTCTTGCTGCAGGCGCTCTCTCTACGCGGCCCAGAGTGTGGCAGTGCACGGAGAGGGTGTCCCTAGCACACGTTTGGTGCACGCAGCAGCGTTCGCTGGACTCGCACCCGGGGCCGCGCGGCCCGACGTACGGCCGGGGGCCGCGCGGCCCGCCAGGCTCAAGGGCAGCGCCGCGCACTGAAAGCGAGCACCTAGCCCCCAGGCCCACTTCCCGCCCCCTCCTCGCCCAGCCCCACGGTGCGCGCGCGTCCCCGTCGAGGGGCGCCGCTGTCGCCCTAGGTCTCCCCGCCGAGGCCCATCTTCAGTCCTTCTCTCCCAGAACCGAAATCCCCGGGCTGCAGTGCGGCCGGCGATCCCTCCGCTTCCTGCAGACGCCGCGGCGCACGCTCCCACCGCTCCCTCCCCCCGCGCTCGGGTTACAGGTTAATGAAATGCTCGTTTTCCTCAGTCATTTGTTTTGTTTTCCTGCAAAGTTCTGATAAGTAGCTAACCAACGAAGCTTGTAATTACAATCTTACAGAAACCGGGCCGATCTGTATATAAATCTCACCATCCAATTACAAGATGTAATAATTTTGCACTCAAGCTGGTAATGAGGTCTAATACTCGTGCATGTGATAATCCCCTCTGGATGCTGGCTTGATCAGATGTTGGCTTTGTAATTAGACGGGCAGAAAATCATTATTTCATGTTCAAATAGAAAATGAGGTTGGTGGGAAGTTAATTTCTCTCCGCTCTGTGAAGCGTAGACAAGAATTTAATGATTTAATTACAGTTGTAAGCCCTTTCCATGAGACTTAAATTGAGCTGAGAATATTTTTTTCTTCTCTCTCTCTCTCTCTCTCTCTCTCTGTTTCTCTCTCTCTCTCCCCCGCATTCTCTCTCTCCGCTATTAGCAGCCCTGCAGACACCCGGAGTGCGTGGCCTGGCGTCCTCACCGGGAGGGATTTGCATCAGGCCAGAATCCGGACCCAGGGCATCCCAGGAGGCGCGGGCCGGCGGCCTCCAGAGCCGCCCCGGAACGGGCTGCCGCTCCCCACCAGCCGCCAGGGCCTCGGAGCCGGTCCCTGCGTCCCGAGAAGCGTCGGGGAAACTTTGGGAGAAACTTTGCCAACTTTGCTCTCGGCGACGGAGAGGCCGCCCGGCCGGCCGCGGCGGCCGCGGGCCGCGACGCGCAGAGTGGGCCCCAAGTCAGGCCTGGGCACCCCGGAGCCTGCAGGGCAGCCCAAGGAGGGGTGCGAGGCCGGCTGGCGGCCCCTGGCTCCCCGCTGCGCCCCCGCGCGTCCCCCACCTGGCCCTCGGCCCCCGTCTCCGAGCGGCCCGCGACGCGCAGCGCCCAGGATGGCCGGGATCGAAAACCTGGCCTTCAGCGCAAGTGATCTGATTTTTCTTTACCTCTCCACGATCATCCTTTTTCCACTTGACTTGAGCAGTTTCACTGCCTCCCTCTCCTTTGTTTTCCTCTCCCCGTCCGTGTCTGTCTGTCCCACTTTCTGGATATTCGATTTCTAACTCATTCATTTCCATTCTTTCCTCCGCGCGCTCCCCATTTCGTTGTTTTATCCGCTCCTCTGGACCACTTCGCAGTTACTTTTTCTCAGTTTTGCTCCTTGCCCCTTCCCTTATTTTGTCTGTTTTTATCCCTGTCTGCCTCTGTGACTGCCCCTCGCCCTCGCCCTCACCCTCATTTCTCCATCCACCTTTCTTTCTTTCGTTCATCCTGATCTATTTCCTTCTCCGATTCCTTGGTCTGCGTCTCAGGCTCTGCTGCGCTTGTATTTTCTCTCTTCTCCTCTTCCTCCCCGGGACGCGTCCCCTCCCCCCCCCCCCCCCCCCCCCCCGTGGATCTGCCTTCCCTGCGGCGCCCCCTCCTCATCCATCTTGGGAGATGAATATGTCGCCTTATTGGATGCCGAGGCCGGAGCCGGGTGATGGGGCTCGGCCAGCCTAGTGCATTTTCTTCATGCATATTGAGGAGATGGTAATGAGCGCGTTTGCATTGTTGCATGGAAATACTCCGTTTCCGGCCGCAATTCGGGGCCGGCGAGGGTGGCGCGGGCCCAAGAGAGCCCGCAGCGGGCGCCCGGCCTGGTGGCCGCAGCTGGCCCTCAACGGGATCGCGGGTGCTCGGCCCCGGGGAGGAAGTGACCTCTCGGAGAGCTCGGCCCGGCCGCCGCCGCCTCCTTGGGCTTCTCCACAAAGGCCGGCCGCGCTCCCCTCATTAAAGCCTCGTTACGGGAACCCCCGCCTCTCTCGCGAAGGTTCCCTCGCGCCCCCGACCCGTGGGCCTCTGCCCCCCCCCTCCCCTGGTGCTTCGAGGCCTGTGATGGAGCGCCACCAGGAAATTAGCGCCTGACAACGTCGTCGTCTAGTGGCAATGAATTGTTTGAAATGAGTGACACGTCGCGGGATCAAACACAGCCTCATTGTGTCCCCGGCTCCACTCACTCCTTAATCTGGAAGGGCGCAGCGGCTTCGCTGGGCCAGGGAAGGTTGCCACAGGCCCCTGGCTTGTCCCTGCCAGGCTCCGGCCTGGGCTCAGCCTGACAGAGCCGACCTGGAGGACCCAGTCATTCTAGAGGCATGTCTCTCTCTGAGAAGGTCCCCAGAGCTCAGGAGACAGGACCGGCCCTGCCTCTCAAAGAGGTGAAGGGGTATGAAAGTCAGGACTTGCAGGGAGCAAATTCCCAGTCGAGCTCAGAGGGAACCGACTGCTGGAACAGTCAGAAAGGCCTGGATGCCCAGCTCCAGACGCAGCGGAGCGGGGAACCTCTGGGTGTTGGACAGTTTGCCCTCATCCGCCGGCCTCCTCCCAACTCGAAACTGAGAAAGCTGAGAAAACATCAGGATCTGGGCCTGTCTGGAGTCAGCGGTGTTGAGTTTCCCAAACTTCAAGCCCTCCGCCACCACCTCTGCTATTGTTTAACATTTTTCCTTAAGTTGACTCATTTTAAATACTTAAATACATGTTTGGGGAAAGAAAACCCGATACAGCTACTGCAAATTGAAAAGTGGGTGTTACTCACCATAAAGGGAAATGGGAAGAGATCAAAAAACAACTAAAACCAAGTGATCTAAAACATTTGAGCCACGGTGCTTGCTCGGGAATCACTTCGAGAGGGTGCGTGTGTGTGTGTGTGCGCGCGTGTGTGTGTGTGTATTGATTAGCAAGTATTGGAATTATTAAATACTGGATCTTTTTCAGAAGAGATGGGAGAATTGAGAAGGGGATGCTTCTTATTACTCAACAGTATTAATTCTCTGCCTCTAAGAGAAATCATACTGAGGACCCCAAAGGCCGCAGGGCCGTAGGGTTTAGTTAATATCATTCTCTGTTGAAGAGTATGTAAAAAAAAAATTAGGATTGAATAAAAACGTGTTGCCTTATTATAATTTACCCAATAATTGTGTCAATAATGAGTGTTAAACAGTATCACACGTAAAGTCTACAAAGGAGAGACTATCCAGGGTGGCCCTGAATGGTTGTGCAGGTTGCTCACTGAACAAAGGCACCCGGCTGAGGGGCGAAGAGGGTCCTGACTTCCAGTCTTTCTGTGCTCATCAAGCTGGTGCCTTGGCTTGGGGCTGCACTGGAAAAGAAGTGCCTTTCCCTAATTTCTACAAAGCTGAGGTATGACCTAGCCCTTATCTTAGTGATGGGGAAACTGAGGCTTAGAGAACTTGCCCAAGTCCCGACTGGAACCCCATCTGGTATTCTTAACTATGATTTGGGAAGGTAGTGCTGGGAGCTTGGGAGGGAGGTATTTGAAGACTAGCCCCCGGTTTGAAGGAAGGGAAAGGGCAGCCAGGCTGTAGGGTTTTCCCTTCACCTTGATCCTTACAGTTCATGTAAATATTTGGAGAGGACCTGGGCAAAGCTACGACTGAGGTCAAGGATGCTTTATCCCTGCTTGGGAATGGAGAGAAGGTGTCTGCTTTGCGTAGGCCTAACTGTAGGTGTTCGAACCTGTCCTTGCCTCTTTTTGGTTCAGTCTTCCCCGTATGAGTCTACGGACCAGAGTTCCATTTTGCTCCCACCCACACTGGAAATTTCCGATTCCTAAAGACACTCCGAGGAGCCGCGTTCCCCAGAGGGTGGGAATCAAGGGTTACCTCCGGTCACAGGCAGCCTTTTGGTGGTGGTGGCAGGGGCGGGGAGGTGGGCCTCTGCTGAGCTTTTGAAAAACTGAATTGATTGCCCACACTTGCTAGTGAGATAATTTTATTAAAAAATCCAGGTCTCAGTTCGTTTGAAAAACTCGAAGGCTAGGAAACACAAGACTCTCCTTTGTGAGCGCCCTTTCTTGATTCCCAGGCACCATCTTAAAAATGTCAACCCAGAAACTTTCTTTCTTCTTTGCTCCCTCCCTCCATTTCTCTTTGCAGCCAATCTGTCTTGAGTGCCTTCTGTGCGCTAGAAATGGTGTTAGGTGCAGAATGATGAGATAGCTGTTCCCACAGAGCTTCCGTTTTAGTGGGGGGGGGGCAATCAGAGAGCAAAACAGGAAAGCAAGTAGGACAAGTTAAGATAGAAGCAAGTACCACAAACAACACAGTGATACCGGGTGTGCCCGGTTGAATAGTGTCTTCCCCAAATTCGCCTCTTTCCCGGAACCCCAGAATGGGGCCTTATTTGGAAATAAGGCCACTGCAAACAGAATTCGTTGAAATGAAACGCCTCCTGGAGTCTTGTCTCCCACTGGAGTGGCATGGGGTCTTACTCCAGGAAAACTAGTGTCCTTGCGAGAAGAAGAGAAAAAGACACAGAGATAGACGCCGAGGGAGAAGCCACGTGCAGCCAAGGCAGAGATTGGAACGATGTATCTGCAAGCCGAGGAATGCCAAACAGTGCTGATTGTCACCAAATGCTAGAAAGACGCCAGAAGGAATTCTCCCCTAGAGCCTTCAGAGAGAGGGCGAATAGCCCTGCCGCATTTCAGACATCTAGGTTTTAGAACCATGGGAGAATACCTTTCTGTTGTTTCTAAGCCATATAACTTTGTGCAGCAGCCCTAGGCAATGAACTCTAGCAACGGTCCCCGAAAGTACAGTCTTTCCCAGGAAGCGAAAGTGATATTCCTAGGATAGTCGAAGTGCTATGATGGGGGTAGGAGAGCTGGTCCTTTATTTATTTACTTTTTAAAAAATTGTTTAACGTTTATTTATTTTGGGGCCAGAGAGAGACAGAGCATGCACGGGGGAGGGGCAGAGAGAGAGGGAGACACAGATTCGGAAACAGGCTCCAGGCTCCGAGCCATCAGCCCAGAGCCCGACGCGGGGCTCGAACTCGTGGACCGCGAGATCGTGACCTGAGCTGAAGTCGGACGCTTAACCGACTGAGCCACCCGGGCGCCCCTGAGCTGGTCCTTTGGAAAGCGTAATCACAAATCTGTGGGGAGGTGATATGTTGTGGCGGAGACGAGGCTACGACAGAAAGGTCCGGGGCAACTGTATTTTCAAGGGGCTCTATCCAATATGGTAGCCACTAGCCACATGTGGTTTATGGAACACTTGGAATGCAGCTGGTCCAAACTGAGATATGCTGAAAGCATACGGTGGCGGCATAAAGGACGCAGAGCAGGGTCAGCTCCATCAGCTTTCTTGTCTGCCCTTGGTATTACGGTATCCAAGCCAGGGTATTATGGTATATGGCAGAGAGAGCCCTCCCTTCCCCAAATACACAGCTTGCAAAGTGAACCTCAAGTCCCACGTTAGTCCACTTATGGCGCTAGAATTTGGTTCTTCTAAGGCGGAGGTCACAACCTGGTGTCCCGAAGATAATGCCCGTAGGCTTTGATCGTGTCGCAAAGTTTTAAAAGTCCAAGCAATCCTCACGTCCCGGGGGGCTGGTAAGCACCCAGGCTACAAGTGATCATGACATCTGCGTGCCAGGACCCGGGGTGACAGAGGGGTCTCCATCTGGAGGGCACAGTGAATCACACAGCCTGGCTCTTGAGGCTTCTGCCTGAAAGCGAAGGCGGGTTACTTCGGCTCACCTTCCGTTGGCCCGAGCCATCTCGTGGCCGAGCTTGAGTTCAAAAGCAAGAGGCTGCATGTGCCTCCGGCAGGGAGGGCGGCTCCTCGGGACACCTCTTGGGCCCACGTCAAATTCTTTCCACCCTGCCCTATTGTGGCTTCGACAAGCAGGTTCAGCCCCCACTCCAGACCTCTTTCTTCTTTGATGTACTGACCTGGGACGGCAGGAGGCACCTGTGGGCACCCACCTGTATGCCGCCTAGAAGTGCCAGGGAATTAGCACCTGTGGGGCTGCCCTTGACCTGTCGGGGGAGCGGACGGATAAAGGCTTCCCCTTCTGTTCTGGAGCAGGCGGTTCCGAGACGCAAGCCTTCAGTGCCTCGGAAGGTCCTAGCAGCATGTAGCTCCCATAGGGACGGTCAACCAAGAGCGCGCCTTTGCTCTTGCTGGTTTTCCCTCTCCCCCTTTCACTTCCTGGTCCTACCCCCTGGGATCATTTCCCATATAGGCCACCTGCATGCAAGCTTTGGCCTCAGGGCCTGATACCAGGAGACACTAGGCTGAGACACACAGAGAACCGGAGAAGGGAAACACAGTCTCTCGCCATTGCCCATATTTACTAGGGCGACTTATTAGGAGACCTCATATAAAATCCCAACGCTAGGATTTTCTCAGAAAATCAGTTCAGACCCAGATTCTGGCGGCGTCCCACAGGCTGGACTTGAATGGGGGTGGCACCTCCCTTGCAATGGGGACCCAAGTTCTCTGTTGAGCACATTTGCTCTCTGAGGGGGACGGCCATCACTTTTTCATGCTGCCTGTCTGGGTCCCGCAGGAAGTTAGTTAGGGGAGTTAGTTAGTTAGTCCCGTAGGGACTGTTAGTTGAGCTAGGTAGACATCTATGAGTTCTTGGAAATCTTTTGTATTATAGAGGCATCTTCCTCAACTGTTTTTTTTTTTTTTGTCTTTTCTTAGTTTTCTCTTTCCCCATTATATTTTATTTATTTATTTATTTATTTATTTTATTTATGCATTTATTTATTTATTTATTATTGTTATTTTTTTATTTTATTTTTATTTTTTTTTATTAAAAAAAAATTTTTTTTCAACGTTTATTTATTTTTGGGACAGCGAGAGACAGAGCATGAATGGGCGAGGGGCAGAGAGAGAGGGAGACACAGAATCGGAAACAGGCTCCAGGCTCCGGGCCATCAGCCCAGAGCCCGACGCGGGGCTCGAACTCACGGACCGCGAGATCGTGACCTGGCTGAAGCCGGACGCTTAACCGACTGTGCCACCCAGGCGCCCCTATTTATTATTTTTTTTAACGTTTATTTATTTTTGAGACACAGAGAGACAGAGCATGAACGGGGGAGGGTCAGAGAGAGGGAGACACAGAATCCGAAACAGGCTCCAGGCTCTGAGCTGTCAGCCCAGAGCCCGATGCGGGGCTCGAACTCACGGACCACGAGATCCTGACCTGAGCCGAAGTCGGACGCCCAACCGACTGAGCCACCCAGGCGCCCCTATGTGTTTTTTTTAAAGTAGGCTTCATGCCCAGCGTGGCACCCAGTGCAGGGCTTGAACTCGCGACCTGAGCCGAGATCCAGGGCCGGCCACTTAACCGACTGAGCCACCCAGGTGCCCCTCTTTGTCTTTTATTGTAACACAACCAGTTCTAGGAAACACGGGAGCTGACAGGGCCAGGAGGGTCGGGGCAGCGTGGGGCAGCTCGTGCCTTGTCGCCACTGCATTCCCGGTGCTTCCCCTGCGCGTGGTGGATGGCAGGTGCGGGTGCGTCTGGAATGTTTTGCCGTGTGAATGACCAGATGAATGACCGTGTCACCCAGCCTCCAGGGTGACCCCCGGTGGTCCCCAGCTCCTGTCCTTGTGGAGACCCTCCCCTTGAGCGTGGGCTGGACTTAGCGATTTACTTTTACTGAATAAAATACGGCACAAGTGATGAGATGCCACTTCGGAGGTTAGACCCGGTCACCAAAAGACTGTGGCTTCTGTCTTGGGCACTTTCTGTCTCTCTCTCACCCATGACTGGCTCCCATGTTGTGAGGTCACCCAGAGAGCTTATGGGGAGGCCCACGTGGCAAGGAAGGGAGGCCTGCCAGCAACCACGTGGGTGAGCAGGGGAGCAGATTATCGAGTCCCGGCTCTGTCTTCAGGGGACTGTAGTCCTAGCCAACCACTCGATCGCAACCTCGTGAGAAACCCTGGGCCACCATCATCTAGATTCCTGACTCACAAAAACTGTGAAATCATCAGCGTCTGTTGTTTGACGTTGGGAGGTGGGCCAGCCATCTGTTTTTGTAAATCAAGTTTTATTGATACAGAGAAAGGACCATTAGCGTACGAATTGCCTATGGCTGCTTTCATGCTCCAACCACAGGGGTCATTGAGTAGTTGCAGTGGAGACCACATGGCCCACAAATCTAAAATATTTACTATCTGGGGGCGCCTGGGTGGCTCAGTCCGTTAAGCGGCTGACTCTTGATTCGGCTCAGGTCATGATCTCATGGTTCATGGATTCAAGCCCAGCGTCAGGCTCTGTGCTGGTGGTGCGGAGCCTGCTTGGGATTCTGTCTCTTTCTCTCTCTCTCTCTCTCTCTCTCTGCCCCTCCCGTGCTCTCTCTCTCTCTCTCTCTCTCTCTCAAAATAAATAAATAAACTTTAAAATATTTACTGTCTGGCCCTTTAAAGAAAAGTTTGCTGATCCCAGTTGTAAGCTGCTCTGTTTTAGGATAATTCTTACGTGGCGATAGATAAGTAATGTAAGGACTGACACATCTAGAGCAATGGGTCTAACTGGGCTTGAATGTCTTGAGTTTGGGCTTCTGATGTCAGTTCAGCTCAATTTAATAGGTATTAACGGAGCATCTGTGCACCAGGTCTGGTCTCGATCATATTCCAGGACGCCACATTCAGTCCTTTGTCTACTGTCCTCTCAGGCACTTGCCCAGCCCATGGCGCACTGTGGGTACGCCAGATGTTTGACTGTAGATTTCAACCGGCTTTTCGGCACTAGAATTAGCAGCGCGCTCTTTGGAGCACGCTGGAGGACTCTGTAATCCTGAGGAGGTGAGCAGAGCAGGCAGGTATCCAGCTGTTCCGTACATGCATGGTTTGTTGTTTGTTCGAATATGGAAACACTCCTACGGCCTGTTGACCTAGCTCTCCCTGCCTCCATCTGGGAACAGTAATAGTTTCTACTACCTGGCATTTTCACGAAGACCAACTGACACACGGAAAGTGCTAAGAACGATGCCTTGGACCCAGTGAGCACTCAGCAAATGGGGCAAAAAAAAATGTTTAAACTCCAAGGGTCAAAAGAATAGGCTCAGAGCGGTCATGACAATGGCAAGATATATATTCAGTTAGCGTTGACTGAGCACAGACGAGGTACCTATGTGGACAGGGCTGGTTGCATGGGCATGTGACCTGCGCACCATGCCCCGTGCTTAGAAGTGCCCCGCACTTGGGGTGCCTGGGTGGCTCAGTCGGTTAAGTGTCTGACTTCAGCTCAGGTCATGATCTCACAGTTCATGAGTTCGAGTCCTTGCATCGGGCTCTGTGCTGATGGCTCGGCGCCTGGAGCCTGCTTCGGATTCTGTGTCTCCCTCTCTCTCTGCCCCTCCCCTGTTATTTCTCTCTGTCTCTCTCTGTCTCTCTCTCCCAAAAATAAATAAACATTTAAAAAATATTAAAAAAAAAAAAAAAGAAGGGTCCTGCACTTAGTTTCATGCTCTGCTATTGCAATCTTGGAATTCTTAGATAACTTTCCAACAAGGGACCCACCTTCTCATTTTGCACTGAGCCCTGAAGATTGCATAACTGGTCCTGCACACAGAAGTGGATGAGGTATCGGTCCCTCCGTCAGGAGCCCTGCAGGCGTGCGAGGTGGGCACACGGACCCACCGCAATTATATTTCAGAGTTACGCGCATCCTGGGGGAGTGTTGGGCCAACGCGTGCGCTCCCGTGCATCTTGGTTGGTTGGAAACAGCCAAGAAGACCCGCCTGAAGCCGCAAAGGCACCACACAGCAAAGGCGAAGCCTGCCCACCACCACCATGGAAACCCAGGGAGGAAAGAAAACCAGCCAGGAAACCGGCTCCCATGAGGCATCCGCTCAGGGAATGGGGCTTGGGTTTATCTTCGGCGAGAGGAATAAGCTCTTGAATTCTGAAATATTTTTGAAACCTTTGGAAAATCCCACTTTAATCACTGATGACAGTTTGACATTTTTCCAGCTGTTTAGAAGCAGCAGACAAGTCAGGTTGCTCGGCAGGGCACAGGCTGGCATGCTGGGATATGTGTGGGCTCTCGCCTCCCTCCCGATCTCTGGCTCCTCACGGCTTCGAGGAAGAAGGAAGGGAAAAAAAAAAAATCAACCCAGGCTCTTGCAGCGTTCGCACAATCCTGTGCCATCTGCATTTGGGAGTTTACTCCTGGAAGTAAAATCTTAATTGGGTAACTATTCCTTTCCTCTCCCCAGATCCGTGGACTCACCTCCCTCTCGCCAGCACACGATTCTGTGAGCTTCGGTGTCTTTCCTCATTAAATCTGCCCCCTAGTTGGGAGGACTGTTTCATTGGCTCACTGGCCACCAGTGACAGCCCCATTGTCCCTTCCGTGAGTCTCCCACGTGCACTTGAGACACGGATGCGGATTACAAACCAGGTCACATGGATTATTGGCAAACAAACAAACAAACAAAAAATATGGGCTCAAATGCCTAGCTCTGCCTTTTGCTCTCCGGGGAACCTTGGGGAAGTTTCTTGGCCTCTCGGTGCCTCAGTTTCCCCATCTGTGAAAGGCCGTGGGGAAAAATAAATTACTTAATCCGTGTAAAGCGCTCAGAACACATAATGGAGCGCTTAGGTGTATAATGATGAATTTAACAGATCTTAAAGGCATTCTTCCCATTTATCATGCAGGGATATACTATTAGCCTCCGCCATCCTATTCCCCTCCCTAAAATGTGACACACACGTGACACTACGGGCAGGTGAGGTTTTAAGCCCTTTACAAATCTTCCCCCGCTGAAACCTCAAAACGATATTATGAGGTCAGGACCGCGGTTTCTCCCCTTGTATGGATGAAGCAAAGTGAGGCACAGAGAGGTTAAATAACTTGCCTGAGGTAACACAGCTAGCGAGAAGCACATCCCAGCTTTCCTTAATTTCTGCAGGATGCCCTCTTCCTGTAAAGTGGGCCGAAAAGGGCAAACCGCGCAGGTTTCAAGATGCCGCTGTTGCCCGGGAAAGCGAAGAAGGCGGCCGTGGGTGGATGCTGAAGCCGCTCCCAGGGAAGGTGTGAGCTGGACCCTGAGCCCTTCTCACCCTCCGAGCCCACCATTCGTGATCTGGGGCTGGGGGGGGGGGGGCGCAAATGTTGAGCGTGTGCTCCACGTGTGGCCTGCCTCATGCTGGACACTGGGTAGAGGGGGGACACAGTGGCATACGAGCTGGCCAACCCCTGCCCTCTGGAGCTTACATTCTCCTGGGAGGATATAAACACGGACACACACAAACAAATTTAAAGACAATTTTAATGTTTATTCTTGAGAGAGAGAGAGAGAGAGAGACAGAGCATGAGCAGGGGAGGGGCGGAGAGAGAAAGGGAAACACAGAACCCGAAGCAGGCTCCAGGCTCCGAGCTGTCAGCACAGAGCCCGACGCGGGACTTGAACTCACAAACCACCAGCTCCTGACCCGAGCCGAAGTCAGAGGCTTAACCGACTGAGCCACCCAGGCGCCCCAGGAACAAATTTAAATAAGTATTTTCCGAGCTTGATAAGAGAACAGGAAGGACAAAACAGGAGGGTGGGAAAGGAAGTCATCGGGGAGGGAGGTGGCCTTGGAGAGAGCCCAGGGAGAGCCGGTTTGAGGACATCAGTCACCGGCTTAGAAAGAAATACCTGTCAAGTGGGACGGGCCTCACGGGAGCGCAGACCTATGCACCTGTTTTGATGCTCTGTTCTGGCTGTTTTAAAGTCTGAATAATTTTTAAGTTTATTTCTCTGAGAGACAGAGCGAGAGCACGTGTGCAAGCAGGGGAGGGGCAGAGAGAGGGAGAGAGACAGAATTTCTAGCAGGCTCCACACGGTCAGCCCAGAGCCGATGCGGGGTTGGAACCCACGAGAAGAGCACTTTATTTTTTCAACATTTTTATTTATTTTTTTGGGACAGAGAGAGACAGAGCATAAACAGGGGAGGGGCAGAGAGAGAGGGAGACACAGAATCGGAAACAGGCTCCAGGCTCCGAGCCATCAGCCCAGAGCCCGACGCGGGGCTCGAACTCACGGACCGCGAGATCGTGACCCGGCTGAAGTCGGACGCTTAACCGACTGCGCCACCCAGGCGCCCCCGTGTTTATGTTTATAGTTACAATTAGCTCATCGACGAGCGCCAGGAGCGTGTGGATAAATACACCAGCCTTCTCGTCCCTTCGTGGGATGATTCTGAGGCAGCCTCTGTGTGGTTCCTCCGAAGGCCCCAAGGGATTGAGGCCCGGTGGGAGCCTGTTCATCGACACTCTCTTTAATGGCTTTCCTCCCTTTCCTGTCTCATTTTCCCCATCGCCCCAGTGAGCTTCCTGGCGTCACCTCCCTCGTAGAGTTCCTGTACCCGAATCCTTTGCTCGCCGTCTGCTTTTGGGAACTCAAATTAAGACATGGCTCTAGGGGCGCCTGGGTGGCGCAGTCGGTTAAGCGTCCGACTTCAGCCAGGTCACGATCTCGCGGTCCGTGAGTTCGAGCCCCGTGTTGGGCTCTGGGCTGATGGCTCGAAGCCTGGAGGCTGTTTCCGATTCTGTGTCTCCCTCTCTCTCTGCCCCTCCCCCGTTCATGCTCTGTCTCTCTCTGTCCCAAAAATAAATAAACTTTGAAAAAAAAAATTTTAAATAAAAAAAGACATGGCTCTACCATGCCAGGCCCAGATCCACACAACTCGACTTCAGATGCTCAACTTGCCGTTCTAAACAGATATTGAAATACTGACAACTTGCCCTGTGACCTCAGGCCAATCACCACCTGTCAGGAGTCTGGGTTTTCACCCAACAGGTGAAATCATGGTCAGGTCTCCACCTTTCCAATATGGCTGTAAACGCCAGAGGCCGTAACGCCCAGGAAAAGAATAAAGACGAGGGATGTATACCAAGTTGGGTGGCTGACCCCTGCTCTGGTGGAGACGTGCGGTCGGTCCTGTCCACGATCCCCTCCCGCTTCTGAGGGCAGCCTCCCTACCCTCTTGAGGAATGACATCTCTCTCAACCCCAGGCCTTGTTCTGGGGTGGCTCAGATCCCGCCCCGGCTTCAGGGGTAAGAGTGTGACCCTGGCCTTGCTAGTAAGTGTATTTATTGCCACGAGACACAGTGATGGGTTCAAGATTGATACAAGACTCAAGTTACGTCCGTGATGCTAAATTCTGTTGCTGTTGCTTTTTCACCCTGCAACTATTGAGAAAAAGAGATTCTGTTTCTGTCAGGGAAAGCCGAACGTATCCACAAAGGGAAGATTCAATTAGGTAATGGAAGGAACACAGAGAAAAGCAGAACGGAGACACGCAGGAGGGACCAGGGAAGGAGAGGGGGAAAATGAGCCTGATGACGTTTCTTGCACACGGCTGGAAGTCCTGGATCCAGCCACGCCTGAAATCCACACAGTTGCCTTCTTTGCTTAAGTCGGTTCGAATTGGGTTTTTGCTTCCTGTGACCGAGAAGCCCCCAAGATATATGTACTAAACGTGAGATGGTTAACAATATTTGAGGTCTCTTTCAGTTCTGCCTTTCCAGCCAGACTGTAAGGTCCCCAAAGGCAGGAAGCAGGCTAGATGTTCTGCGGTCAGTAGGCTGAGAGATCTGTGTTGCCTGGCGGCCGAGCAGAATGTCGAATACGGGGAGCCAGGGACCAAAGGCCTGGAGAACTGGAGGAAGGGAAGGGAGCGCTTGGAGACAGGGCAGGTTGATTGCGTGTTCAGTCCCACATTTCTCTGCGGAATCTGCGCTAGAGGCTTGAGGCTAGGTTACGGGTAGTTCAGATACTTCATGGAGCTCGTAGCTGAGTGGAGAAAACGGGTATGAAGCAAAAGTCATCACGGTAATAACACGATAGATACGGACGTGGGGCCTGCGCGCGTGTGCGTGCCCTCCTCTCCCCTCGAGGCTCTTGTGAATGAGTTCGTCGAGGTAAATTGTCGCCGGAAGGTTAGGGTCACCCAGGGAGCAGTCTGGAAAGCTGGTTGGGGGCTACCTGGCAGTGTTCAGAGCAACAAGACCATGGCGCTCCGGCCATCAGATTGCTTCCAGGGAAGGACGTGCGCCTGGTGCCTTCAGAGTCATTTGCTTGTGATGGGAAATGGGGAGAACGCCACCAGAGTGGGTCAACCCACTCCGACCGTGGCCTTGCCTACACGTTTCCCCCTACGGCTGCTCTCTGTAGGGAGTGGAGGGGGCTGAGGCTGAGAGGAGGTGAACGCGCTGGACGATCAAGCGTGGGTTTTCTTTCACGTTGGCACGAGGCCTGGGAGAGGAATGTGCTCTGTGGGGTGAGCATGAGGGAGGGCATCTCATGCCTCACTAATAACTGGCCTCCCAGAGTGGGTGTCTGTCCCCATGGGCACAGGCCACGTGTCTAATTGCTGTCCTAATAAACTGCCCTCCCAGATTAGCTCCATCGGTGCTGGAGAGGGAACATGGTCCCCAGTGGCTGGAGCCCAGGATGCATCGGAAAAAGATGGGGGGGAGGGTAGGGAGATTCGGAGCAGGGGTTTTGGGGTCAGACAGACCCGGATCCTCACTCTGTCCCTTACTACCTGGGTGACATTGGAGAAGCCACTCAGCCTCTCTGGGCCTCGGTTTCCTCGCCTGTAAAGTGGGCAACCTCTTGCAGGGTTTTCCCACCAACATGGTAGCTGATGGTGGGATTAATCCCATAGCAGAGGGATTGGATGATGTTGCTTTTCGTTGACTTTTTCTCATTTTCTGTCTCTCTTTTTTTCTTTTTTCTTTTTTTTTTTTTTTTTTTGTACCACAACTATGTCGATCTTTTGAATGAAGGGTGAGCCAGTGAGTGGTTTAGAACATGAAAGGGTTGGGGGGGGGGCCTGGGTGGCTCAGTCGGTTAAGCGTCTGACTTCAGCTCAGGTCATGATCTCACGGTTCGTGGGTTCGAGCCCCGCGTCGGGCTCTGGGCTGACAGCTCAGAACCTGGAGCCTGCTTCGGATTCTGCGTCTCGCTCTTTCTCTCTGCCCCTCCCCTGCAAAACTAAACGTTAAAAAAAGAAAAAGATCATGAAAAGACTGAAAGACTGGTAAAGGGAAGAGGGGAACAGACAGAGTGGAATTTAGAGGCAACCAGCAGTCATTTTGGGGACACGGGGTCCAAGGATCAGTGAGAGAAATACCAGTCTTCTTTAGGAGCAACTTGGGAGCCCAAAGGTCTCAGGCAGGCCACAGAAGCCGGGGCTGGGGCGGGAAGTTCCGTTCGGGGCCACCCTGCATGAGGGAGAAGGGGCTGGTGCCATATTTGCCGTCAGGACTGGAGCAAGACAGCAGAAGGGGAGAAGGATCTCGAGGAGCAGGAGAGGGTCTGGCCACAAGCCATGGGGGAAGGCAGAGGAGGGGCCAGGACAGGCACCCACACCAGAGGAGGGCCCCGGCTCACCTGCATAGTCCCTCCTTTGTAAAAGGAGAAATAGAAAGAAACTGTATTTTTTAAAATTTATTATTTATTTATTTTGAGAGAGACACAGACAGCACGAGAGGGGGAGGGGCAGAGAGAGAGGGACAGAGAGAGAGGACCCCAAGCAGACCCCACGCTGCCATCGCCGAGCGCGACGTGGGGCTCGAACTCACGGAACTGTGAGACCATGACCCGAGCTGAAACCAAGAGTTGGATCCTTCACCAAATGAGCCACCGAGGAAAGAAAGAAATGTATTAATCTTAGACCCCCCCCGCCAAGTATCTCTATCCAGCCCCGTTTCCTGATTTGACGAGAGAGCCCTGCGGGGAGGGTCATCGCTGTCTCAGGTTGGCAGTAAACCCAGCACCTGGCACCTACCGAGGTCTAAAAAATATTACCATTCACCCAGTTTAACCCGAATATAAGCTGGGGCCCTATGTGGCTCAGTCTTACTTTGCTGTTGTATTTAGAGGAACAGAGTCCAAAATTAAAACAACAACAACAGAAACCACACAGGGTTTTGAAAGGATCCTAATCTTTACTTGTGGCTCTTAAAATACTTCCATGTGGATTCAATTCGCGATCCCGAGTGCCACTTCCTAAAATCCCCTTTTCTCTCCTCCCTTCCTCACAGCCCCCCCCTGCAGCTGCCATGGAGATGGTTGTTCTCCAAATGCTGTCCCCAAATCTGTTCCTCATCTCCAGCCTACATGGCATTTCCTCTTCCTCCTTTCCACATGTCACACGTCACTGCCTCTTGCCAGATGTCCCTGGAATTTCTGCTCTGGCCAAAGAACGTGCTGGAAGGGTTGGAGAACACATGAGCTCCTTGCGTCAAGCTCTTCCTTATTCTCTTCAAGGGGATTCACGCAGACATCAGTGATCGAATGAACAGAAAGACTTGGTTGACAAAAGGATCTGGGTTTGGATCCTGGATCTTCTTCTTCTTTTTTTAATTTTTTTTAATGTTTATTTATTATTGAGAGAGAGAAACAGAGCATGAGCAGCGGAGAGGCAGAGAGAGAGGAAGACACAGAATCCGAAGCGGGCTCCAGGCTCTGAGCTGGCAGCACAGAGCCCGACGCGGGGCTCGAACTCACAGAGTGTGAGATCATGACCTGAACTGAAGTCAGACGCTCAACCGACTGAGCCACCCAGGCGCCCCCTGGATCTTCTTCTTGGTCACCATGTGACTTTGTACAAGTTATGAAACCGTTCAGAAAGTCAGTGCCTTTGTGAGCAAAACAGGGTAAGATACACTTACCCCAGAGAATGTTTAGAATTCAATGAGTTAATTCATTTAGACCTATACCAGTGCCCAACATGGAGTTAGCACGGATAAGCGTGGGCTAAGTCATCACCATCACCATCCTGAGATTTTTTTCCCCATCGACAGGAAGAAAAATGCTGACCCTCTTCTGCTCCAGGGGAGAGGGCTCGGTTTCCCTTGACACCTCCTCCCTCCTTCCCCTCCTTCTTTCCTCCTTTTTAAACAATTTTATTCACTTATTTTGAGAGAGAAAGAGAGAGGATCCCAAGCAGGCTCCACACTGTTAGCACAGAGCCCGACGTGGAGCTCGAACTCGTGAACAGTGAGATCACGACCTGAGCCAAAAGCAAAAGTCAGATGCTTAACCAACTGAGCCACCCAGGCATTCCCTCTTTCCTCCTTCTTATTTCTCTTCTCTTTCCTCTTCTCCACCTTCCCATCATTATCACTATTGTCACCATTATGGGGCTCTGGAACCAGGTTGTCTGAGTTCAGATCTTGCCTCTACCATTTATGGGGATCCAGGGAAACGACTTAACTTCTACACAACTTCTCGCTCTTGAAAAAGGGTTATTAATGATACCTACCTTATAGAATTGCTATCAGAATTACAGCTGATACCGTATACAAAGAGCTTAGAAGAATATTTTCCTACGGTAGGTACCCAACAAGCGTTATTTTGTCGTATGTGGAGGGTAAAGGCAGAATCCGGGTTTGGAGCCAGTTCTGACAGCGAAATCTACCTTTGTGACAACTCTTCTGCCTCCTTCCTTAGGTTTTGCTCTGGGGCCATTGGTAGTGACAAGAACGTTCCCTCCCTGTATGCCCAAAGGTATTGAAAGCCGAGTCTTGAAGAGGTATTTGTAGACTCACATTCAAAACAGCGTTCTTCACAATAGCTAAGGGGGGCAGGAACTCCCATGCCCATGAGTGGATAAACAAAACGTGGCCTATGCGCACAATGGAATATTATTCAGCCTTAAGAAGGAAGGAAATTCTGACACCTGCTACGACCCGGATGAACCGTGAGGGCGTTAGGCTAAGGAAATGACCCAGTCACAAGAGACAACTGTTGCATGACTCTACTTCTCGGAGGTACTTAGAATAGTCAAATTCATGGGGACAGAAAGCAGAATGGAGGTTGCCGGAGGAGGGGAGAGGGGGGAGGGCGTCACTGTTTAACGGGGACAGACTTTTATTCTTTTCAAGATGAAAAGAGTTCTGGGGACGGACGGTGGTGATGGCTGCCCAGCAATGCGAATCTTCTTAACGGGGCTGAACTGTACAGTTAAAGAGTGATGATGGGAATTTTTACATTGTGTGTATTTTACCTCAATAAAACAAAAAAGAAGAAAAAAGTTGCACCCCCCCTTCTGCCCCAGGAAAGAGGTGACGGGACTCAGTTTCCCTTGAGTCCCTTTGTTGCTTACCTGGCGGCTGTAGTTAACCTCACTAGTGACTCTATCTCTCGCTGATGCCCTGAGCCGTGGACGTCCTACCGGGAGGGGTTCATGGCCAACAGCTGTCCTCGCTCTTCCTCGAGAAGGGCCAGCAGTGTGAGGGGGCCAGCCAGAGGCCCAGTCAACCAGGAGGTCTTTAAAATGGACTCATTTCGGGGCGCCTGGGTGGCTCAGTCGGTTGAGCGTCTGACTTCAGCTCAGGTCACGATCTCGCGGTCCGTGAGTTCGAGCCCCGCGTCGGGCTCTGGGCTGACGGCTCGGAGCCTGGAGCCTGCTTCCGATTCTGTGTCTCCCTCTCTCTCTGCCCCTCCCCCGTTCATGCTCTGTCTCTCTCTGTCTCAAAAATAAATAAAACGTTTAAAAAAAATTTTTAAAAAGAAAAAAATAAAATGGACTCATTTCAGCGCGCCTGGGTGGCTCAGTCGGTTGAGGGTCTGACTTTTGGTTTCAGCTCAGGTCGTGATCTCACGGTTTCGTGGGTTCGAGCCTTGCTTGGGATTCTCTCTCTCTCTCTCCCCGTCTCCCTCTGCTCCTCCCCCGCTCACGCGGTCTCTGTCTCTCTCAAAATAAATAAATAAATACACTTTAACAAACGGATGCATTTCAAACTCTGAGGGAAAAGTCTCATTTTATTTTCAGTGTGTCGGAGAAAAGGAGAAATCTTGTGTGTGTTGCTACAGAGGCCCGACTGCCTCCTCCTTTGTCACAAAGCTCCCAGCCACGTCCCAACTGTGTTCTCATTAGGGTCCCGCTGGTGAGGGAGCCCTTCGAGTCAGATGGGGCACCCTGTGCAGTGACTTGTGGAGAGATTTTTTTTTTTTTTTCTTCTTCCAGTTGATTTGCTAATGTCTGCTGGGATTCTGTGAAACCAAAGTTTTGAGATCTTCTCCTGGGTCAGGAGGTGAGGGGACCACGCACTGGAAGAAATTGCTTCCTCTGGAATAGCCTTGATTGGAATTCTGAAAAAAATGAAGGCAATTTGGAACACAGAAAGGGAGCTAAGCTGTGGGCTAAGCAGCAAATTGAGCTTTTATTTTCTCCCCTCCCTCCCTTTCTCTTTTGGCTTAATTTTTCTCCCTGTCTTTCCGGTGTTCCTGGTCTCATTCCTCTCTGCCAAGCTGTTTCTATTTTCTACTTAAAAACCCCGTTTATGGGGCGCCTGGGTGGCGCAGTCGGTTAAGCGTCCGACTTCAGCTCAGGTCACGATCTCGCGGTCCGTGAGTTCGAGCCCCGCGTCGGGCTCTGGGCTGATGGCTCGGAGCCTGGAGCCTGTTTCCGATGCTGTGTCTCCCTCTCTCTCTGCCCCTCCCCTGTTCGTGCTCTGTCTCTCTCTGTCCCAAAAATAAATAAACGTTGAAAAAAAAATTTAAAAAAAAAAAACCCGTTTAAACCGCTGGCCCTGTGGGAACTCTGATTATTTCTGATTAAAACCTTGTCTTCGTCCGGACTCCCCCAGGAACAGATCCTAAGGTAAAGGCTGATGCGCAGGTGGTTTGTTTGGGAAGATCCCGGGGAGCAGGAGCCCAGGAGGGAGCAGGGGTGCTGCGGGGGTCCGTGGGTGAAACGGGGGGGGGGGGCGACACCCTGCAGGGGTGCATCGTGAAGCCAGTTATAGGTACTATCTACCTGGGCAACAGAAGTTTTTTCCCATCACGTTCCACCCCTGTGGGTCAAGGATGGCCCCTTGTGTCTCTGGGGTGCACATGCCCAGTGAGCGCTGAGCCCTGAGAAGCCCCAGGGTATCAGAGGAGTCTCAGGACAAGAAGCCAGACGAATCTGGTGGAGCCTTGACCTTGCAGGGGGCTCTGTGCTTGTACCTTCAAGAGGCTGGCCGAAGCCCGTATGGCACCGATGTCCGCAGAGGTGGCTGGAGTCAGACGGGGGCCCAGAAATGCGCCGTTAGAGACCTTTAGACCCCCAAAGCACAGAAAAGCTCCCGGGAAAGGTAATTCAACAGGCAGCTAGCTTTTACTTAAAGCGTAAAAGAATTCAACAGGGGCCCCAGTTCAAATGCCTGCCTCTGTGATTTCTGGAACAGCGGCTATCGACTGCCTTAGCTGTGTTCTCTAGTTTGGGGGGCTCCCACTCTGCCCCTGCCCTTAGCTCGAGCTCAGTCTCCTCGTCGGGGACGGCCAGCCGGCCAGACCACAGCTAAGACCGCAGCTGCTACTGAGGGCATGCTCCTCACGCGTGGGCTCTGAGGGTTAGATCAGACCATGGGTCGGACACAGACTCACTGCCGCGCAAGCGCGGTCACTGGCTTTTTCACGTACATTATTATTGCCCCTATACTAGAGTCTTGGATATTATTGAGAATCGAGGGAAAGAGTGAAAAAAAAACCCCAAAAAACCAAAACCCTTTCTTATTTAGGAGGTGGGGCGTTCCTAGGCTGGTGGAAATGTCTACATATGAATAACGTTATGATGATGATGATTATATATTTAATATATATGTTTAGTTGGATTCACGGCACATTTCCTGGGTCCCTTGTAGGTGCTCGGCACTGTGGGGGACACAGCGGGGACCCGGAGGGGAAGCATGCCGTTGGCAGCCCCCCCCCACCGTGTCCCCGCTGTCTCCCCGAGAGGTCCCCTGTCGCCTCCGTGGACCGTTCTGTGGACCACGGCTTCCTACGTGGCGCAGTGGTTCACATCAACAATGCAGCCATCGTGCGTCTTTCCTGGGCTTTCCTTCCTGTCTTACTTCTCACTCCCCTATGCTTCCTGGGGTCACAACGCCCACCCAGGATAGTTAAAACTCAATTCTTTTCTTTTTTAAAAAACACTTTTTAAGCATTTTATTTATTTTTGAGAGAGACAGAGAGAGAAAGACAGAGTGAGAGCAGGGGAGGGGCAGAGAGAGAGAATCCGAAGCAGGCTCCGGGCTCCAAGCTGTCAGCACAGAGCCCGACGCGGGGCTCGAACTCATGAGCCGCGAGATCATGGCCTGAGCACAAGTCGAGCGCTTAACCGACTGAGCCACCCGGGGAACCCCTTACAACTTAACTCTTAAATTTCGTTCTGATTAGGGGAGTACTTCTCGCTCACGGTAAACAATTTTGACACCACAAAAACGCCTAGCACAGGAAATAAGAGTTCTTTGAGATCTCAGACTTCTGCCTCTTGAACTCTCACGACTCCTAACGGTTGGGTGAACATTTCTCCGTATCCTTTTCCTTTTGCTAACAAAGACAACCGTTTTTATTATGTTAAAAAATGGAATCACGGTATCATAATATTCTCTGACTTCTTCCCATTTGAGGTGCGTATTCCCAACGTAGTCCCTCCAGCTCTGCCCCATTCCCTTTGCTCGTTGCTCCATGAATTGGTAGAACACATGATATTTTGTAAATCTAAGACCTTGCAGGTGAACTACTGGGTGATAACCAGTATTTTGCCATTGTATAGAAGGTATAGTAAGTTTGTTTGCACATGTGCTTTGCACCCTGGTGTTGACATCCTTAGGGGATAATTTCTTAGACACGGAATTGCTGGCTAAAGAGAACCTACATTTATTTATTTATTTGTTTATTTTGAGGGAGAGAGAGAGAGCGAGCATGAGCGAGCAGGGGAGGGGAAGAGGGAGAGAGAGAGAGAATCTGGACCAGGCTCCACACCCAGTGCAGAGCCCAGTGTGGGGCTCAGTCTCACAACCAAGAGATCATGACCTGAGCCAGCCGAGCCACCCAGGTGCCCCAAGAGAACCTACATTTAAATTCTAACAGATCTTGTCCAATTATGCTCCAAGATCATTGCACTGACTTACCCTCATGAGGTTTGCTGTCACCGGCAAGAAGGTTGGGGTGCTCTTAGGGTGGTTATGAGCCAGAGAGAAGAGCAAATTGGGGGCACAGGGTTGGTCACCCCAAATGTGTACTTGCCACCCTGTCCTTACTATGCAGTTCACAGCCTGTAGCCCTCCCAAAGCTCCATTAGAAGGTCACCCTCTTTTCTCTTTCAGGGGGGCCCTGGAGAGTGGGCAGTGGAGTTTTGTAATGCCTGGAAGACACAGAGGTTCTAGAAATACTTTTCTGTTCCTGGTCTGTGTGTTTCTGGCCAGTCAGCAGAGAGATGGTCAGATGCGAATCCCAGGTCGGCCGCACCCAGAGTGTGCAACTTCGGGAGAGTCGCCTACCTCCCTGGACTGTTTGTTTCTTTTTGCTTTTGCTTTTGTTTTGTTTTTTTCACCTGAAAAATGGAGGTCAGGATACTTGCTTTCTGCACTTGTGATATTTGTTAGGTTCATGCTTAACCTAAATGCTGTAATAGAAAGTCCCTCAATCTCAGGGCACCTGGGTGGCGCAGTCGGTTAAGCGTCCGACTTCAGCTCAGGTCACGATCTCACAGACTGTGAGTTTGAGCCCCGCGTCGGGCTCTGGGCTGATGGCTCAGAGCCTGGAGCCTGTTTCCGATTCTGTGTCTCCCTCTCTCTCTGCCCCTCCCCCGTTCATGCTCTGTCTCTCTCTGTCCCCAAAATAAATAAACGTTAAAAAAAAAATTAAAAAAAAAAAAAAAAGAAAGTCCCTCAATCTCCATGCCTTAACCCAATAGATACATTTCTTTCTCACTCAATTATATCCTAAATGGGTGTTTCTAACTGGTGGGGGGCGGGGGGCCAAGTTCCTTTCATCTGTGGTTCTTTGACACACCGCCCCTAGGTCCCCAGACTTGCGCATGTCAAGTAAGTGAGGAGAAATGAGCGTGTGAAGAATGGCCGTGGGAGGGTTGCCAGGCCGGGCCTAGAGGAGGTGCACATCAGTCCTGCCCACATTCCATCAGCCAGATGGTGGGGCAGCCACGAAAATGCGCCTCTCAGGGCTCCCACCATGGGGAGAAAAAGTGCCTCAAAGCCCCAGCTGCTGTCCTGGATTTACCATCACGATCACGCGAACAGAGGCCATGCTTCTCCTGGGCTGCTCCCAGCTGATGACTAAGCACGGCAGAAGTCTTTACCCAGGCTTCCTCTGGCGAGGCCAGGGCCTCCCCCAGTGGGCAGCTAGGACTCAAAGACAGCCCGTCGGCCTGGCCCAAACTTTCTTGGAAGCATGACACAGTCTGAGGCTTGTTCTACTCAGTCCTTTCTCCCCACTTGATTCCCGCGGATGTCAGACCCTCCTGTGGCCTGAAAGCTCTCACCTTTTCTCTGTGCCCCCCCCCATAAAACCCTTACTTGTCTAGTCCCACCTTTCGCCTTCACTTCTCAACCAACCTGAACTAAAGCACGTGACCGCCCACAACTGCAAGGGAGTCTGGGAAATGTAGTTCAGCTGCGCGTCCGGGAGGAGAAGGAAGCGGGTCTGGTGAACCGTGAGCCTGTGCCCCGCACGCAGCGATGCAGTAATGGCTCCTGTTGTCGCTATGGCCCTTTGTACCGAGGTGTCAAGTCCCCGCCAAGCACGTGGTGCATCCCTTCATCACGACATGTGGCCTGGCCTAGCCGGCGGTCTGACCCCTCCACGGGGGTTCCTCTAAGTTAGAGCCGAGAAAGACACACAGGCACGTCCCAAGATGGGGGGGGGGGGGGGTGTCATCCTTAGAGAAGCCACCTCTGGGGACATCTCTTCGGCAGTCGCCCCAACTCACCCTCCGGAGCTACTTTGCCCGGCTGGTCCCTCTGATGGAAGCCAGGTGCCGTGGGGTGGCCGAGGCCGGCCCTTGGGAGAAACCGTACATCTCCCAAGGAGCCCCTTTGCCCATCACCGGCGCCCCCCGCCACGCCTGCTTCCAAGGGCCGCCAATGCTTTAAAAGCTCCATAAATGCTGATAATTCCCGCATTAAACTTCACTTTATTATTTTCTCTGGGTGCAGGTATGCGGATGATATGAGGCCTCGCTGCATTTACATACAAATTGAAGATTTTTATTAATCAGTCCAGTACCGGGGATCCAACGCTAACAGTCCATCAGGCCCTTAAATACATTTGGTGACATTTTTACCATGCATTAGCATGATAGGGCAAGGCGAATATAATGTACCAATGATTGCTTTTCCATTGAAAGCACAAACGGTTTCATTTTTCCTGTCATCTCAAATAAGTGTTAAAGAGGGTTTGGAGGCTGTTGTGTCCGTGCCGTATGCTCAGGACTTACAAACACTGATGAGCGCATTAAATAACCATTAGCGTCTCGGCCTGGACCACAGGACCGTCCCTCCTCTTCAGAATTTATTCTTTGATTTAAAGTGAAGGCAATCTGTGGTCGCTTTCATAAAGTCCTGCGGCCCCTCCATTCTCCCTCCAACAAAATGCATTACAACAGTAATTTTATGACTGTTAAAATAACTGTCGTTAACAAGCACTTAATTAAAATGTACAATAAATAGCCGACTGCAGCCTTATCTGCTCTCCGGAGCGGCCACGGCCGAGACTGCAAATGCCCAGGCCTGCTGTTGCCCAGCTTGTTTGCAGATTAATTGCTTTTCGAGCTGGCAGGAGCTGCCTCTTCAGCAGCCAGATCGTAAATGACCAGATAGGGACTTTATCAATCAGGCGTGTGCGCCTGTGACCGCTGGTGGGCAGGCAGGAAGGGCTGGAGGGTGGGCGGAGGGCAAGCCTTGGGTGGGTGGGCAGCAAGGGAGGTGGCGGAATGGGGGTGATGGAGAAAACCTGGTTGACGGGACTCCCGGGGGGGGGGGGGCGGGGCTGGCCTGCTCCAGCCCCCACTGGGACAGCCCTCGCCTAACAACAGCTCTGATGACGGTAATCATAGCCAGCACTTAACTGTGGGCCGATGCTTTATTTCTATCACCTTATTTAACTCCAACGACAACGGCGGTGAGGTGGTTATTGTTAGGATTCTCACTGATGCACGAGGAAACAGAGGCTCAGAGAGGTTAAGTGGCTTGCCCAGGGTCACACAGTGCGTAGCGGCACATCTGGGATTCGAGCCCGGGCGCGGATGATCATTCCGCGGGAGGGGCGCTTAACCCCCATCCCGGGCCGTCTCCTCGGGGATGTGAATTTATTGCGTGCCTGTCACATACCTGCAGCTGTGCTGAAGTCTACGTTTATTGCTTCACGTGGTGGGGGGGGGGGGGCTGTCTTTAATAAACGCATATTTATGAAGTGCCTACTATGTGTCCGGGCCGTGCTAGACGCCAGAGGTGCAAAGGGGAGCCCGAAGAATCTGATCTGTGCCCTCAGCTCGCAGGCCAGTGGGGAAGACGGCTGTTGAGCAGGTAATGCGATCACAGAGCAGAGTACCTTCCAGTTTTTTTCTTGTCGATGTTTGCTTATTTTTGAGAGGGAGAGAGAGAGAGAGAGAGACATAATGTGAGCGGGGGAGGGGCAGAGAGAGAGGGAGACACAGAACCCAAAGCAGGCCCGACGCGGGGCTCGAAGTCAAGAGCAGAGAGCTCACGACCGGAGCTGAAGTCGAATGCTTCAACAACTGAGCCACTCAGGTGCCCCAAGCAGAGTACCTTAAAAAGACTGTGTGTGTGTGTGTGTGTGTGTGTGTGTGTGTGTGTACGAGTGGGATCAAGGACAGCTTCCAAGAGGACGTGACTTTTAAGCTGAGCTGAGGAGAAAGAGAAGCAGGGGCCAGCCAGGCGAAGGGCAGGCGAACAAGGGTTCCGGGCAGGGAGACAGTTGAAGGCATGGAGGACAGCGCCCACGCCGGGTCCCAGCCCCTGGCGGAAGGTCGGAAGTTCCACGTGGCTGGGCTTTGGAGGGGCACGTGTAAATGGGAAAGGATGGGACCCAGGGAGTCGGCGGTGCTAGATGGAGGAGAGCCTCGGGAACCCTGCGGGGTAACCCGAGAGCTGAGTGTGTTTTCCAAGGGGCCTCACTGAGGCTGGGCCTTGCCAACAACATCCTGACGTAGGTATCACTATTCCCGTTTTTACAGCTAAAGACACAGAGGCATACCCGGGGACGGGTAAGTGGCTCCCCCCGAGGTCACCGGGCCAGAGGCAGCTGGGGCAGCTGACGGGGGGGGGGGGGCAGGAGGCCATCTGCACCCGGGTGCCCAGAGCCTGCTCACCTCTGCTCACTCCCTCCCCCGTGTGATTCTTGTCACCGTCCAGGACGGGGATTACTTTGGGGTTTGTTGCTGGTACCTTGGTACCACCAAAACTCCCGAGTCACAAAGATGATTCTCTTAAAATTGCGGACTGCGTCCCTTTAGAATTCCAGGTTGCGATGGTTCTTCCTGGACCCCCAGGCAGGAAGATAGCTATGGACAGGTCTGGGAACAACGGGTGGGAATGCTTTCCCCTTCCAAACAGCAGAATAACCCAGAAGACCCAGCCAACCAACCCAAGCAACCAGTCACTCACATGCTTTGACAAGAGGTCTGGCGGAGGGCAGCTCCAATTTTGGTGAGGAGTCCAACCATATCGCAGACGACCTTTTCCCTCCATTCTCCTCGGCGTGCGGGGCTTTCACTCTTCGACTCTTGCACACTGGCCACAGAATGGCTGCCAGATGAAAGGTAGGAAGGGAAGGTGCGGAGGGGGGAGAGATTTTCGGAAGGCCGGCAGCACCCTCCTCTATGTGTCATTGGCCAAGTCTAAGTCCCATGGTCCTCTAGTCGAAGGATGTGTTGGAAAGCGGCTGCGCAACGGCTGGCCTGCTGTGGTCGGTGGCGTGTTGGGCGCACAGCCGCCCTGAGCGACATGGGAGATCTCCCAGCAAGCAGGAAAGGGGAGGGTGGATGGTGGAGGGAAGATATCATCAAGGGACCCGGCGGTCATTGTGTGTCAGGAATTCGGCTAACAATTGGCTTTGAAGCCTCACCGTTCTCTCAGAGAGCCTCAAAACAGAGGCTCTGGCTCAGACTCGGATCCGTCTGACCCCAGGCTCCCCGCTCTCAAACTCCACGCCATAGGTCTATAGCCACTGCAGCCCCTAGGGGGTGAGGGAGGCCCGCCCAATCCCCAGGCGGTTTGAGGGGCAGAGAGCCCCCTGTCCCCTTTGTGCCAGACACCCCAAGGCTTCAGACTCGAGGCTGACTTTGGGGTCTCTCTCCCGAGGGCCACCTTCACCCACCCCATCATCTGACCACGTGGCAGAGAACATTCTCTCACCAGCCGGTGGTGAGCTCCTTTGGGGCGAACCATAGATCTTGGACTCATTTTTAAAAACTCAGCTTTGGGGCGCCTGGGTGGCTCAGTCGGTTAAGCGTCTGACTTCGGCTCAGGTCACGATCTCACGGTTCGTGGGTTCGAGCCCCGCGTGGGACTCTGGGCTGACGGCTCGGAGCCCGGAGCCTGTTTCGGATTCTGTGTCTCCCTCTCTCTGACCCTCTCCCATTCATGCTCTGTCTCTCTCTGTCTCAAAAATAAATACAAAACCATTAAAAAAAATAAAAACTCAGCTTTATTATGGTAGGAAAAGCTCCCCCCTCCCCAAATAAAGGATGGATACAAAATAATGGTAGATTTTTTTTTTCTTTTAAGGAAAGTTATCAAGCTCTTTGCAGCGTTTATGTTTGTGATGTCTACTATCCGTCTCACGCTGCGGGGGCGGGGGGGGGTGCGGGTGGCGGGTGGCGGGTAGGGCATTGGTAACAAAGCGAATGCAGGCAGCTAAAGGGTCAGGCAGGTGCCTGGCTGCATCCCTGAGCCTGGAAATGCATGAGACTGCTACTAATGTGCAAGCTTTATTCATATGGACCCATCCCCAGCCTCACAAATAAATGGAGACCGGCCAAACACACAGACTGATGTCGAGGGTGGGGTGGCGTGCAGGGAAATGCTTCCGATCTTGGCATCTGGGAAGATATTCAACCGAGGTCTCTACCTGGCTGTTATTTAAACAAACACAAAAAGATGGAGGTAAGGAGTCCAGGGAGGATGCTGGAAACCATCAGCAAACAGGGGAGCTCGGCTGGGAGGGGGGGGCCGTTCCGTGTAGGTGTCAAATCCGTTTGCATCAGAATCCTGCAGGGGCAGGAATGCCCAAATGTAGAGTGAGTATGCACAGCCATTTGCCCGGCAAAGGCCCTGGAGGGAGCAGGGTGGGCTCCCCCCGGGGATGTGCAGAGCCTCTCCTGTGTGCATTCATTAAAGGGCCAGCTTGGCGGCCCCATGGTCACAGAGTGACAGAGCTCCTTATGCACCAGGAAGAGTGTCGCCCAGGCGTGCGCCATTCTGATTGATTCTGATTAACTTGTTAGGAGTCCGCTTGCGGAGTGTGGACCATGCTTGCAGGGCCTCAGGGCGGCGTCTTTGCTGATGGTCTCCCGCTTGGCTACTCTGGAAGCTTGCCCCTGGAGATCAGTGTTGGGGGGGGGGGGGCGGTGCCTGAGAAGAGCAGAGACACGTAGTTGGATCAAAAGACCCTGAGGTGGGTTAATTGTGCCCCCTGGGAAAGTTATTGTCTTGATGAGCTATTGTTTCCTCTTTGGGAAACTGGGGATCGCTTTTCTCAGCCTCGTTGGATTAGTAAGGAGAATCAGGGTGGCGGTTCCCTTCCCTTCGCTCTCTTTTTGAGTGTTAGATTCAGATTTTAAGGCATGCTTGCAGGAAGGCCACAGATCCGGAAGAGAGAGGCAGGGATCACTCACGCAAGGTTTGCAGGGGCTGTGGGACGAACACCACAGGTGTAGACCATGCGTGGGGAGGCGCCGGCCAACACTGTGCTGTGGAATTCCGCAGAGTGAACCCTGTTGCCTGTTCAACCCTCTTTCAATCGCAATTAAGTCAAAAGGAGAATCTCGGTGGGTGCTAAAACATCCTCAACACCCCTTCAGCTCTTTTTAACCTCCCTTTAAAACGAAGACAGATCGTAGAGACAGAGAATAGGTGTTGGGGTGGGGGGGGGCGGGGAGAAGGGGTGGAGGATGCGAAGCTAGTGTTTGACGGGTATGGAGTATCCGTTCGGGAAAACGGAAGGAGGATCCAGAGATGCATGGCGGCTAATAGTTGCACAGCACGAATGGACTTAACGCCACCGAGCTGTGCCCCGAAAAATGGTCATAGTGGCACATGTTTTTATGTTATGTTTTATACATTTTCCCGTGGTAAAGGCAAAAAGGCAAAATCTAAATCGGAAGCAGAAGAGGCTTCAGGCACAGAGCATCTAAACAGACACTAGTAACGTGACTTTAAAAAAGTCAGTGTTACTCTCAAGGTTGCCTTTTATCCGGGACCAGGAGTAGCTGTTTTCCAGCTCCAAATAGCCGCTGGATACAAAGCTTTCTTTTGAAATGCATATTTTTATTTAACGAAGCAAGGAGAAATGGTAGGTAAACCAAAAACACGGATAGGACAAGACGGTGAAGCCGGAACTCAGCGCCTGTGTCCAAGTTTCAGGCGTCGCACCCGAAGCCTGGAGGTCAGCAAGGGGGGGGGGTGGGAAGGTCCAGGCCTGCGGCACAGCGAGGGGCTCCTCTGCACCCCTCCCGCCTCCTCCCTGTTTCCCCCGATTCTTCGCCCAGATGGCTTCCCTTTGTACCGCTTCAGCTGGCAACTCTTCGTCATGACAGAAACGGCGGAGTAAACTGTTGTCTCGCCCAGCCCGAGGCCTCTGGGGTAGTTCCTTTGTCCTGAGGTCACCCCGTGGCTGTTCTGGGCTCTGGGGGTAGATCCCAAGCATCCTGGGTGCAGAATGACAGGCTTCTTGGGTGACACATGGGTCATATTCTCCAAAGTTCTGATGGTAACTAGGGATGGACTAGAGCAGGAGTTCTCAAACCTGACTGCACTCTAGAATCTTCCGGGGCTCGTCTCCAGCCCAGGATCAGGATCTCTAGAGGGGGAAACTGGGATATCTGGGGTTTCCTTTCCTTTCCTTTCCTTTCCTTCCCTTTTCTTTCCTTTTAAATGTTTATTTTTGAGAGAGAGAGAGAGAGACAGCGAGCAGGGGGTGAGCAGAGAGAGAGGGAAACAGAGGATACCAAGCAGGCTCCATGCTGCCAGCACAGAGCCCAATGTGGGGCTCAAACCCATAAAGCACAAGATCATGACCTGAGCCCAAATCAAGAGTTGGACGCTCAACCCACTGAGCCACCCAGGAGCCCCAGGGATCTCTGAGTTTTTCAAAGCCGCCCAGGCAATCGTGATGTGTGACAGGTTTGGAACCACAGATTAGAGCAAAATTGCCATTGCTCATAAATGCTTTGTACCCTGTCTGGAATGGCTTTTTCTTCCTCCCAACAAATTCCAAGACGTGTTTTAAGACTCAGCTGATGCATTGACACCTCCTAGAAGGCCTCCGTGATCTTCCAGGCTGAGTTGTCTCGATGGTAACACTTACCACACTGTTCTGTAATCACTGGATTTGTGGGCAATTTCTACCACCGGGTAGGGAGCTCTTTGAAGGCAGGAACCGTGCCCTGTTCACTGTTGAGCCTCACGGCCTGAATATAGTAAGTGTTCAATATACGTTTGATAAGGAGTAAATGGATGTTTTGAAGCACACAGCAGGAATCCCAGGGGACACTTAAGCCCTAAAAAACATATTCACGTGGGCAGATAAACAGGTTTCCTTTGAGGTCAATGAGGGTTCCTAGGGCCTGCCCTGCTTTGGGCCATGGTGGCTACAGTCCAGACTTATCTTTCTTAGAACTTCTGCCTACTAGGGTCCCTCAGACGTCCCTGGTCTCACCTAGAGCCACTGTCCTCCAATTCACCAAATTGTCTGGCCACAGTGGCCTTCTCTCCCTTACTTTAAAGTCTCAGGTGTCCCTTCCTTCCTTCCTTCCTTCCTTCCTTCCTTCCTTTCTTTTTTCTCTTTCTTTCTTTCTTTCTTTTTCTTCTTCTTTTTTTTTTTTGAGTTGATTTATTTGTTTTGAGAGAGGGAGGGAGCACAGAGAGAGGGAGAGACAGAATCCCAAGGAGGCTCTGCCTGGCAGCCCAGAGCCCCACGCGGGGCTCAAACTCAAGAACCGCGAGATCATGACCTGAGCCGAAGCCAAGAGACGGACTAGGTAGTAGGGAGAAAAGACTTATGACCTCCTTCCCTACTAAAAGGTTGAAGTGTCAAAACGGTTATCTCCGAACTTCTGGGCTTTTGTCAAGTGCTGAAAGACATTAACTTGCAATATCTGTGGAGCAGATTTGGTGGGCAAAGGAGACCAGCCTGGGGTCAAACAGTAGTTGTGCCTGCCCTAGGCTGGGGCATGAGGCAGGGGTTTATCCTGGTCGTGACAAATCAGCTCTAAGTTGGAACAGAGCACCCCCCCCCCCCCGCCTCCAACCGCCTCGCCCCCAGTTAGTTACCAGCAGCGATGAGGGCATTTCCACTTCAACCTGGTCTAGTGAAGGATCATGTTTTGATGTTTTCCTCCGCAGCTAAGTTTTGTCTCTAATTTTAACATTTGGACTCTGTTCCGGTCAGACTGGAAAGATCTGTCTGCTCATCTGCGGAAAGGACATGCTATTCCCACTGAAATCTAAGTAACGAGACGCTGCCGTTTCTGAGAAGCCTCCCCCTCCTCCCCCCTCCCCTACTGCACATAACTTCCAACGATTGCCAGAGTGTGGGAGACCTGAGATTACCTCCTGCCTCGCATGACTGGCCCACTTACACCGGTCAGGGGAGGCGAGGTTATAGTGCTGAAACAAATAGCCCCAGTGTCGTCGCAAGCAAAGGCTTATTACTCACTCATACTTCCCGTCCGACATGGTGTGGTCTGGAAGCTGGGCACGGGAAGGGACGCAAGCCCTACTCCACGGGCTTTATCACTCGGGGCCTCGGGCTGAGGGAGGGGGTCCTTTTGTGCCCCTGGCATCTCCACACAAAGGGGCAGACACGGCCAAGAGCTGAGCCTGCTCACGTCTCACGGGCCCAGAGACCAGGCGTGGCAATCCTCCCAGGGTCCAGAAGTAGAAGGGAGGCGAATCCTGGTGGCGGCAGGAATGTTTGCTGCCCCACCACAGGCCCTTGGCCTTTTGGTCCTTTCCATAGGGCTCTTCTCCAAGCCCGCATACTTTTATCCTGCTTGGAATCCCTCCCCCCCCCCCCCCCCGTGAGTTTTCAGGGGAATCCTCTTTGGAGCACTTGTCTTGAACTCTATCCAGATGCAGTGTGGCACAGTGGTTGGTTAAGAGTGCAGATTCTAGAACCAGGCTAACTGGGTTTGCAGCTGGCCAGAGCAAATGTTCCAACACGTCTGACTGTCAGTTTCTCGTCTGTAGGATAGGGACAACGACAGTACCCATGTCCCAGGTTCATTGTTAGTATTGAATTTTCCGTATACATCATATGCTTAAGAAAGTGGGCTTGGCACACTGTGAGTCCTCTGTAAGCATTGTGTCAGCAGGCTGTGTCCCCTGTGGCACGGATGCCTATTATGAATCAGGCTGTGAGGTGCAGAGGGAAGTAAGTCACAGGCCAGCTTGGCACTTGGCTGAGGGTGTCAGGGTCAGCAGGGCATTGCCATTACGGCCTGGCTGCTTCCGGTCTTTGGATTTCTCACCGTCTGCCAATGACCTTGCACTTCTCGGAACGAAGAGTCCACGACCGTCACAAGGATGTTTCTTCCCTCTCATTCGCCTTCTGGAGTGAGAGCCCCAAGTAGGGCCTGGGCCTGGCGCCAAAGGCAGTGCTAAAAGGTTGGCTTCAAGAGTTTCTAACATTTCTGGAGAGGTGCCCACCCCACCCCCACCCCAGAGCAGCCTGGCTTACAGAGGCAGGAAAGCAGGGGTGGGCTTAGCATCCTTTCTCCGCTGCTGGTAAGGCCGGGCAAGTCAAACTCAGGTTCCTTGTCTGTAAAATAAGCATCTATCACGCAAGGTTGGTTACGTCAGCAACGTGGGTGGCATTGGGCCCGGCACGGCCTAAGCACTCCGTGCGGCTCGGATCACCCTTACTGTTTCTGATGACAAGTGTGGGCAGCCCGGGGAAGAGGAGGCCCGAGAATTAAACAGAGGCGGGTTCATGTCATCATTTGGGCAGTTGAAAGCATCCCAAGGACAAAGGGGCACCCCCGAAAGGTTTTAATCAAAGTGCGATGCTGTGAGTCCTGCGCTTTGGAAAGATTCCTTTGGCTTCATTATGGAGAGTGGATTAATAGTGTGAGGTGGGGGTGGAAAACCATCCAGAAAATGTCCTAGATTAGGGTGACATCAGTGGAGGAGAGAGAAAAGTGGATTAATAATATACTTAGTTGGACATCATGGACAGCATATTAGAAGCAAATCCTTACACAGCATTACCTTTGCACCCGGTGCTGTTCTAAGCATCTTACACTATTTACTCATTTAATCGCTGCAGCTCTACGAGACCGGTTCTTCTACAGTCGGCTCTGGTGTTTCAAGACAACACTGGGCACCAAGACGTGAAATAACTCGCCCAAGGTCACACCGCTAGATAGGGGTTGGATTTGGGATTCAAAACCAGGAGGACTGGTTCCGACGTCCTTCTCTTTAGCAACTGTGCTTTCGTTTTGGTGAGCGACCGGGTCTGGAGTAGTGTATCGGCTAGCTATGGCCACGACGATGCTGCGTAACAACCACCAGAACCCCAGTGCCGTATGCTAGAAAACACTGACTTGTGCTCATGGGTTTCTGAGTTGGCTGGGCTGCTTTGCCACTCTGAGCTCACTGACGGGGCTTACTCCGATTCTTGATGGACCAAGGGCACAGTTACAGGGAAAGCGAGAAATCTGTGCAGTTTTGGCCATCCATCAACCACGGGGAGTGGAATTTTCAGAACTCCCGGAATGTTGGCTCGGGCAGCCAAGTCGCTTGAGAGGGTGAAGCAGAAAGGGTAGGTTATAGGAGAAGATGAGGAAGTCGAGGCTCAGTGAGACCAGGTGTCTTGCCCAAGGTTGCACAGCTAGTATACTCAGGGTCCGGACCGCAGCTGCCCAGAACTGAAAATTACCCCGGTGACCGGACAGGTGTGATCGTGTGGCTGGAAATGACTTTGCAGGTCGTACTCACTTGGAATGGCAAATATTAACAATCCTGCATTCGGAATCCAGGTTTCCTAACAGCTCTGCTCAGAGGAAGCCTGGCTTGCCTTTTGCATTCTAAAAGTACTTTCCAGGTTGATAATGTCCCCCAAGGGCCTTCCTTCTTTACACTGTAGGAATTGATCAGCCTGTTTTCACCTCTAGGGAACAATCTGGTATTGTTTCTCCAGGTGCTGGCCTCCGGGGACCGGAGCAAAGTTTTCTTCCAGGATTCCTGGCCGCCACCATCGAGGCTCACCCGTGGTGGGGAAAGGGACAGCCGGGCTGAAGCGGTGTCCGACTCTTCCAGAACAACCACTGAAAAGCCGCCCCCTCCATACACACCGCCGAGGGGGCTTTGAATGGATGGGCTTAAGTGGAGGCCACCAGTGAGCCTGGCTTTTTAATAACCAGCAGCCTCTGAGTCCTCGGGGCCCATTCTCGACACTGAGTCATGGGAAACTTCTCTCCTCGTCAAACAGAGCTGACCCGCCCGCCGACCTCGTTCCTGCCATGTTCCAGCATTCTTGACTTCAACCTGGCCCCAAACCCAAGCTCCCCAGCCGGACAGTACTTTGGCAATGGCTTCTTGGGGCTCTGACTTCTCCTTCACTGGGTCCTTCTCCGGGAAGGCTGAGGGAGCGTGTGTCCCCTGGACGTGTCACCGGTGCAGCCAGGAGAGACCCAGACAAGCGTGGGCTCAAAGCAGCCCCGCCTCGTGGGAAGGGATCGGGAGCAGTCTGAATTGTGACTGGCGTGTATCATCGTGTTCACTCTCACGGTGAAAATCGCCAGTGTTCGGTGAGCGCTTCCTGTATACAAAGCATTATGCCAATGCACCTGCTTCCTTTATATGCTCTTTCTGTATTTCCTTCTTCCTCTGCAGAGGTAGTGAGGGCATTGGGAGCCAGGCCACAAGTTTGGGCAAATGACTGCTTCCTCTCCTTTAAGCCTCAGTTTCCCCTTCATAAAACGGGGCTAATATAGATATCCTCTGCAGAGACACCTGAGGGATTAGAGGTGACATATTACACAGCAGACTCTCGGGAGGTGGTGGCCGTGCTTTTTGTTTTTGTTTTTGTTTTTTTGTTTTTAAGTTTTAAGTTTATTTATTTTGAGAGAGAGAGAATGCACGTGTGCGTGCGTGAGCTGGGGAGGGGCAGAGAGAGGGAGAGAGAGAATCCCACGCAGGAACCGCACCAGCAGCACCAAGCTGAACGTAGGGCTCGAACTCATGACCTGAGAGATCCATGACCTGAGCCGAAATCAGGAATCAGAGAGGCTTAACCGACTGAGCCACCCAGGTGCCCCATTATCGCGATTGCTAGTGAGTCCGGGGTCCCTGAGGCTGTCCTGGGTCCTACTTTCTGCTTCTCCCAGCCTGATGGGTTCTGTCCAAGGACCCCGTGGGAAGCTACCTTCCCGACTGAGATGGGGAGAAAGGTGGGTCCGAGGGCTGGCGATGGACATCAGTGGGCGTTTCTTCCTCCCCCTGCAGAAATGATTGATCGGCTGTCAACGAGACGGCTGTGGTCAGAAACGGAAGCCCTGTGGCCGGGAACAGCGACGCCAAGGAAAGCTGGCTGTGAGATGGGATCACTTGCCGGCAAGGTTTGGGAGGCTGCTGGGCAGTAAACTGGGGGTAGCCCGGGTGTCCTCCCCCCTTTCCCGTCCCTCCTGACCCTTTCTTCCCACGCGCCCTTTGCTCAGGGTGGCCAACGGGTCTTGTTGATTTAGATGGCCGTTTCTTCATAACCCCTCAAAGTTTACCTCCTTCAAGCTGTCTTTCCCATTAAATTGTGGTCTCGAGGTGAGAGCCAATTCTGCAAAAAACATGTAGCCACAAGCCTTTTGCTGCTGGTTTATTATCTGTGCTGGGGTCCCTGGGGTCTGGGGTGGTGAAGCTTGGCTCAGTGCAGAAGGAAACAATGGGGATTTTTCCGCCTCCCCCCTCCCCTCCCTTGCCTGGCCTGATCCCCTCTGCCTTGGGGAGACCTGCCTGCTAATTTATCTTGGAATGTTTGGGCTCTCCATGCTTAATGGGTCCGTTTTCTGACTTTCTAAACAGATGAGTGGGTGTGAAAAAACAAGTCAACAGATAAACACAAGCTTCCACTAGAAAATTCTGAAACTGAACAAACGGCTCCCAGCATCCCTGCAGGGAGGGCATCCCCAGTGTGATCCAGCGTGAGGCGAATTCCACTCTGCCTTGGAGCTGGGAAACTCCCAGCTGGGACTGGGGCCCTAGAGAAACGAGAAGATTACGGTGCCTCCACTTACGGGTTCTGTGTCCCCAAGGGGAAGTGACTTACTGTGCCATAATGTCCTTGTCTGTAAAATGGGGCTTAACAATGATGCCTGGCACATAGGATCATAGTGCAGATAACGTGAGATAGTACATGAGATGCGCTTAGAAGAACGCCTCGCACATGGTGACGTAGCGTGCCTAACAAACGCCAGCTATGACGGTGGCAATTCACATGGCTTCCAATGGAGCTCGAGGGGCTCCGTGACCTTGGACATGTCACACCAATTTTTCACGCTTCAGTTTCCTCATCTGTAAACAAGGCAACAGTCATGCCTGTATCATGGGGGTACTTATAAAACTTATAATTAAAAATTATAAAAATGTATAAAAACACTTAGCCCATCAGGGCTTGTTTACTTTCTTTCTTTATTTTGAGAGAGAGAGAGAGAGAGAGAGAGAAGCAGAGAGAAAGGGAGAGAGAGAATCCCAAGGAGGCTCCACACTGTCAGCATGGAGCCCAATGCAGGGCTCGAACCCACAAACCCTGAGATCATGACCTGACCTGAGGTCAAGAGTCAGACAATTGATCAACTGAGCCCCCAGGCGCCCCAGCATTTAAGTTCTTAATAAGATCAATTTCCTTGCTTTCACTTAGGCAGGGTACAAAGAAGTTAACATAAGAAGGTTGGGGGCACCTGGGTGGCTCAGCCAGTGAAGGGTCTGACTCTTGATCTCCGCTCAGGTCATGACCGCAAGGTTCGTGAGTTCAAGCTGCACATCGGGCTTTGCACTGACAGTGCGGAGCCTGCTTGGGATTCTCTCTCTCTTCCTCTCTCTCTGCTTCTCCCCCACTAGTACTCTGTCTCTCTGTCTCTCTCTCTGTCTCTCAAAAATAAAATAAACATTAAAAAAAACCCCAATGGGGCGCCTGGGTGGCTTAGTAGGTTAAGCGTCCGACTTCGGCTCAGGTCACGATCTCGCGGTCCGTGAGTTCGAGCCCCGCGTCGGGCTCTGGGCTGACCGCTCGGAGCCTGGAGCCTGTTTCAGATTCTGTGCCTCCCTCTCTCTCTGCTCCTCCCCTGTTCATGCTCTGTCTCTCTCTGTCTCAAAAATAAATAACGTTAAAAAAAAAAAAACCCAAAATAAGAAGGTTGTTTCTATAGGGAAAAAAAAAGTTATCATAGCATAAGAAATACAAAGTATACATCTCTTAAAGGTAAAGCTCTGTGATTTTTTTTTTTTACAGCAAATCTGTGACCCAGATCAGGATAGGAACATTTCCAACACCTCTGAAAGCTTCATCGTGCCCCTTCGCCATCAATACTTTTCTCCCTAGAGGTAACTGTTATCTCGGTGGCTAATACTGTAGACTTTGCCCCATCTGGAGCTTCGTATAAACGGGATGACAGACCATACATTCTTTTGCTTCTGGCATCTTCAGTTCAACACCGTGTTCTCAGATCCATCCGTGGCACTGTACATCTCCATGGGTCTACACTCAGCTTCGTACCCAGTTCTAAGTTACTTATGAATAAAGCTGCTGTGAGCGTTCTCACACTGGCCTCTTCAGGGATACATACGCTTATTTTTGTTGGCTGTATACCCAGCCGGGGAATTTCTGAGTCATAGGCAGGTGCATGTTTAACTTTAGTAGATGCCTGCCAGACATAATTCCAAAGTGGTTATTAGCAGATTACTTTTTGGTTTAAAAAAAATTTTTTTTAAAGAGGAGGAGGTAAGTCTGGAAGAGATTTAATGCTGAATTTTTATATTGTATTTTTATTGAATTTTTAATTTCCTTTTTATGATAGGTTACTACTTATAATTCCCTGAGAATTGGCCATCTTCTATAGAAACAGCTGTGATTATCCCTAAATATGTCCCTGCGAAAATATTCACTGTTTACAATGGAGAAAAGAAAATAATCTAAATGTCTGTCCGTAGAGGAACGATTAATAAATCGTAATATACCCGTAGTTTGCGGTGGCAGAATGTATGGATATGTACTGGCCTGGTAAGATGTGCAGTTACGGTAAGAATATAACAAGCATGTTGCAGAATATTATACAGAATATGGGCTAGATATGTTTCGTATATATCAGGCAATGTTTTATGGTGTGCTCATTTGAAATTTTTTTAAGACCCTCCATCTATATATCTATATTTACATCTATCTATCTATCTATCTATCTATCTATCTATTGAAATTGGGCAGGGGCGCCTGGGTGGCGCAGTCGGTTGGGTGTCCGACTTCAGCCAGGTCACGATCTCGCGGTCCGGGAGTTCGAGCCCCGCGTCAGGCTCTGGGCTGATGGCTCAGAGCCTGGAGCCTGTTTCCTATTCTGTGTTTCCCTCTCTCTCTGCCCCTCGCCCGTTCATGCTCTGTCTCTCTCTGTCCCAAAAATAAATAAACGTTGAAAAAAAAAAAAGAAATTGGGCAAAGAGTATGAACAGGCAATACTCTAGATAGATATCTAGAGTATCTATAGATAGATATCTATCGATATCTAGATATCTATCTATGTATCTATGTATCTATCTATCTATTGAAATTGGGCAAAGAGTATGAACAGGCAATTCACAGGGGAGGCAACTGGAAGGCCAGTAAACATATGAAAGACAATCAATCTCATTAGTCACCATGGGAATGCAATGGAAACAACCATGAAGTATCAGTTTTCACTTCCTAGGTTGGTAAAAATTTGAATGTTAACACACCTTGTTGGCGAAGATGTGGGCTACAAGAACTTTCATCCACTGATGGTTATTGCCAAACTGCTGTCTGAAGTGGTTCTCCTAATTCATATTTGATGGTGGGAATACAAATTAGTACAGCCATTTTGGTGAGCAATTTGGTAATGTTCAGTAAAGTGGAAGATACTCATGTCACATGACACAGATATTCCATCATTAGGTCTATACTGTAGAGAAACTTATGCACATGTACACAAGGAGATGGGTATAAGAGTGTGGACTGCAGCATTGTTTGAAAAGTGAAAAATTGGAAGCAACCCAATATTTCTCAACAGGGGAATGGATAAATGGAGTATCATGACACAATGAAATATGATACAAGGTTAAAATGAATGAAATAATGTTACCATGTAGCTACAGGGAGAATCTGAAAACAATTTAGAGGGGAACAGCCAGTCACAGAAGGCTACATGTACGATGATTCTATTTCTATAAAGGGTAACATTAAATAAAATGATGTAATCATTTCAGAAAAGGTATAGAAAAGATCATTTCTGGACAAAGATTACCTTTGAGGAAGGATGGACTGAAACAAGGAAACGTTCAGGGACTTTCAATTTTGTAATGTTTTATTTCTTAAGATGGATGGTGCACTCTTGTGTATTCATTACATTAATCTCTGAAATACTTAATATCAAAGGCAAGATTTATCCATTCGTCCATCTGGAAGACTCTATATCAAAATGTTAATGGTGCTTATTTCTGAGAAAAACGATGGTGGAAGAGAGTATATTGCCTTTTCTAACCCTATTTCTGTTGAAATTTTAGTTAGCATATATGGTTCTGAGACCCATTAAAGAAGAAGAAGAAAAGAGAGAATTGGAAATCCACGCATGCCAGACGTAGTAATTCTCAGTTAGATAATACCCCATTCTCTGACCATTCTGGATAAGGCCCCACCTAGAAAGGGAGCTGGATTCCTCTGCTAGAGTGGGAATAATTCCTCCAGGAAGGGTCAGTGAGGTCAGTAAGAAGGGAGTGAGAGGCTATGGGTGGGTGTGGTCCTCTTGGGTCCTGGAGTGACCCCAAGTTCAGCAGGAAGACAGGTCGATGGTGGGGGGCACATATATTGCAGGTGTATATGAATCCTGTAATCCTTAGCTATTTCCCCCATTATCACACAGTCTTGGTCACAGTGCACCATTTTCGGACCAAACCACGCCTTTTTCTTTTTTCCTCAAATATTTTATTTTTAAGCCATTTCTCTACCCAACGGGGGACTGGAAACCTCAATCCCAAGATCAAGAGTCGCATCCTCTGCTGACTGAGCCAGCCAGGTGCCCCAGGACCAAGCCGTTCCTGAAATGAAAATTCTTTAAAAAAAAAAAATTTGTTTTAACATGTATTCATCTTTGAGAGACAGAGAGAGACAGAGGGTGAGTGGGGGAGGAGCAGAGAGAGAGGGAGACACAGAATCCGAAGCAGGCTCCGGGCTCTGAGCTGTCAGCAGAGACCCCGACACGGGGCTTGAACTCACGGACCGCGAGATCATGACCTGAGCCAAAGCTGGACGCTTAACTGACTGAGCCACCTAGGCGCCCCCTGAAATGAAAATTCTTAAGAAAAAAAAAAAGCAGAGACAGACTGATAAATCCTTCTGGGTTATAGTCCATTCACTTGCAGCCAAATGGATTGCTCGTTAATATCTTCCCCCCATTTGCCTTATGACCAATTAGCAGCTATTAAGACCCAACTCATCCTGGCATGAAGTTTTTCCCTAGCAGTGGCTGCCACCGTTAAGAGCTTTGGGGACTTGGTGGCTTTTCTTCCTGTCCCCATGGTGCCCTGAAGCTCACTCCCCAGATTAGGTATGGGATGGGGCGGGGAGTGCTGCGTTCTGGGCCACCAGCACTGTCTGATCCTATCAGGGAATCCACTGGAGTTGAGGAAAGGTTGCTTGACCGGTATCTACCGAGACCTCCTGCATTCTCTTTTCCCAGGGCAGGGGCCATCTTGAGATGATGCTCCAAGTGACCCATCTGCAGACTGGCTGTCACAGAACCTGCAGATAAGATTCACATGCAGCATTTTCTCCCTTCCTTCCTTCCTCCCTCCTTCCTTCCCTCCCTCCCTCCCTTCCTCCCTCCCTCCCTCCCTCCTTCCCTCCCTCCCTCCCTTCCTCCCTCCTTCCCTCCCTCCCTCTTTCTTTCTCTTGCATTCTGCTACACGTAATGAACAAAGGCAGCTCCCTTATACTGAGTGCTTCCTGTGCAACAGACACCGTGCTGAATGCCAATGGGTCGCCTCGCGCCGTCCTCACAAGAACATCCTGGAGGCAATCATCCCTGTGTGAGAGTTAGGGCAACTGAGGCACCCAGAGAGAGGTTAAGTGACTTGCTCAAGGTCACATCATGACAAATGGGCAGAGCCGAGGTGAGAGATGAAAGTCTGCTTCTCACGGTGAATCTGAGAAAAGCACCTTCTCGCAGCCACAAGGTTCTCAGAAAGTCAAGGTAAGCATACAGATAATAATCCCTCCGCTCAAGGAGCGCTGCCTCTCATACAAGCCATGAAGACAGCTACACCTCACACAGAGACCGGGTTTTGTTCCTTCTGTGCGTGTCCATTGAGCACCTGCTGGAGGCCAGGCCCCGTTCTAGGTGCTGGGGATTTGGCAGTGAATCAGACGCGTCTCCGTTTCTCAGAGTGTACATTCTAGGGGGGAAATACCGAAACGGTGCTAGACAAGCAAAACACTGTATCAGAGCAGCCTACGTGCCATATAGAGAAATGCACAGACTGAGGCAGGGCGGGCCCGCGGAGGCCCCTCCAGAGCCCCGAGTGTTGACATGAGCTGGCGATGCCGAGATCTTGGGGTAAGAGTGTTGCTCCCGCTAGAAAGACCTACCAGGACAAAGGCCCTGGGCTAGGAAGGAGCTTTTCAGGCTGGAGAAGCTAACAGGCCAGGGAGGCTGCTGTGGGGTGGGAGAGGAGGGGCCTTGCACAAGGTGAAGTTGGAAAACAAGGCAGGATGCAGCCATGTACGACCTGGTGGGTCACTGTTGTGAGTTTGGGTTTTACCCCAGGTGCAGTGGGAAGAAGCGAGGGCTTTAGGCAAGGGGCTGACGTTCTCTTGGTCTGATGTTTATAAGATCCCTCCGGCTGCTGTGTAAATAAAAGCAACAGGTTGGTTCAAATTTGCTGAAGCATGTGTGGGAGGGAAGATAAGCCGGCTAGTGGGGGTGAGAGTTGGGGATGCACGGGGCACATCCTGGAAGGCTGCCTGGAACAGGAGGGCGGGGGGCCAGAATTTTAGAAACCTGTGCCCTTCCCGGAGGGGCAGAAGTGGGCAGAATTGAGGCAGTCTGGCCTCCGAGCCATTGGGAGCCAGTGGGTACCAAGTCAGGGCTGAAAAACGTTAAGAGTGTGGATTTTATGTTCACGGAGTACGCCCTCTGCTCTAGGCCCTGTACTGGGCCCTTTGTGTCCCTGGTGGGGTATTTTTACCCCTGCATTGGTATCCCTCCCCGTGCAGGGGATATTTTTATCCCCACCTGTGCCAGGCACTTTCCTTGCAGTGGCAATGACCTAAAGAAGTAGGCAGCGCCTTACAGTGAGGAAGGGTTAGAGCTCTGGGGCCAGATGGTCTGGGCTCAGATTCCAGGCGCACCAGCTGCGGGATATTCGACCGGGTTCTTGACCCCTCTGTGCCTGCGATTTCTCAGTGGTATTGGATATCTGTCAGCTAGGGTCCCGTTGGCTGCAAGTAAGGGCAAACCCCAGCTTAAAGAATCAGGACGTTTATGCTCTCCCACGACGACAGGTGCGGGCCCTGCATCATCGCCCATCTCTCTGCTCCGCCATCCCGTAAGAGCATGTGACCTCCAGCTGTGGCAACGTCCAGGGGACGAGGCGGGACCATCTCGTCCCGGAGCAGGGAAACCTGCGTCCGTGCCTCATTGGCTGAAACCAGGCTTCTTCGTGACGCTGTAGATAGCGAGGGGCGTGGGATTGCCAAGCCTGGTTTAGATGAACCGCCACCAGGGTGAGCAGGAAGGGGGGGGGGAGGTGGGTTTTGGTGATGTGAAGTCAGCCGCTATGATTGACTTCCGTCCTACCTCCAAGGGCTGTCGTAGAGGTCCACGTTTGAGTGTTTGGTGCGGGGCATGATACGTGGGGGGAAGGAAAGGAGAGAAGAAGAGGAGAGGCGGGAGGAGGAGGGGGAGGAGGAGGAGGAGGAAAGGAAAGAGAAGATACACAATTTCTAGACTCCAGGAAGTCAGTGGCTATGACCTGAAAGCTAAGGCTCCTTTTACTCCCTTGTGTGGCCTTTGCTCTGACTGAGGTTTCCTCCACGAGGACTGGGGAGTGCGGGCAGGGGTTGGCTTGAAGGATCAAGGACAGTCTGCCATCCCAGATGTTTGGATTCCTGAGGGCAGGGCCTTGGCCACGCGAGCCTCCACCCCAGCCCCGGCACCCCCAAAGTTCTCCGATAGACCATGCTCGCTTAGACACCCCTCCTCTCGACAGGGGGCTTTTGAATCAGACGTGCTTGGAATCCCGGCAACCTGAGGCCGTATGGAACTCCCCCAGGCCCCTTGCCTGTCCCCTCGCCACCCAGGCCACCGGGGCCTGTCCCCAGCACCCTGCTGAGCCATCTTGCTCAACCCTGGGGAATTTCTGGGCAATTTTGAAACAGCTGAGCAGAGCACGAGCTATGAGGCCTTGGGCGAATTATATCGCCTCTCTGAGCCTCTCTTTTCTTATCAGTAGAATGGGATAATAAAACCTGGGCCTGTTCTGAGGATGTGATGAGATCATGTGGGTGGACCACATGGCCTTGCAGGAAGAAGTTTCACGGCTGTGGCTCACTTACTTTTACGGAAGTGAAATTTACACCGCAAAATCAGCCATTTTATCCTTAAAATTCAGCATCCTTTGGCGTATTCGCCTCTATGTAGCTCCCAAAACATTTTCATGACCCCAAAGGAAACCCCATATCGATTAAGCGGTCACTCCGTAGCTCCCACCCTACTCCGGTCCCTGGAAACTACTGATCTGCTTACTGTCTCTATGGATGTATTGATTCTGGATATTTCGTGTACGTGGAATCGTGCAGCATATGACCTTTTGTATCTGGCTTCGGTCACGTAGCATGACTCTTTGAGATTCATCAATGTTGTGGCGTAAGTCAGTACGTCCTTCCTTTGCGTGGCCGGATCGCTCTCTGTTTAATGGCATATACCGCGTTCCAAAAACTCTCTTTGTCCGTCGATGGACATTTGGGTTGTTTTTGCCATGTGGCTATTGCGTGACCCACGCTGCTGGGAACATGTATGTCCACGCACTTGTTTGAGGTCCTCTTTTCAGTTCTTTCGGGTATTTACTTCAGAGTGGAATTTCTGGGTCCAACGGACCATCTCTGTTTCACTTGTCCAGGGACCACCGAACCTGGGGTCGCACCGTATCATGTACCCCCCTCCCCGCCCCCAGCCGCGGGCGATGGTTCTAACTTTTCGCCGACTCCATTTATTCTGTCGTTTCCCATTTCCGGATTATAGCCGTTTTAGTGGGTGTGACGTGCTGTCTTACGACTCTTTTTTCAGGGCTGGCATAAGGGAAGGGGGCTTGGGGGTCTGACGGGTCCCCGTTCCTGACAAATGGCTTTCGGCACCCCTCCGCCTCCCTTATCAATAGCCCACTCCATCCTGTCCCCCCTCCCGCCCCCATGACTCAAGCCCATCCTTCACCTACATTCCTGGGGGAGGTGAGATGGGATGGGGGCGGGGGGGGGGGTTCAGGGGAGGCACCAGGCACGCGTACCTTGTTTCCAAACGTCTGGGACCACCTCTCTCCTCTGCTTCTTCCAGACCCCTAGTCTTAGGTGCGGGTCCCTGGGAGCCTGCTCCCCTTTGCGCTCCCCTCTGGGCACTGGGATCTGTTAGAATGAGGTCCTTAGCCTCCCGTGCTGAGGTCACGGACCTGCCTCACCTGTCATTAGCCCCAGTTTCCCTCTTTAAAAGCAACAACTCCCACCCCACCTTCGCTAGTTTAAAATTCTTTTTGCTCATGATGCTAGCAGTGCCCTTTAGGAAACGGACAAGCCAAAGCAGCCCAAGATATCCCCGATTCTCCCTCCCAGCATTAACCATGTTCGCCTAGTAATAACGGTAGCAAGAATCCCCCCTTCTGAGCACTTGATTCGTACCAGACTTGGTGCCAAACACTTGACAGGTATCATTTTATTGCTTTTCCCGACAGCCCTATGAAGTAGGTATTTTTTTGCGTTTTACAGATAAAGACGCGGGAGCACGGACAGAGAGAGAGAGAGGTCATAAAACTTGCCCGGGCTCACAGAGCCTGTAAGATCCAGACCCCAAACCCGTGGGGCTGCCTGGGGAGCACACCCATCTTCCAAACAGTATTCAGAGACATATATTTATATAAGGCATTTTCGTGGAATCAGCTGTAGCTATTGCTTTGTGACTTGCTTCTGCTTCCCTCATTTAACAATAGATAATTAACAATTTTCCCCCCAACAGTCACTGCATTGTCTTTTGCAATATTATTTTAAATAACTGCTCCCAATGTCATTGTATGCATGTTCCAAGGTTTGTTTAACTAATCCCCTATTGTTGTGCACGTAGGTCCTCTCTAAAGTTTTTGTTATGATAAACAACAGACCTGGGCTGCTTCTTTTTTTTTTTGTTCTTTGCCCACATTCCCACAGTAATTTCCTTAAGGGTAAATTCCCAGAAGGCGAGGCTGGGAGGAGGCGAGGGCTTTTGTTTTCCAAACGTTTGTAACATCTTTGGATCAATTACATATAATTTGTAAACACAGGTTGTGCCATTGAGAGAGGGAAGGTTGACACCTTTCCCAACCTGTCGGGGCTTTGCCCAACCTAGAATTATAGGAGTTGTAAACAAGCCTTCTAATGGCCCCGGATTATCTGCGGCCATTGTCAGGTCATGTAGGGGCGGTAATTTATTGAACAGAGTTTTCAAATGTGCCCAAGTACACCTGGGTGGAACGGAAAACGGGCGGGGCTGCGGAGAGGAGGTGGGTGCGGTGGTTGGGGCAGCTCGTGGGCAGCGGGTGGTACTCTTGTTGGGGCTGGCTCTGAGCCTCCCATTCCAGCACCCCTTCTATCTGATGAGAAGCCCAGGGAGCTGTCCCAGGAGTGAGCTGTCCCCGGGGCTGCTTGGGGAAGACAGGGGTGGGGGGGTGAGGGTGGAGGCTGTGCGGGCATGTGGAGGTAACAAGTCGTGCCCTGTTCCTACAAGGCCGTGGGTGCCATTTCAACACGGTTATTATCTTGCTTCAGCTGCCAAGAAACACCAGCTGGTGACGGCGAAACGCCCCTGAAGAATTTCTTCAGGGAAGTTATGCACCAACGAAACCGTCTCTCATGCCACGAATGTTGTGAGGTAGGAGGATTTTCTCTGTGTGGGGCGCCCTGCCCCTCGCTGTCCCTCCAGACTCCCCTTACCGATCTGGTCACATTCTTCGGACGTCACTTGCTTGACCACATTACATGGCTTCCAGGCCACCTGCTCTCCCAGCAGCCCAGAGAGGCTGTGGGGTGGGGACTTTATGGGTCCACGCAGCGTATCAGTTGGGCAGAACCAGTCTGGACTTCAATCTGGGTGTTCGAGGAGAGGTATGGCCCAATTTCCTACGCAGGCAGGGCAAATGGAGTCAAGGAGACAGTCCCGGCCCGTGAGGGGCTGATCCTCAAACAGGACAACAAGCGTCATGGCCTGGGAGAGCCTCCCTCAGGTGGAGGTCAGCATGACAGGCCACATCTTGTCAGCTTCCGTGGGTAAGGACTGAACAAAGCGAGTGGCTTGGTGGGGGCTGTCCGGAAGGGACAGCCCCTTCACCAAGTCACAATTCTCCAAGGGCACTCGGCTTCGGGGTCTTTCTTGCGCACGTATCCGTTCCTCCTATACCCACCCGCCAACTTTGCCAGCCCTACGGTGAACATGTAGTCATCTTTCAAACGTCAGCGTGCCATCAGTCTCCAGGCCCCACTTACCGAGCAGGGACTATGGATCAGGCACCTGCCTTAAACACTTGTCGTGTATCATTTATTTAATTCTTCCTGTAGCTCCGCGAGGTAGATGCTGCCGTCTTTTCTCTATTACCGACGGGTAAGGGGGGAGGGGAGTTTAAACCACTTACTTGCTTCACCCCATCAGACAAGTTGTTATTAAAACCTAGATTGGTGTGGCCCCCGCGTTGGGTTTCTTGACAAAAGCAGGCTCACGCTTCTCTCTGAAGCTTTTCCTCACTCATGTCTCCGGGCTCCTAGCTGTGCCCGCCTGAACATCATTCTAGAGCCTCCACGACTGTGTAATTGTTCTTTTTTTTGTTTTGTTTTGTTTTTGTTTTTTTTACATTTATCTGTCCTGCGGGAAGGGGTCAGGGATTATGTGTGCCTCGTGTCTGTAGCCCAGCGTCTGGCTCGGAGCCCAGCATGCAATAGACACTTACTAAATAGTCAAGGGAAGAATAAGTCTTGAAAGTTGGGGTGCCTGCCTGGCTCAGCTGGTAGAGCATGTGAAACTTGATCTCAGGGTTGTGAGTTCGAACCCCACGGTGGGTGGGGAGATCACTTAAAAATAAAATCTTAACAAAAATTGTAATAACTCAGCTGGATGTCTGCGTTTCTGCAGACTTTATCTTGTCCTGGAACTCTCAGAAAGTAGAGTAAATTTAAGGGACACATAAACTCTCAGGCGGGACTGAGCTAACACCAAGGGTGTTTTTTTTTTTTTCCATTGTTGAAAAACTCTTCTTGACAAAAGTGTTTTTCTCACTTGGTATTTCTCCTTTAGATTTTCGTGGCATTCTGGAACATTACCTGTTTCTCATTTGTGATCTTTCCTGATCTTCACATCTGCCCTGGGAGGCGGGTTAATCAGGTGTAAAAATTGTCTATCCTAGAGGCGCCTGGGTGGCTCAGTCGGTTAAGGGTCTGACTTCGGCTCAGGTCATGATCTCGCGGGCTGGTACGTGAGTTCGAGCCCCACATCCGGTTCTGTGCTGACAGTTCAGAGCCTGGAGGCTGCTTCGGATTCTGGGTCTCCCCCGCTCTTTCTGCTCTTCTGCGCTCCAGCTCTGTCTCTGTCTCTCAAAAATGCATAAATGTAAAAAAAAAAAAAGTGTCTGTCTTATAAATGAGACTTGATGGTTGGAGCGTCTTTTCCAAGGCTGAAGTATAGCAAGAACTAACAGACTTAGTGAGGGCTTAGAGACACTCCTCCTCCAATCAGACCCTGTCTCTGGGTGCTGGAGATGTCAGCAGGTGCTGGCCAGGTTCAATGTTTCTCTTTTGGATGCTCAGTGGTGGCCTGGAAAGAATGGCACAGTCAACCTTCCTTTCTGGGGGCTGGAGCCCTTTCTGCTTGTGAACATCCTTTCTCTCATTTGGCTGAACCCCATCTGGGAACATCAGCCTTGGGCTTGGAGCCTCCATGGATCCCTGTTGGTCCATCCGACACCGTTTTCCAAGTCCAGAAACGACACTTGCCAATATGGCACCCACCTATGTTGAGTCTCACCCTCATCAGACCGTGGTTCTGTTGTACTCGAGGCAAGTGGGCCGTCATCAGAGTTGTCCTCTTGTCCCCCAACCCTTCCCACAACATCAGACCTTCACAGTCTTTATAGGATAGGAGAGCTTTACACAAGCCTGAAGGCTGAGGGTTTGGGGCAGTGGAGTCTCAGAGAGGAGGACGAGCGGGTCTGTCGGGAAGCATAGAATCTTCAGCCACAGGATTGTGGGAATTGGGCTTTTTTTTTTTAAACCCCTGGCTCCCATGACAGCTGGAGAATAAAAGGTAAAAGATAATGCCAGGCCCCTGGCACCTGGGTGGCTCCATCGGTGAAGCATCCGACTCTTGATTTTGGCTCAGGTCACGATCTCACGGTTGGCGAGTTCAAGCTCCACATTGAGCTCTGCGCCATCAGCTTCCTTCCCTCTCTCTCTCTCTCTCTCTCTCTCTCTCTCTCTCTCTCAAAATAAATAAATAAACTTAAAAAAAAACAGGTAAAGATAATGCATCTAACAGGAAGGGGGCATGTGTTACTTAGAAGCATTCGGGTCACCCAAGGAGGATAGGCCTGTTAACTGGCTTCCTAAACAGGTGATCTGGTTGAGGACTCTCTGGCATTTGCATCCCAGCTTTTTTGCTTGGAAGAAAATTCCACCTGGTTGCCTCCTTCACTACAGCGTGATTCGCTAGAATAATTACGAAAAGCAAAGGAACTGATCCTAACTGCCCCCTCCCCCCCCGGCGACTCTCCCAAGCAGGTGTGCTGGCTCTGATGGGGGCAAGGGTTGTGACAAAAGTCACCTCCAGTGGCACCGGTAGCTGCTTTGCGCTCCTCTTCTCCTTCCTGGAATCACGCAGTCAGGCAAAAGCTTGTGGGTGACAGGACACCGCTGGGGCCTCCGGTGTCCTTCCCAAGGACATGCCCAGTGTCTGCCACGGGTCCTTGTCAGGCAGCGAACTCAGGGAAGAGGAGAGCGGAGGGAGAGACGTTGGCTGCCAGCAGCAAGCCCTTGGCAGCAGGGTCTGCCGGAGGCCGGCGGGGCTTCAGCGTGTGGCTCCTGTCGTCTGGAGGGGGACTGGGAGTCTGGGCCGTTGCCCCCGGAGACAGGGAGCCAACGGATCAGCCGCAGCTTCTCCAGCCAAGTATTGATTCGCTTATGGCAGCCGGGGAGGGAGGCTTTGTCTGTGCCTTCAGATAGAATTCCCTTCTCATCATACAATTTACCCTTTCGAAATATACCATTCAGTGGCCTTAATGTATTCAGAAGGTCCTTCAAATATCACTGCTAATGCCCAAAGAATTTTCATCATCCCCCAAAGAATCCCCCGGCCCATTACCTGTCACTTTCTAGTTCCTCCTCCCCTCAGCCCGCGTCCACCACTAATTTACGTGCTGTCTCCACGGATTTGTCTACCCTGCGTGTTTCACGTAGCTGGAATCCTCCATTATGTGACCTCTTGTGTCTGGCTTCTTTCAACCTGGCACCGTGTTTTTCCAGGTTCATCCGTGTCTCAGCACGCCTCAGTCTTCCCGCCTTTCCAGTTGACGGATATTTGGATTGTTTGGGACCCTTATGAATAATGTTGCCATTAGCATTTATGTCGATGTTTTTAAGTGACACAGGCTTTCGATCCCCCCCGGGTGTGTACCTAGGTGTGACATCACAGGATGACCTTTTCCCATTCCCGCCAGCAACGAGTGAGGGTTCCAGTGTGTCCCCAGCCTCGCCAACACTTGTTACTGTCCGTCTTTTTTATTACAGCCATTGCAGTGGACGTCTGGGGGGTGTGGGCAGGCAAGGACATGCTTGTGACTAGGAAGATCTCAGCGTGAATGGAGGGAGGAAGAATTGGGATGTTGGGAAGGTCTCAGGTAACATCCCTAGGAGGTCTGGGGACTTGTCCCGGGCGAAGGTGAGGCCAGCTGATTTTTTTAATTTATTTATTTTTATTAAAAATTTTTTTTTACGTTTATTTATTTTTGAGACAGAGAGAGACAGAGCATGAAGCGGGGAGAGTCAGAGAGAGAGGGAGACACAGACTCTGAAACAGGCTCCAGGCTCTGAGCTGTCAGCACAGAGCCCGATGCGGGGCTTGAACTCACGGACCGCGAGATCATGACCTTGAGCGAAGTCGGACGCTTAACCGACTGAGCCACCCAGGCGCCCCAAGGCCAGCTGATTGAAAGCACCATAGGCAGTTTACTTACTGGCTTATAACGCCAGCACTGAGCCGCGGGGGGGGGGCTCAAAACTATTGGATATCCGAGTGACTGAATTAATGAATGAAAGCCCCAGCCGTCGGGGACCCAGGGAGCGTGGAGGGACTTGGCGACAGGCCACTAACCTGTGCGCTCCAGGAAAGAATGACTCCCCTTAGTGTCACGCCCTCATAGATGGGGGAAGGTCAGCTATCCTCTCTCTTACAAACAAGGCGGAGGGGCCGGTGAGGAATGGGCGCGAAGGGGCCAGGGCTTGCGCTGCAGCAGCGGCAGGCCGTGAACCGCGGCTTAAACAACCCTGAGGACGGCAGTTCCGGACAGGCTTCAGCACCCGCGGAGCCGTTCTCCTGTCGAACCCGACTTCCCAAATCCGTGTCCTACGAATCGTTCAGGTTCAGATCCCTCTCTGCAGAGGCTGCCGGCTAGCCGTCTGTTGCCGGTGGCTGTGTGGGTGCAGGAGGGGAGGCAGCGTTGAAAGCCCGCAGGGGCTGTGCTGCCTCAAGCCTGGCACTGAGAAGGGAGACGGTGGCGAGAAGGCCACTTTCTGTGAGATTGGCAGAGCATTCAGCGTAATCACCATACTCACCGTCATCATCCTTCCAGTTACAAAATATTTTATGTATGCCAGATTCTTCCCAGAGTGCTCCATATAACCTGGTCACTGCCCTTGATTGTCTCCTCGGACGTCACCTTCCTCCTTCCTCCTTCCTCCTGTCTACGGGCGACCACAGGACGGTGAACGATGGGCAGAGCCACCCACAGACACCTCATACCTTTTTCCCAAGTGGTTGTCTTCCTGGCATCCCTTGCAGCTAGGCAGATCCAGCTCTGGCCAATGGGGTGTCAGGGAAAGTTTGACGGGCAGCAAGGGCGGTCACGTGACCCAGCTCTGGCCAATGAGGTGTCAGGGAAAGTTTGACGGGCAGCAAGGGCGGTCACGTGACCCAGCTCTGGCCAATGAGGTGCTGCGTGCTGTCTTTAAGAGGAGGATGTGCAGCCTTCTGTCCTGAGAGTTCTGCCCGGATGGCAGCAGCAGCCACCTTGCGACCGTAAAGGGGAAGAAAGCCAAGTGGATTGTAGAGCCCTTGAGCTGATCAGGTAACTGTCGACTCCTGATGTCTTGTTGGGCGAGAAAAATACACCCTTCTTTCTCTAAGTCACAGTAAATGGGTTTTGCTGTTCCTTGCAGCCAAAAGCATAATAGACACGGATATTTTTTGTGATTAATCCTCGTAATCACCAGAAGGGGGAGGTATACTTCTTTTTTTTTTTAATTTTTTTTTTAAGGTTTATTTCTGAGACAGAGAGAGACAGAGCATGAGTGGGGGAGGGGCAGAGAGAGAAAGGGAGACACAGAATCTGAACCAGGCTCCAGGCTCTGAGCTGTCAGCACAGAGCCCGATGCGGGGCTCAAACTCACAAACCGTGAGATCATGACCTCAGCTGAAGTCGGTCATTTAACCGACTGAGCCACCCAGGTGGCCCGGAGGTATACTTATTTCCATTTCACAGATGGGGTGGGGGGAGTGATCAGCTATTCTCTTTCCTGTGAACAAAGCAAAGAGCCGGGCGAGGCGTGGGTGGGAAGGGGCCAGGGCTTGTGTTGCAGAAGCAGCAGGCTGTGAATCGTGGTTGAAAACAACCCCGAGCACAACAGTTCCAGAAAGGCTTGAGGAATTGATGTGAGAGAGGCTAAAGAGACTGGTCCAAAGTCACTTAGCCAGAATAAACTAGCGTGTCAGATTTTGAACTTAGGTCTGTTTGTCTCCAAAGTTCTTGCTAGTTTCGTCCTTCAGAACCTGTCGACTGTAGCCCCAGAGGGGGAAAGAATGTGAGCGATGGCCAGACAGATTTTGGCAGAAAGGGAAAACGTATCGTGGCTTTCTTCACCCCAGAATGTGTCCCAAGTCTCCCAGGCTGCTGGTTTTTTCTTCCCTCGTGGTATATCAGAGAGTCTGGGCCCTTCCATGAGGCAGGGCCACAGCTATCTCCTGGAGATGGACAATATATGGGAAAGCATGCAGGGCTTGGGTCAAAAAGGCTTGGGGCCAGATCCCAGCTCTGCCACTTATTAGCGATGTGACCTTGAGTAGGTGGCCCGACCTACTGTGAGCTTCGATTCCTCATTTGTAAGATGTACGTGAATTCACCTGGACAGCAAAACCAGGTGAAGTTATCTGGAGCCAAAAGGGGTGCTTACTGGCTTGTATTTGCTGAAAAATTCAGTGGGTGGACTTGACCTTGGTCCTTGAGGCAGAGGTGTTAGTCGAAAGAGAAAACATGGCCCCAGCCTTCCAAGTTCCACTGCCCACCTACATCTCCCCTGGTGGTTGCTTTTCCTGCTTCCCACCGATTCATGTCCTGCCAGTTTACTGGCCCCCTGGAAGGAACATGCATGTTATCCGGGGCCACTGGCAACCCAGTTCTACAGTGAACACCAGGGTCTTTGATTAGCTGGGTCACATGACCTCTCTGGGAGCTGGAGGTGGAGTTAGTCCCACCAGAACCTTCCTCTGAAAGTGGGGATGGTTTGGTTTCTCATGAAAAGGAAGGAGGGTCCTGTATCCAGAAGCGGGGAATAGATGTTGGCGGGAAACCCCCCCAAAGACGCCCCCTCCCACGCGTCAGGGAGCAGTTTTGAGCATTCCATAAGGTAGAGATGTTCTGTGCAGGTGCCCAGCCCGGCCACTGAGCCCGGGGGACTCTTGCTAAATGCCAGCCGGCTTTTTCCCAGGACTTGGCCCCGTCCTTCCTGACGCCCTTGGCCTGTCCCTCCACGTCGGCGGGCACGTTTGGGGGAACAGGCCCAACTCCACTGCAGCCCCGATCCATCACCCCAGGCTTTGTCCCTGTACCCAACCTGACAATTACCATGTGGCTCGAGATGACACTCTAATCCTATTACTCATTCATCAACTAGCAACTGAGAACATGAGCTGGCTCGAACACTGCCAAGGAAGCTGGGAGAAGCCTTCTCCACCACTGTGAAACTAGGCTTAGCTCAAGCACAATAGGTGTGTAATTTAAGGTTTTGTTGAGCCGAAATCCAATCACATACTTGACTGGTGGATCACAGAGACTCACAGGCTAAGAGAATGAGATAATCCAACCTCACACAAACACTGGGATTCGGCTTTGACTTAATGACAAATGTGTGACCAACCTTACACTGTTTCATTCTTTCCCCCTCTCTTTTTTTGTTTCAATGTATTTCCACCTCCTTCCTCTCTCTCCTCCCTTCTCTCCCCTCCTCTGTACTATCCAGAGACGGGATGGGACTCAGCGAAGTCCTAGAGCCAGAAAACAAAGGCAGAGAAGCAGGTGAACACCAGGTGAGATGCACTCACGTCCGTTGTCTGCATTTGATTGCGTGACGTCGTGGAGGTGAGAGATGGCTTCTGGGGGTGGATCCGTTCGAATTCCTAGTGGTCTCGGTTCTTCTGTTCCAAGAATGGCTTAGAACAAGAAAGAGCAGCAGGCAAGACACAAGGTCCTGCTCATGAACTATTCCCTCTATTCATCCAGTGCTTTTTGTCCAGGGAGGGCTGCTCAGTGGGGGTGGGGAAAGGTTGCAAGAAGAAATACGTATATAGTTTTGGACCCCTGTTAAGTGATAGTGTAGCTGTTTACGTAGTTAGAGATAACAGCATGGATGAGCCCACTCAACTTTATGAGTTCACTGGACTTACACTTAGTCACTCCACAAACATTTATGGGATGGCCACCGTGTGCCGTGAACTCTGGCAGGCGCTGCCTGATGCTCTGGTGGATAGAGATGCAAGATGCGGGGGGAACCTTCGGAGTCCATGGGCAGGCCCCAGATGGTGAGCCAGAAGTCCCGGGTTCCAGCTCTGCCCTCCAGGTAGGTGCACTGTTTCCTAGGCAAGCCATTCGTCCTTCGGAGTCCTGATTCTTAACCCGCTCTGCTAACTTTGCCAAGTCTCTGTGACATCTCGCCGTGATCACAGTGTGTCACTTTGAAGGGTGACGAGAAGAATGCAGTTCGCAAGGGCGATTATTAGATTCATGGGCAAATTGGGTGTGGGTGTGTAGGGAGTGTTGTCCCCACAAATGGAAGTGGCCTGGGACTGGTCTGTGGAATGGATTGCCATTACATTTTCCTTCTTGAAGCCTCTGCATATGTCTGCCCTTAGCTGGCATTTTCCAGATCAATGCTTTCTATTGGTAGAGAGCTAACTTGGGCTTTCAACTGAGAATCCTGGGGTAGTAGCCTCTTGAAGTAATTTGCGATGAACTTGACTGTCATCACTCCTGCTCTGGCTCAGCAGAGGATGGGTTTTGGAGCCAACATTATTTTCACATTAATTATGTGCCAAATACTTGACTTATATTATCTCATTTCAGCTTTACCCAAACCCTATTTCTAAGACAAGGAAATCAAGGCTCTTAGAAGTCAGATGACTTACTTCAGGCAATACAATTAAGACTGTGGCAGAGCTGAGATTCGAATAGTTCCACTACTGGTAATTACTGTTACCAGCACTAATAATGATAGCTTCCATTTATTCAATGATCATGATGTGCCATGATTGTATCGTTGTTGCTAAGTCAGTTATTGTTCTAGTTGCTGGGACTTAGTAGGTAATATTCCTTTTATTTCCAGATGCTTTTAAGACCGTCTCTTTGTCTTCACTAATATATGTCCAGGCACGGATGTTTATTTATTTATATGGGTTGGGACTTTTGAATATGCGGTGTTAAACAGGTGAGGAACTGTTTTCATTTCCACAGAATTTACGTGTTGAGACCTAATGCGATGGTACGAAGAGGTGGGGTTTTTAGGAGGTAATTAGACCATGAGGGTGGGAACTCTCACAAATAGGGTTACCAATCCTACAAAAGAGATCCCAGAGAGATCCCTCACCACTTCCTCCATGTGAGGCCACAGCGAGAAGACAGAGGTCTAGGAACCAGGAAGTGAGCTCTTACCAGACACAGAGTCTGCCAGCAACTTGATCTTGGACTTCCGCCTCCAGAACTGTGAGCAACACGTGTTTGTTGATAAGCCCCCCCAGTCTCTGATGTTGTGTTATGACAGCCCAGACAAAGACATGAGGATTGGTGACTTCCGTTAATTCTGGCAAATTCTCAACTGCTCCTGTATGAATATTGCCTCCCCACTACTTTCTCATCCTTTCTTACCGGAACTCAGATTAGATATATGCCAGACCTTTTCCCTCTCTTCTCCCTGGTTTTTAAGTCTCCTCTTCCAAATTTCCCACTTCTGTTTCTCACTGTCCTGCGGTCTGAATAATTCCTTCAGACCTGTTGTCCAGTTCACTAATTTCCCCTCACGCCGCGTCTAATTTCTTTAAGTGACTCCTTTCCTTGTTTAAATGGAAGTATAACTTATAGAGAGAAGTGCAGAAATCATAGGTTTATAGCCTGATGAATTTTCACAGAGTGAATATAATATACAACCACCAGCCAGGTGAATAATCAGAGCATGACCCGCACCCCCGAGGCTCCTCCCTCCCTTCCCGTCTCCCCACCTTCTTCTCCACAGAAACCACTCTTTGACTTCTACCATCATGGGGTGCCTGGGTGGCGCAGTCGGTTAAGCGTCCGACTTCAGCCAGGTCACGATCTCGCGGTCCGTGAGTTCGAGCCCCGCGTCCGGCTCTGGGCTGATGGCTCGGAGCCTGGAGCCTGTTTCCGATTCTGTGTCTCCCTCTCTCTCTGCCCCTCCCCCGTTCATGCTCTGTCTCTCTCTGTCCCAAAAATAAATAAATGTTGAAAAAAAAAATTATATGTACAGATTCGCAGGGCTTAATCTCATGGTGGTTTGCTTCCTTGTGATTTTGTGGGGTTTTCTTACGAAGTCATGTCATTTAGATCTTTTACCTGTAGGAATGGTTTGAAGCCTAGTATGTCAGGCATTACTCTAGAGGAAATTTGCATTTGCTTTTGCCAGACTTCCTGATTAGCTACCAACAGGGGACCACTTAAAAAAAAATAGTTGGGGGGGGGGCGCCTGGGTGGTTCAGTCGGTTAAGCGTCCGACTTCAGCTCAGGTCACGATCTCGCGGTTCCTAAGTTCGGGCTCCGTATCAGTCTCTGTGCTGACAGCGCAGAGCCTGGAGCCTGCTTTGGATTCTGAGCCTCCTTCTCTCTCTGCACCTTTCCCTCCCCTCTCAAAAATAAATAAACATTACAAAAGTAAGTAAAAATAGTTGGCACAGGGGTTTTTGTGCCGTACGTATTGATTTGGCGAACGGATTCTGAGCCGAGACCCACGTTAGGCTCACGACTAAGCTCCCGGCGGAGTCTGGTAAAAGCTCCGTGGTCTCTCCTCTGTGGGGTGGCAGCAAGGTGCTGCTCCTGTTTTTGGTAACAGCTTTATTGAGATATGAGATGATATTTGTTTACCCTAATTCGCTCACCGAGGGAGTCACCTTTCGGGGGTCACCAATCTAAACAGCCACCTTGCTTAGGTCCCAAGCCTTTTCTTGGCTTCTCCACATACCGGAGTCCCTTAACCACAAAGGCTTACGTCCACCAGGTGTTAGCAGCTGCCCTTCTAGCAAACACTCGCCCAGGCTTACTTTCTGTCTGCTTTTGACCATTCTGATTGTGTCTGGTCTCCAAGGAGTTCGTTTGCTCTCCTTGCCAGCTCCCTCATGCATCAGAAGAAAAAGTGCCTTCTTACAAAATACTTCATCCACGTTTTTGTTTTTTTTTTTCCCTTCTAGTGGATGTGTGTTAGGTAGCAGGCAGGTTTTTCCTAAACCTGTATTCTGCCATCATCCGGGACCAAGCAAACGAGCACTTGATATGCAGTATCTCACTTAGTCCCGGAAACACTGCCTGGAGATCAGTGAACAGACATCCTCCGTTTACCGATGAGGAAACAAATGGGGGCCTCAGAGAGGGTGAGCGACACATCCAGTGCTGCCCCGCTTCTATGTGGGCGAGGCAGGATTCGAACCCAGGTCCCGGTGGCTCTGGCGCCCACGTCTGTCACAGGTAGACCTGCTGAAGTCCGCGCCTAGGGTGACTTAGGGGTCACTCTGGGTCGCGGGCCTGTAGAGCCATCACACGGTGGGGAGGAACCGCTCAGTGGCTGAGGGCGATGCTTGCAGTGCTGCTCCGGCTCCGGCACCCAGGCTGGACGCAGAAGTAGACAGGCTCGTCGGCATCTTTGGGAGGTCGGCAGGGCCACGCAGAAAAAGCGCCATTTGCTGAATCAAGCATCTTCGGTTCTTACAAATGTGCCGGTTCAGACTTAGGAAGCGTGCCAGGGGAAGAAAACTTGGCCGATGGAACAGCTCAGGCCATTAGGCGATTACAAAGGGAGGCTCTTTGAGGGTGGCTCGTAACTAGGCCTCCAGAGTCACCCAGGGAACGTTCCCATGGTGGGCCTCCCCCCCTCGGAGTGTCCTCTGTCCCGTTTCTTTTCTCTCCCAGCCCTACGGCCCAATCTAGTCTGGTCCCTGGGCCCCAGGGCACAGCCCCTTCTAGCTCCTCCTGGCCTCGGATCTGGACTCCCTGGGGTCCCGGGCTGGGTGGACAGAGGTTGAATCTGTACCCGGGAAGCCTCCCTCTCTTCCGTAGCTGTCCTGGCTGCTGGGAAGGAGCGTGCCAGTCTCCGAGTCCTCTGAGCGCCTGCCTTTTTCTCCAAAGGGAGACTGTTTGTGTGCCTGTCAGAGGAGAGGCTCAGACAGTTGGGAACATAGACACAAGCCCCTGCTGAGCATTTGCCGGGCACCAAGCTCTTGTTTCACGGTAACGAGTGGCAGTCATTTTTATTTCAATGCAGTTTTTCTGGTGTGTGTGTGACTCCCCTTGGTGTTCACTTGTATTTCCTACCGGTTGCGTTGCACCCCTCTCCAACTGACACGGGATGGACGGACGGACGGCACAGCCTGGTGGGTCGGGGCGCAGGCTTTGAAGTCCGCCGGGACCGGGTTCCGGTTGTAGCTCTGCGGCTTTCTACCTGTGTGCCTGGGATCTAGCTGAGTCTCAGGTTCTCCACCTGCAAAATGGGGTAATAATGGTAGCTACCGCGGAGATCGAGCTGGAGTGCGTGCGGCAGACATCGGAGAGGTCACGAGCAGGCAGCTGTCACAGTCACCAGTGGCTCAGTGTCTCTGCCCGAGTGTCTTCACGGCCCGCGAGGGGGGACAGTCCCAAGAGGCGAAAGCCCTACGGAACACCCTCATGGGCCTTGGCGGGTAAACATCCCAACTTCTGGGCCCTCCGGGCAACCATGTTGAGCCTTCCCAGGCTCTCGAGGGTGCCCCCAGATGGAGACCCAGTTGCCCACACTGGCATCCCGCTCAGGAATGCACTCTGCATAGACTTTCCTCCCTTCCTTGTCTCCGCTCCCCAACCCTCACGGCGCTTCCCGAGACCCCCTTCCAAATAAACACGCTCACCCCTTCTTTCCTTGTTAAGTTGGCTTCCCCACTGCACATTTTCGCTGTGTCCTGAGATGTCGTTTTGTTGCTTGGGGATGACACGATCCCGGGCTCGCTGGGGGAGAGCACAGTGCTTACCGTTTTTAAGCGGCAGAATCTTTTGTCTGGTGACATCCCCCTGTGTGCCGCGAGGAAGCTGCCAGCTGGGTGGCAGTGCGCTCTTGGCCTGGGGACCCTGCTCATTGAAATTGGAAATACTTGTGATGTTTTCTCCACTAAAACGTGAAAACCTGATGCCAGTGTGCCGGTGCCCCCAGATGGCAGGCTTTGGCAAGCGTAAAGGGGTGGGAGCCTCCCTTCTCCCTGTCACCACAGACATCTGAATTGGCCAGTGGTTCTGTGACCTGCCCCCGAAACGGATAGAGGTGCTCCCAGCTCGGCGAGCTGTGCTCAGGACTTTTGGCCACTGGTGTGTGGCTGGGCTGCAGGAGCCTGTCCTACACAGCAGGGGTTCGTTACGTGGGGGCCTTGACCCCTTCTCTGTGATTTGCCACCAGCTCCTTTCTCCCACAAGGGGCTCGAGACATGGGTGGGCTTTCTACGTCCATGGTACAGATGAAAACACTGAGGCTCAGAGCGGGAACGTGACGGGCCCCGGTGCTCCCAGGGGGTAAGTAGAGAGCCCTGGTTTGAATCCAGGATGGCTCCGAGGCCAAGGAAGAGGTGGGAGCCTCAGGACTGGAGCGCGCGTGACCTTGGTGTCAGCACCTCGCTTCCCAGTGGAAACACCGCTCTATCCAGGTCCCTGGGGGTACAGCGGGCATCCGAGGAGCTTTCGGGGTGGTGGCTGGGTGGGCGTCGTGCCCCCTTCCTGAGGGCGGGTGTTTCCTTCAACCCTGGGAGAGGAGAAGGAAAGGTGGCCGTTGAAGGGGCCTCCCAGCACGCAGGAATCTGGTCCCAGCTGCACGAGGCTGTGCCAAGAGCCTGGGATTTACTGCACCCCCAGCCAGCTGAGGAAAGGGTGTTGAGGGAGAAGGCATTCCAAAGCAAAAAGGCACCGGGGCCACCCCCGCCTTCCCCAGTGCCGGGGTCATGCGGCTGGTCTGTGGAGCCAGAGACAATCACCTGGGATGGATCACCCCAGAGCCCGACCCCCCGTGGGACAGCTGTTAACAGTGGGGTCTTCAAACGAGTGAAGGCAGCGCTGAAGCCGTTCCCCCAGTAGAAGAAACGTATCAGCGGTTGTGACGCTTCGTTGTTGATTCTTTACCATCATCAACGAGCTGACATTCTTAGGACGTTTCCTACCTGCTAGATGCCACTCTGGTTAGCTTAGCCTACGTCCTTTCGTTTTAAAGCTCATCACCTCCCGGCAAGGCTGGGGGTGGGCAGGGGGGCTGTTGGCCATCCAGCGCCTGTGTGTGCACTGAAAAAGGTGTTCCGTCCCCGGAGGATGCAGACATCACTGGCTCGCCAAGCAGACAGGAGTTGGATTTCAAGGGGCACCGAGCAGATGAGTGCCCTTCGGCCCTGGCGATCCCGGATAACAACCCTCATGATCCCCACTTTACAGATGGAGAAACTAAGAGGTACCTGCCCAAAGCCACATGGCCAGCAAGTGGCCAAGTCAGGATTCCAAACTGCCTGAGTCCCAAACCACCAGGATTCACCATGACGTCACATTTGACAACCACCCCGTTTCGTAAGCACGCGTCGCGGTGTCGTTGGGGGCGAGAGATGGGGTCCATCCGTAGAGATGCCTTTCATTAAAACCTTGTAATTACCCGACTTGTGTAAAAAGAAGATAATTTGCTACAGGTTTAAAGTCATCAGTGGAGTGGGGGAAAAAAAAAAAGAAAAAAAAAAAAAAAAACAACCCAAACTTGTAAATACTATTAGCTGCTCTCCAACTTTGTTGAATTTAGCTGATGTTTTCGGTGTTGACTTTTCCCAGCTATCAGCTTAACTATATAAATCCAGTTGACGTGTCTTTATTCAGATAAAACTCTAATACTGCAAGTGTAGCAAATTAGATGCAAATGCCCCCTTTTTATTTTAAGTATACTTAAAGCTGCCTTTCCAATGCAAATTTCATAGGAAATCTCAACCAGCTAGGACAGACATCATAGCCGTCAGCAGGCAAATGCTTTCATTTTGGTCTCAGCCAAGGGAGCTGCCTGCTTTTTTTCTTTTTGCCCCTGCAGACTGAGATAATTAAAACTACAGAGAAATAGTTTTAAATATACATGATACACACAGTTCCTTAAATTATGGGATAATGCATAAATTCACCCATTACCATATTTGATAGTGGTCTCGCTGACCAAAGTTGGGAGGTGGTGGGCACGGGGGGGGGGGGGGGGGGGGGGGGGGGGCGGGGGGGGGGCAGGGGGAGCGGGGTGTGATTTTCTCCAGCAACTTGCTTCCTCTGTCAACAGCCACACAGCTTCTGTGGCTTCACCTGGTGTCCTAAGGAGCCCTGGTAAGGGTTCAAAAAGAGGTTGTGAACACACTCATTAAAAAGGGGCTGCAATGTGGTTTTTTTTTTTTTTTTGAAAGAAATAAAAATGTTAATGGTAACTTTTTTTTTTTTTTTCCCCCGGCTGTCTCAGTCTCTTTGGAATACATATCCATTTCGGCTTTGATTTGTTGAGCTCCCTGAATGAGTTTATCCAAACAATGTGAATTTACTTAGATCTCTCTCAAATCCCACATCTCTTGTGGTTGATAAAGCTGACTTTAGCTAAGAAGGGCTGGATCAGTGTGATTTGAAATTCACATTGAAAATGATAAGGGCTTTGCTGGAAATAATAAGCACAGTCAAACGCTGTCAGGAGGAAACAGTCGAGCATGCAGGGAGAAATTTGGTAAGGCCGCGTCCTACCCTCCTCCTTCTCTCCAGAATCCAGTAGGGAAGGAGGGGGAAAGGTGAATGGGGCTTTTCTCAGACACACACTGTAGCTTTGTAGGTGATGGGGGTGATAATTCTAAAGAGCCTTGTGCATGAGCTTTATTCTTTATGGTTAGAAGGTGGCAGCCATCCCTCGATGGCTGATGGACACCCGTGGGCGTTCGGGGTGGCAGCCATCTTTGCCAGCATGGAGCCCAACACCAGCAGGAATCCAGCCCCCACCCCAGCCGTTTCTATCTCCATCTCTCTCTCTATCTCCCTTCTCCCCACCTCGCTTTCTATCTCTCTCTCCTCGATTCCTTTCTCAGCACCTAATCCACGTCTGGTCCTGAACTAAACATTTTCCTCCTCACAACCCCAGAAGACAGCACATGTCTTCCGTCCGTTGACAGGAGGTGCCGTGGAGGTGTGAGCTGGTGGAACCATGGGGGACACCTACGTCCCTCATCCTCTTTCCCTTCAGCTGCCAGGTGGAGACCAACCCCTTACGAAAGTAGTGTTTGGAAATGGTTCTTGAGAAACTCTGAAGGGAGGGACTTTTCTGGAACCCGTTAACCAGCGAAATGGAAGGGGAGGAAGGGGGAGTGTGGGGCCAGAGGCAGGCATTCTGGGGGGAGGGCAGAGTAAACTGGAGGGTTGGAGTCTCCTCAGTGAGCACGATCTGAGCAGACCAGCCCTCCCCCATCTTGGTGCTGCTGACATTTAGGGCTGGATGGTTCTCTGTCGTGTGGGCAGGTGGCGGGTGGAGAGCGGGGTGGGTCCTGGGCACGGCAGGATGTTCAGCATCATCTCTGATCTCTACCCGCTAGACGCCAGCAGGGCCTCGGCCCCAGTCATGACAGCCCCAAATGTCCCCTGACATTGCCACGTGTCCCCTGGGAGGCAAAACTGCCCCAGTGGAGACCACTGATGGAGACTCGGCTCCTTCAGAGCCCAGATTCCTCCTTTTCCTTAAAAGGCAGGTTGCACACAGGTTCTATCCCCACCTCCCAGTTTCCCTTTGTCTCAGAAGACCCCACTTTCACACGCCCTCCTAAGCAGCTGAGCAACCTTCCTTGGAAATAGGTGGATCAGAGGAGCTTTGCCACTGAAACCTTATTTCTAATTATAGTAATCACTCCCCGTTGTCTTCACATCCAGGGCAGTCAGATCAGGCGCGGGGCTTCTCCTCACTGCCTTGATCTATACAATTCTAGTTCCGCCTTGATGAATGACTTTGCTGACTGCTTCTGCCCTGCCTGTGTGTGTGTGTGTGTGTGTGTGTGTGTGCGCGCGCGCGCTTGCACGTGTGTGTGTCGGGGGAGCACAGTGGCCAGGCTGAGGCTGGGAGGGTGGGGGGGGGGGGAGAGGGAATTAATTCTTCCAAGGCCTTGTCTCTGGGCCGCTGCAGCAATCCGTTTCCCACCAACCCTGCAAGGCTGCCGAGCTCCGAGCTGACCTCTCTCTTCCCCTGCGCTCGGGGCCTCGTCTCCCCCCTTCCATCCTCAACCTGGGCCGCCCCTCCTGACCCCACGACTCGCTATTTCCTAACTAACGCCGCTAATAGCCACTGATCACCGAAGGGCAGCTTAAATTCTATTTAGACTTAAAAAAAAAAAAATAGAGGAAAAAAAAAAAAAAAGAAAAGCGAAACTTCAAAAGCTCTCTCCTGCTAGCAGGGCGGAAGCCAAGCCCAGCCATTACCAGCAGAAGCCGGATCAATATTTCAGCACCATCCCCTGGCTGGGTTTTCGAGGAACTTTTATTATTATTGCGGTTAAGCTGTTCTAAAGTGGAGCATCATTTATAAAACAAACGGATCCCTTCCAAATAGGTTATTTTCCTGGTTAATGACCGATCGTCTGCCCTGGGGTCTGTCTGTGTTGAGATTCCAGATGGGAACAGGCACTACCAGCCCAATTATCTTTATTAAGTGTTTTGCCTCCCCCTTTCTGAAAAATGAAATGGCAGCCGGCTCAAATGTCTCCTCCTTCCCCTTGCTCTCACCCCTGCGCGGTTTCCTGCGTTCGCCTCATTATGGACAAGTATGTCCTTTAAGACACGGAGACTAATGAGGCGGTTTTATGAGACTAATACATTTTAAATTTTAACACAGGAGCTAGCATCTTTAATTGTACAATTATACATTCATTTAGCACACTCTCGCACACGCGCTCTCTTTTGCTTTAAAAGATAACAAACCACAGGTGACTGCAAGTGTGTGAAAAGGCAGAATTTATGGTATTCTGTAGGGTGCTAAATCAGGCCGGACTAGAAATTGTTTTTCTCCTGACCGGCTTCTTGAGCTAAATTAGTTACTATGTTGAAGAAAAAAAAAATTTTTTTTAATGTTTATATTTTATTTTTGAAGGAGAGACAGACAGAGCATGAGCAGGGGAGGAGCAGAGAAAGAGGGAGACGTAGAATCCGAAGCAGGCTCCAGGCTCTGAGCTGTCAGCACAGAGCCCGAGGCGGGGCTCGAACTCACGAACTGTGAGATCATGACCTGAGGCAAAGTCGGACGCTTAACCGACTGAGCCACCCGGGCGCCCCTCGAAGAAAAATTTAAAACAAAAAAAATTTTTTTTTGGTTTTGCTTTGACTGGGGGAGGATGGGCGACGGATGGATGGTGCCCCATCGTGAACTTCTGTCTTCTGTCCCCCGTTTCTACCTAGAGAGAGAGGGTGGCAGGAAAGTCTTTTGAGAATTAGAGAAACCTTGGGGCGCCTGGGTGGCTCAGTCGGTTAAGTGTCCGACTTCAGCCAGGTCACGATCTCGCGGTCCGTGAGTTCGAGCCCCGCGTCGGGCTCTGGGCTGATGGCTCGGAGCCTGGAGCCTGTTTCCGATTCTGTGTCTCCCTCTCTCTCTGCCCCTCCCCCGTTCATGCTCTGTCTCTCTCTGTCCCAAAAATAAATAAACGTTGAAAAAAAAAATTAAAAAAAAAATAATTAAAAAAAAAAAAAAAAAAGAATTAGAGAAACCTTGATGTTCTGAGGCCTAGCTATAGCCGGACAGAGAAGGAGAGAGACAGAGAAAGAGAGAGAGAGAGAGAGAGAGGGTGGGGGACAGAGATCCCCCCCCACCCAGCCCAGTATTCTGTCTCTAACAAAAGCCTCCTACGTTCCCCACCTGACAGGACTTTATCGGGTAGTAATAAATAAGGCTGAATTATTGATGATAAGAACTGCTAATATTATTATGACCTCAATTAAGTGCTTTTTCCAGACACATTAGTAACAAAGGGTCTTCCCTCTCCTGGTTGCTGTTTTTCTCCCCCAGGCCCCACTTTACATTAAAATCTAATTGATCAAACCTATTTGCCATTCGCACAAGAGCGATCACCATAATGGGTCATCTATCAGCATGGGCTCCGCATCAGGCTATTAACACCTTTTGTTGCTGGCCCCAGTTCTGTACCAGGCGAGAGGATCAGAAAGGCAGGGCCTCCTCCGATCTGGAAGGATCGTGTGTGAGGTCTGACTTGTGGTACCCTTTAATTGCCCTCTTTAACATCCTTGCAAACCACGGAAGACGTTCTTACTTCTGAGAAAGTGACTCCTGGCAGCTGTGGAGTAACAAGATGGCCGCCTCCTTATGAGAACAGAAGGCGTTGTGGGGGGCCCTTGGCCACCTCCACTGCTGCTCACTGCCTTCCCGTCATCGCCCCCCCCCCCCCCCCCCGCCCCGCGTTGGCCCTTACATAGCCCGCTCTGGGGAGGCCCCAATGTCCTGTCTTTATGGAGTCTGGAACTTGGCGGACGTAACAGTGTGTGAGTGTGCAGGCAAGCGCTCATTATCAGAACTGGAGACTGGTGCTGGCTTAAAATGGAGACCAGTCCCCACTGAGCAGAGCCTCCCCAAGACTTCTTGGCCCGTAGTCACTCACAGAAGGCCCATGGTGGCCCATGAGCTCCCCCTGAACTGTGTGCAGAATTGTGTTTATGTGTCTTTTCCTGGAGAAGGTTACCGCTTCCATCAGATTACCGAATTTGTCCCTGACCCCCAAGGGGGTTAGAAATGTCTTCTTGGGAGCTTCTTAGATGGGGACGTCTTTTATGAGTCTGGCTGTCACTCAGGATAGGATATCTGGCTTTGGGAATATGATTAAGCCACGGAGGTGAGCACTGTTCCTTGTACACTGTGGTGTTGGGTCAGACTCTCTCTCTCTCTCTCTCTCTCTCTCTCTCGCTCTCTGCGCCTCTGTCTTCTCTGCCTATTTGGTCCAAAGGAAGAACTCTCATCAACCTCCTACTGTCCAATGACTGTGGGAACGGGCTTTCTAAATTAGTCTAACTGGTGTAGGGCCTCCCACTGGGTGCTGGAAGATACGAGAAAATAGGAAGTGTCCTGGTTGGCTGGATTGCTGTTGTTTGAGAAGCGAGAGCTCCAAATATGACATGACAGGAACTCTCTTTGGGTGACGTTAGACAGCTTGGAGCACTATTCCGGGCCATCTTTTTGGCCTGTGCAGCCCCACCTACTCATCATGAAAATAGCTGTATCATTTTTTTCCTGATTGTAAATGAATCCATCCACAAATCAGTCAGGAGGGAATCAAAACCTCCTCAAATCTTTACATTCTGTCTTGTCTCATTTCTCCATTTTTTTTTTTTTTTTTTGGTCTGTGCAAATAACAGGAAGATTTCTAGGAAGGTTCCCTCCCCCCCACCCCACCAAGAATGGGGCTATACGCATTTAGGCCATTCATTTGTTAATTTTCTCATTTACTTGGCAATATATATTGTAAAGGTTTTCCCATGCAATACTGTTCATCATCATTACATTTTATTAATTATTATTATTATTTTTTAAAGTTTATTTATTTTGAGAGAGTGAGAGCAAGGGAGGGGCAGAGAGAGAGGGAGAGAAAGAATCCCAAGCAGGCTCCGCCGTGACAGTGCAGAGCCCGATGCGGGACTTGAACTCACTAACCCTGAGATCATGCCCTGAGCTGAAATCAAGACTCGGAGTCTTTGCTGGGTGAGCCCCCCAGGCGCCCCTCTTCATCTTCATTTGAAATGACTGCATAGCATTTAATCGAATAGCTTTATGAAAAGGTACTTACCGATCTGGTCTCGTTAGACATTTAGATGTTTGCCCCTTGTCTGTTATAAACCGTGCCGCGGTAAATGTCCTTATGTAAAAGTGTATGCACTTACCCAGTGATGTTCTTAAAATGGATTTGTAAAACCAGGATTTCTGGGTTAAAGGGTTTGTTACCTTCTTTTTTTTCCTTTTCCTTTTTTTTTTTTTTTTTTTTTTCAGTTTACAGTACAGATTAAGGGATTGGGTATGTCATCTGTGCAACTTTTCAGGTGTCACTGACTGGCATTTCTGTCCAAAGGCTGTCCGAGGTGAGCAGCCTTGAGGGGGAGGTGGACTCAGTCACTTAAAGCTGCCTTGGTGGGTTGGCTCTCTCCAAGGGTGAGTCTGGAGGAACCGGAACAGTCAGGCTTAGTTTCCCTGCCCAGCGCAGGCAGAGGCAGGGCCGAATCTTTGGCCTCTTCTGGAACTCCCGTTTAATACACAGCCCCTTCAGCGAACAGGCCACCTCTGTCCATAAAGAGGCTGCGAGGCGGGCAGCTGGGAGGTGATGCTAAGCTCTCCCCCCACCTCAGAACCCTGTCCTTGCTCAACTGCTCCCCGTGCCAGATAGCCAGGCAGTGTGTGTGTGGGGGGGTGGGGGGGGGGCTCTGGAGGCTGGGGCTGGCCAGGAGGCTGTATGGTTGTGACACATTCCGCCAGGAAGCACAGGGTATCTTTGGGCACGGCCTAGTGGCTTCTCAGCCTGTGTTGTCTTAATTCAACTTGTCATTCACAGACCAGTAGAAAACTAAAATCAATAAATGGTGAAAATGGGCTTTAAAGACAAACTGAAGTCACAGAGGAGGGAGGAAGACAGTGCGTGCTGCCTCGATGGGTTACCTTTCCCCTTCCTACTGAGATGGTTGGCTCTGTGGCCCGTGCTTTAAAAAAGGGGGCTGGGGGCCGAAAATGAGTGTCTTTCCCCTTTAAAATACGCAGGGTGTCCATCGGACAAGACCTCGGGGGCAGAGGGACCGTGATCTGATGGGGCCGCAGAGTATGATGAGGAGGATGGTCTCTGGGATGGGTCTGTATTTTACCCGAGGGCCCCTGCACGTATGTTTTGAGATGTCTGTCTGCTGATCGCTGTGCTACTTTCTACCAGCCGATGTGCTTCTCTGGGCCACATCTTACCAACCGCAAAGTGAGCCAGAGAAGGTGCAATGATTTTCAGCCCGTTCTCTGATGAAAGACCACAGCAGGTGTGCTCTGGAGGGTAGGGTTGGGACGGGGCGGCATCGTGGGATTCAGGGCTCTGCTCCTTCTGTTTTGGTAACAGCTCTGCAAAAGACTTCATCGGAAGTTAGAATTTCAGAGCAGAAGGCAAAAGTTTGGCAAAAAATCAGCGACGGAGAGGGTGTCCGGATTTCCTTCCACTTCTGAGGGACTACAAACATCTGTTGCATGCCTGCAAGAGATTGCCGAAAACTCAGCCACCTTCTTTCAGAGACCAGGGTAGCCTAAGCAGGAGCGGAGGGGGTGCCAGGGCCTAGGAGGGCGATGGGCGGGCTCGGGCTGTCCCTGGAAGGGCGAAGGACTCCTCGGCCACCAATGGGATGTCTCGGCCTCGTCGTTCCCCAACGCCGTGTGTCATGGGTGCGCTTGTGGGACCCGGAACAGGAGGAAGGACATGTCGGGCCAGGAACGATCTCAAACCAAGAGACGCACCGGTCCTGCCTTCGTGGGGATGCGACTCCGTCACCCAGCCTCTGTGGCCAAGTGAGGGAAGAATTTCTTGGGCTTCTTTGGGAGAAACCTGACTTTTGCAGATCGGCACCAAAAGGGTAGCCTGGTGGGGCAGTGGAGGGAGGAGGAGGCTTCTCTGGTACACCCCACCCCCAAGCCATTTGTTGGTCCCAAAGCCGTTTCGGGCAGGTCCCCCCAGAGCCCCCTTTCAGTGAGTGCGTCACCACTCACAGTTAGATATTCCGGGGTCTCGGAGAAGCACACAAATACAGAAAACCATTTTGTGTTAAGAAAAAGAAAAAAGAAAGAAAAAGAAAAAAAAAAACACCAGCAAGAGGGTTTTGGAAATAGAAATGTGAGGTTATCTGTATTAAAAAAAATTTTTTTTTCGTGTTTATTTTTGAGAGAGAGAGAGGGAGCGTGAGCAGGGCAGGGGCAGAGAGAGAGAGAGGGAGACACAGAATCTGAAGCAGGCTCCGGGCTCCCAGCTGTCAGCACAGAGCCCCATGTGGGTCTTGAACCTGAGCCGAAGTCAGCCACCCAACCGACTGAGCCACCCAGGCGCCCCGAGGTTATCTGTATGTAGAACATGAAATGAGCCAACATGTTGGGGAAACTTTCTCAGAAAAGCAGTCCTGCAGACTTGACTTGGAGCTAGAGGGCTGGTTTTGACACGGAGCTGGCTTTCTGAGGCGACAACTTCCTTACACCGCTTGTGGGGACTGAGCCCCCGGCGTTCTGAATGGCGTGGAAGGACAGCCTGGCCAGGCAGGCACGGAGCCGCGTGCACCTTCCTGTCACAGCGCTGGTGTCCGCAGGGTCTGGTGCTGCCCTGTGGACTGGGCTGTGGCGAGGGGTGGACCAGGGAGGCGGAGGAAAAGCCTTAGTGCATGCACACACACACACACACACACACACACACACACACAGACACGGGCCTGCCTGCTCAGCAGCCTGGGGCTCAGGGTGATCCAGACACGACGACGGCGGCTCTGCTCTCCTTGTGCTGTTCCTACGCGTCAGCTTCCTTAGGCCTTGTTAGAAGGGGCACCTGTTAGGGGCACCTGGGTGGCTCAGTCGGTTAAGCGTCCGACTTCGGCTCAGGTCATGATCTCACGGTCCGTGGGTTCGAGCCCCGCATCGGGCTCTGTGCGGACAGCCGGGAGCCCGGAGGCTGCTTTGGATCCTGTGTCTCCCTCTCTCTCTGCCCCTCCCCCACTTGTGCTCTGCCTCTCTCTGTCTCTCAAAAATAAGTAACTGTATATAAAAAAAGAAGGGGCACCTGTCACACACCTATCTTCATAGCTTCCGGCATTCAGTGGGCGCTTACTCTGAGCCACTCACCGTTCAAAACCCCTTACTGATGGATTCAGTCCTCTCCGCCACACAGTTAGTACCCCCATTTCACAGATGAGGAAATAGAGGCTTAGGTGTTAAGTGGCAGAGCCTGGATTTGACCCTGACTTCGGAGTCTGGGTGCGACGCCATGAGACTCTATTGTCTTTGAAACCACACGCTCAAAGGAAGAGAAGCGGAAAACCGGGTGCCTTTGCGACTCCACCTTGGCCGTGAGCAGCCCCCGTTTCTGTGAGGTCCTTGAGGAACACGTCCTGAGAGAGGCCAAAGGCTCTGATGTCCGCAGCTGAGGCTCCCCCCACCCCCAGCAGACCCCAGTTTAGGGTTCTGGCAACAGGGGCTGGGCCGCACGGCGTATTCCTTTGTTCGGGTTGCAAACGAGAATAAAGTTCCCGGCGGCCGAGTTACCTGCTGCTGGCCTTCCCGGGTGGGGACAGTTAAAGGGGTCGAGAGAGACACCATGCTCCTCTCAGGAGAGCACGGTCCTGAGCCCCTGTGAGCCTCCAGACCTTCCCAGGATGTCTCCAACCTGACCGAGGTGGATGGGGAGAAAGACAGAGACGACCTGACCTGCGTCCTTCTCCTTCCCAAGGCCAAGGGCTTTAGTCCCTGGGTTCGCACCGGCAGGGAGCAACCCTCTGCCTCACACGGTGATGGCCACGCTCAATTTCCAAGGTGCGGGGGACGATTGCCGTTAACACATCGGGAAGGTGCAGCGTCCTCGCCGTGTAATTCTTAATTTTTTAAAGTTGTGGAGCCCTATTTATTTTATGTGACAGTCTCTTCCTTCCCCCTACCGTGACGGAATGTTCTGTGGCGTATGTTATGATCTTTAATTAAAGGGAACTTAATTTGCTTTTGAGGCATCCTTTGTTCGTCGGAGACACCCTAGGGTGTTTTAAAACCAGGTTTGGAATCATTGTCATTGAAGCCTGGAGTCGAAGGCGGACTCACCGCCCTGGACGGACGCCGGTTGCCTGGATAGGAGGGGGCGTCTGCCCCCTCTCGCCCCCGCTCTGTGCTTCGGTGTAGACGCTGGAACTTTTCCAGGCCCACCCCCACTGGCCTCGGGATTTTTCCGCCCACCTTCCCGAGAACACAGACCCCGCGGGCCCCGCGAACGGACCGTGGGCCAAAATTAGGTTTGAGAACGGGATGGACCATTTAGATGACAAATGGCCTTCAAGACACTGTCAGAAAGTCCGGGGCGGGGGAGACTATTAACGGTCACATGGAGGCAGCCGCATCTGTGATGCCAGAGCCGGCCGGCGGGTCCCCACTGCTGTGTTTACTGCTCCTTAATGCGGTATTGTTTACTCACAATTAAACCCTTTACCATTAATTTAACTTTCAGATGCTGAAATTGGTCACACAGCCTCGAGTCTCAAGGCCCGGACAGATGTGTTCTATACACTTGTTTAAACACGGCGCTCATTAGGAGGTAATGCATGTATAGCAAGTTGATTACACCACAAAGCAGGCCGCTTTATCATGGGGGCCTCTCAGGAGGCGGCGGGAGGGGCCGTCAGCTGCCGCTGTCACTCTCCCCCCCTCGGATCTTGAGTGACGGCTGGGCCCGCCACCTCCTCGCAGGCCTGCTCGGAAGTACACAGCTTCCCGTCAGAGAGCCGCCGAGCTGCCTGGGAGGAGGTATTAATTGTTGTCAGCCTCCATTTCACACCCCAGATAACAAACGAGAGCCACCCTGGCAGTGTTTAAGGAAGATAAACAAGTTGCCTGAGCCCTGGCAATTAAACACGCTTGCATATTTAACCGAGATGCTTCCTGTAAGAAAAGGCAGCGTGGCCCAAGTCGGGGGGGAGGTGGGGGCGCAGAGTGGTCCCCTGTCCTATGACCTGGGAGCTGCCCGCCCTGCGGGGCTCGGAAGTGCCCCCCCCCCCCCCACTCATCTGCCGGCTCTCTTGGTTTCTGCATCTCGAGCCAGACGACCATCCAGAGTTGGGTGTGATGTGGAAGGACTAGCGTCTCTTTTATTTCCCATCTCCTGGGAGAAGGGGTCAAGGGACAGATTTTGAGGCCAGACTACGAGGGCATAGATTCCGGACCTGCTTTTGTAAGCGGCGTGGCTTCTTCGAGCCTCAGTTTTCCCATCCATAAAATGGGCCTGCTCACACTCTACATGTCAGGTTTCGCGAGGAGGGACTGGGGCCGAAGCGTGTGGCCCCGTGCCTGATCCGTGGTCAACGGTGAGGACGTGGGTGCTCAGCAGTCGAGGTAGTGCACTTTACGTTCACCTTAGCAGGAGATGGTTAGAAGCAAGAATTCTAGGTTGTCCCTAAGCTGATAAGGTGACGCCGTGTCTGGTTGTGATGCTCCTTTCCTTCCCAGCCCAGAGTGGGTGAGATGGGTTGAACTCCATCAGGCCAGAAGCTCCCGGTGGCTGTTTTGCCTCAGGGCACATTTAGCAGGCCCGGGAATGAGATAGATCGCCACCTTCCAGATGTTTCCAGATACTTCTACCCCAACCTCTATGAGGATCGAATCTGCCAAACAACCCAGTTTGCTTCTCTATTCCTTCTCCCCTTCCTCTTCATCTTCCTTCTCTTCTCCGGCCCCCCACCCCCAACCTTCTTCTTTAACTTGACTCTATAGTGACGTTGTGCATCCTCCAGCCTCTATTACCGTGTCCCTTCATTCCCTGCCCAGGGGTGCCCTTCTCTGCACCCTGATGTTTAAACTACAAGACGAACCGGAGGCGGCTGGGATGGAAGTTCTCTGTGTCTCTGTGTCGCTGTCCTTTTGTCCTGGTTGTGCAAGTCCCAGCCGTCTCCTCCCTCTTGTCATGGTGCCTTTGCATATGCTGTTCCCTCAGCCTGAACGGCTCCTACTCAGACCCTCATCCCTCCAGACATCCCAGCTACCACTGGCCCTTTTCCAACCCGCCAGACTGGGCACGTGCCTCTATTTTGGGTTCTCGGAGCACTGGTGCTTTTCCTTCGTAGCATCTCTCAGAATATTCATTATTCGAGAAACTATCTGCTTCCTGTCCCTCTTCCAGTGAAGCCGGGGTCTGTGTCTGTGTCAGCCACCCTTAACCCCAACACCTAGGGTGCTGCTTGTAGGTGCTCGAAAGGGGTGTGGCCCACTACAGTGACCCACTGGGATGAACCAGACCATTTTTCCAGGGGATCTGGAGAGAGAGAAAGTCCTTATGATTTCTCACGGCCTCTTTTGTCTTTTCTTTCTGTGACTCCGCGAGGCTCCTCCTTCTCCTTTGTGTCCATTTCGTTGTCGCAGAAGGAGGGATGGAGGGGTAAAGTGGACCTCCCTCAGCTAGATGCTTCTGGGGCCCCTTCCGGGGACCGGTGAGTCACAGCTTTTCGCCTCTGTCTTGCTGACACCAACTGCTGGAGAACCCACAACGATTTGTCCTTGGACAATGCAAAAAGGATGTGGCTCTGCCTTGTGGGTACCTTTGAGGGAGGCGGGACCTCCATTTATTTGTCTCCACAGCTGCTTCCTCTGGGCTTTGTGGTTGCCTGTGTGTCGCCTTCTCATCCGATCGCGTTACCCTTAATAAGCATCGCCCTGGCAGGAGAGGGGTGCCGAATTCGGTATCCTGAGAGCATGTGTGTGTAATGTGCCGGGCAAGTGACCCTAATGATGCGTTCAGCAACACCGCTCCCCCCCCACCCCAGACCCGGCTTCCAGTTTGCCCAAATCCATTTATATTCCTGCTCAGACCTTTGGGATCAAAACTCCTGACCCTTGTGCGAAAAGCAAAAACACCTTTCAAAAAAAAAAGAAAAAAAAGGAAAGAAAGAAAGAAGAGGGAGGTGAAATTTCCTGAGCTTTCATTTCCCTTCATGGTTGAACTTGGATGACTCAAGTCATGTGCAGTCAATCTATTTAGCTGACTTGTCCTGCCGTCTGCCAGGAGGTCAACATTTCTGGATCTGCCCCTCCAGGGGCAGCATGTGGTCCCAGCTGGTTGTGCCGTGGTGGGAACGAGGCTTGGAGGGGCCGTGTCGTCTGGAAGCTGTGTTGGGGGCTCTTCTGTGCTCCACGAAGATGAGACTTCGCGGGCAAGTGCTTTTGTTTGCTGTTTGTTTGGGCTGGGTGGGATTAGCTCCGATTACATATTAATAACCTGGAGCGCTATCTAGTAATTAGATGTTATCTTCCAGATGTTTAAAAGAAACCTTTAATATTTTAAGCTGCTTGGAGATCTCTAGGCACGTTATTAAAATGGATGGAATTTAAAATGGGCGTCGGTGGTGTTCCCTTTCTGTGGATTCTCCTGCCAGTGTAAGACCTGGGAGCCCCGGGTACCCATGAAAGGACTCCAAGCATTTATTGTGGTGGCCCCTGTTTGGGAACAATTGGGGCAGCCACCCAATCAATGGGTGGTAGAGGGAATGTCGCGGCACTTCTGGCCCCTGTCAATCGGCCAGAGCGCCTCATTGATTTCTTTGAACCACTTGAGTGAATCTCTCAGAAGTTCCCCTTCTCTGAGTCCCACACAATTGCCTGTTCTCTCTTTATTAGGCGCTTTGAGGGACAGCCTGGTCTACACCTGCCTTTGATGGGGCCCCCACCACGGTTTTAATGACCTCCATCCGTCAAAGGAAAAGTTCAGAGTTCACTCTTTTGTCCAAGTCCCAGCAACTGAGGAGTCCAGGGTGCTGGCTGGTCCGGCCTCCTTAAATCACCCGCCCGAAAACTTTCCCTGTGACCCCGCTCATGTCAAAACAGCGAGCTGGCCACTCTGGCCATTGTCATCGGAATAAGGGCTAAGTGATGCTGCTTGGTCATTACGTGTGCCCTGATTGGCAATCAGGGTACAATAGGGGGTCATTAAAGGCCATAAAACTGCCAAAGCTCTGAAAGGGGGATTTTGAATGGAGCCAGAGGGCTCTGGGAGCCTGCCTGAGCAGCGCCTCCAAGGAGAAGGGGTTTGAGCCGACCTGGGAGGGGAAAAGTCAGCGCGGTGTGGATTAAGAAGTTTCTCCCCTGTGACACCAGAAAACACTGATCTCCTGACGTCACCTTCCCAGAATGCCTGTCCCTGCATTCCCAAAGGAGATTCACTCGGAGCAACAACCCGGATCACGCTCCATGAAAAGAATCCCGGAGGCACAAGTCTTTATATAAGGAGCTAAAAGTGACTCATAAATATATAAATGCTAATTGAATGAAAGCACCAGTGGGTAAAGTGGGTCGCCTACATGGTGACGGATGGTGGCTGGGCACGTGGTGGTGATCGCTGTGCAACGTAGGCAACACGTCAAGTTATACAGCTGGACAGCTGAAACTTACACGATAAGAAAATAGTCAACACACATATGCGTAAATGCGAAGGCTCCGGGTAGTGAAACGGGCGGCTGTTAACTTGCACCAGGGCCTGTACTGGGCGCTCCACAGGTGTTAACTTGGTTAACCCCCACACCCACCCAGGGAGGCAGGTTAACACGATTATAGCTGTAAAAAGCTTCCATGGAAAGGAACCGCAAAATAACCAGGGGAGTCCTTCCTCTTAGGATGGTGGCAGGCTTACGGGTTACATTTGCTGAGTCCCTCACTATGTGCCAGGCACGGGTGGCTTCTCGCTGAATTGTTAAGTCAAAACCACGGAGTTCGCACTGTCGCCTTTCCTGTTTCGTAAGAATTGACAACTCAGGAACGGGAGCGCAAAGAAGGGTGCCGTGGAGGGGGTCGCCCATTCCGTCAGGATGGCCGCCCCGCCGATGCGCCTGTCCACAGCCACAGGGGGACGCTTCCCCAGCACTGCCGGCTCCTCTGGGCTCAGCCGCTGGGTCAGTCGTGGTGCAGGAATCTTGGGGTAGGCCTCCGCGGATGCGGGGCCGACACTCTGCCCTGCTGTGCAGCCTTGGGCAAATCACTCCACCTCTCTGAGCCTCAGTCTTCTCAGCTGAAACGTGGCTGAGCTGGAGTAGCTCCGAGCTTCTCAAACTAGGCCCTTCCCCACTCTGGGAGAAAGCCAGGAGCCACATGGGGGCCGTCACTTGAGATCATCTGTTTTATTCCAAGGCAAGTAATTAAAAACATTATTTTTCTGTTTTCTCAGAAACAGATATATTCTGCAGTAGAATGCAACCCCCCATGAACTTAAGAAAAAATTTTTTAATGTTTATTTTTGACAGAGAGACAGGGTGCGGGTGGAGGAGGGGCAGAGAGAGAGGGAGACACAGAATCCGAAGCAGGCTCCAGGCTCCGAGCTGTCAGCACAGAGCCCGACGCGGGGCTCGAACCCACGAACCGCGAGATCATGACCTGAGCCACCCAGGCAACGGCCCCCGCCCCCCCGCCCCTCATGAACTTTTTAGATTAAAAAGGAGCTTTTATACAAGTCTGGGTCTTGCCTTCCATGCCTTTGGGCTCTGTCCACTCGCCCCACGTCTACCCCCAAGGTCTCTCAGGGCTCCCTGCTTCCTCTCCTCTGACTGTAGGGGAGCTTGGAAGAAAAGTGTAGGATCTACCCCCCCACCCCCCCGGGCGTGGGGACAGCCTGAAGCTCTCTTGAGGTAACCTAGTTGGTCTGCATCATGCCCTCATGCCCTCATGGGAACATCACTGAGATTGAGGGTGAGGACGGCACCGTAGGCCAAGGCTCTAAAGGCCAGTGGTCCACGGGCTGGTGAGCCCACTTTCAGACGACTGGGGATTCCCAAGGCTGTGGCTCCGAGTGCCAGCGAGGGCTAGGAGGAGGAGCATAGGGGACGGCGAGAAGGACCTCCGGGTGGATCCCAGCCCTGCCCAGGACTAGCCCTGCGGCTCTGGACAGGTGACAGCTACTCCGTACCTTAGTGTCCTCGCCTGTGAGGGGAAAGGGGGGGATAATCCCAGCACCCAGGGCCTGGGGTGGGGGGGATTCAGTGAGGAAATCAATGCCTGCCCTCAGAACGGGAGCGTCTGTCATAAAGTCTCCATAAATATCAGTGGCCGTCACTACCGTCATCAGGGTGTGACTAAAACCATCCCTGCAGAGGACGACTCATCTGGGGGCCCCACGAGCTCTGCCATCTGACCACCTGACTCGGAAGGAAGGAGGGGAGACAAAGAAGAAAGGGGAAGTGGGAGAGGGCGAGAGGGAGAGACAGAGACAGAGACAGAGAAAGGCAGAGACAGACACACAGAGACACGGAGAGACACAGAGAGAGACGCACGGAAATAGTGTTTTTATGTTGTTTTTCCCTTTGCCAGGTTCTCTCAGGGTGACTTTTCCCTTCTCTATTTGCATATTTGAAGGCATTGAGATGTTGTCTTGCTTTCCATCTACGCCTTCCCTTTGGGTTCCTGTCTCTCTTGGAACGTCGCTTTCCCCTCTGAATCTCCCTCGCTCGTGGCTGGGGCGTGGGTGATCTACTTGGAGCCTCTGAAAGTAGCCTTTCCTCCCCCTCGCTAGAGGGAGCGGGGCCTCCAGGTAAAGGGCAGAAGAGACATCGTGGGATGAACCCCTTCTCTGGAGACCTGAAGCCCCTACTATCGTTCCCCCACGCTGACTTGTCCCAGGAAACTTCTGGAATGTGACGGAATCACCCGGGACCCCCTTTCTCTTGTCTGATTTAGGCCATACTTGCCCGTGTGATGGAGATTCCCCGTGATGCCCTTCTTCCCTCCGGGAATTTTCCAGAGCACATTTGTCTCCCTCTGTGAGACAAGCAGGATTTCCTGCGCTCCAGTCCAAATCATAATGCCCGGAATATGACACCGTTTAAAAATCTCATCAATCTCGAAGCCTATTCTTGAGAATAAACGGTAGTGGGACCGGGCATGGGAGTTCGTCTAAGTTCGCGCGATCCCAATGACGCCTTTGGAAAAAGGACCCATCGACTCTCTACTCAGATCGTCTGCAAATGGACCGAGGTGGGCTGGGTGTTCCCGGTCCCCTTCGAGCCTGGCCTGGCCACCGTCTTGCCCTGTCCCCTCGGGCCATTCCCTTCTGTTGGCTGAGCGCTAGTCTGTTCACCTACAAAAGGAGATGCTCCCTGAGCCCTCCGCCAGTCCTGGCACTCGTTTCAAACTTTCCTTCCTTTATTCAATACGTGTTTACTTGGCACCTGCCATGTGCCAGGCGTTGTGGGCACTGGAAATTCAGCCGTGAGTAACGTCCTTTCCACTCCCGTGGAGCTAAGAAAATCTGACAGGCTGGAGAGGCTGTTGGGGACAAGGAAGAGGGACGAAGACCAGCGGGGAGAGTTTTTGAGAGGGGATGATTTCAGTCGTAAGACAGACTTGCCAGCGGAGGGGCTAGGGGGGCCGAGGCCCCCATCCTGGGACGTGTTCAAGGCCGTCGGAATGACAGCCGCCAGACTTGTGCACGCAGTGCCCTCCCTGGGAGGCCTGGAAGAACTATTTTCGGCACAAGGAAAAGCTTGCGCGCCACCGGGAAGGCTGAAGCTGGGCGCTGCGGGGTCTGCACGTGCTGTCAGAGGCCATCTGAGGGGGCTGGGGGTCCACCGATGAGTTTCAAGCAGGCAGCAAAGTGCTTGGAGTCTTAGAAAAGTTACGTCCACCGGCAGGAGGCGGGAGGGAGGAAGCCTGGAGGAGGAAGGCCGGTCTTAGGGGGGGCTGCCGGTGCGGTAAGGGGCGACACGTTGCTCTCCGAGCTACGGAGGCGGCAAGAGCAGGTGTGCCCCGGGGGCCTGGGTGACCGACCTACGGGCCGACCTGATCAGGGAAGAGAGAGGGGTCAAGAGGACACCGGGCACCCAAAGTCCGCACGGGCAGATGGGTGTGAACTCATTTTGATTCTGAACCAGGCACCTTGGGAAGGCAGCTAAGGGGAAGCGGCTGACTTCGTTTTACGGGGAAGGGTGCTAGCAGACGATAATAATAGTATTTATCCCAGGGTATGGGGCGTGAGGACCAAATCGTGAGAACACTCTGTGTATCGGTCAGCTTGGGCTGCCACAGCACGCCCCAGATGGGGTGGCCTCAGAAGCAATGTATCTTCTCAAAGTCCTGCAGCCTGGAAGTCCAAGATCAAGGCGCTGGCCCGGGCAGGTTCTGGCGAGACCTCTCTCCCTCCTTCTCACCGTGTCCCCACAAGGCCTTTTCTCTGTGTGTGTTCATGGAGAGCGACCTCGGGCGTCTCTTCCTCTTCTTACAAGGACACGAGCCCTATCAGGTTAGAGCTCCACCCTTAGGACCTTATCTACCCTTAATGAACTCCCTCAACGGCCCTATCTCAAGTGTAGTCACATTGGAAACGTGAACTTCAACATAGGAATCGCGGGGAGGGGTACAGAAGTCAATTCGTTGCAGCCTACCTGTGTCCCCTGGAGTGACAGACATTAACCTTTTATTGCTGGGTCATGAGGACATCTGGGGATCCCGGGGGAAGGGTTAGGGTGTTCAGGCCGTGGGCATAGGCGCTCAGAAACTGAGGCCACTTGCCGGCCGGCCCGGAAGTATTTTTTCTAACAACTGGTGAGGCGTCACCCGCACGGCCCAGATGAATGCCAGCCCTGTGTGGCCGCAAGGGACAGGGTGGAACAGCGTGTGACAAGTTGTGCCGAGTCACCAGGAGCGGGACCTTCCAGAACACAAAAACCAAGTAGGGGTCCGTGGCAACGGGAGGGGCTTTGAAATCGGAAGGTTAAATATTTGCTTATAAGAGTAGTGGAGCTCAGTGCATGGTCCGCAGCTGCCTCGTCAGAGAGTAACTCGGTTCTTTATTTATTTTTGCCCTTGGACTAAATAGCTGCCTTGATGGGCATAAAGGGAGTAGCTGCATCGAACATCAAAGTCCGCATTACTAACCAGAGGGAGGCTCTTCCCTCCTCTCTCTTAAGCCCAACCTTATCTGGAGGGACCTCTGTCCCCAGAGCTGTAAAACAAGCTCTTTTTCTAAGCTAACGGTCCACAATAGTGTCAAATTATGTATAATGATTTTGTAATGTGAACTAATGCCACCAGGGACCTCGTGCAAAGTACCACTTTCATTAAACTTATCCAGCAACGGGGTCTGAATACGAATTTCGAGGCGGCGGCGGGCAATTGCCAGGCACGTTTGTTTTAAGCCTGCGCTGGCTCTTCCTGTGGGCAAACACCCGCCGGGCAGAAATCAAGAGCACCGGCCCCTGTGGGTTTCTTGGCGTGGCTGCGGGAGGAGGTGACAGGGACGGATTCCCCCCCACCGCGGCCCATCTCTCCACCCCGGCACCTCAGGCCCTTTGTGGGCTTGCTCGCCAGCAGGTGCGGGCGCTGCCTGCCCCTCTTTGTTTCCGACTTGGTCGCCACGCCATTCTGATGCACCAGCGAGGGCACCCGGGCATCGCCTGAGAATTAATGAGACCTCCAATTACATTTATTTGCTCCAAGGAATCGTACCCGGCAATGACCCCCCACCTTTCAGAGTTTCCCCACCTCCTCCGTGCTCCTCTTGGAACAAGCAGCTAATTATAAGAAAAATCACACCCGAGGAGGACACGTGGAAGAGACCTCAGGAGCAGATAGCAGGGAAACGCCACCTCTCCCACCCAGCGTCTGGGCCACGAACCCCACTTCGAGAGCCTGCCTCGCCTTCTCCGTGACCCGAGAGAGCGACACTCTGCGTGTGTCCGGGCCCCCGCCGCCAAAAGATGAGAGGAAAGACATGACTAATCAAAACTAACCCATGCCATTTTTTCCGACTCTGCTAATCTTAATTGAATCAATCTCCCAGCGCCTCTTGACAGTGAGCGATGGCTCAAATCTGGGAGGCCAGGCTGGACACGACTCCTGGAAGAAAAAAAATCTTCCTTAATCATTAATTTGTCCATTCCCTCCCATTTGGCCCCATTCTTCACTGTCTCCGCGGCGCGCCCCCCTCCCAACCCCGCAACCTTCCTGTGTTAGTAATCACCCGTAAGTGGTCTTCCCAATCCGCTCCCAGGACTGGGAAACCAATTTGCTGGAAGAGAATACGGCAGAACAGCCCCCACCCTCCCTCTCTTTGCTGTGCGCTCTCTCCCTTCCTTCTATGAAGTCTAGTGGAGCTTTAATTAAGTCCAATGAGGTCACTAGGACGATTTCCTAGGCCCATTGGTAAACAGGTGTAGAGCAGACTTTTCCCAGAAGCTGAAACTATTGCACAAGACCTTGGTTTTAGGGAAATCACCCGAAGGCGACGCCATAATCCTAGGATGCGTCCCCATCCTAGTGGGATCAGACCACAGACAGAACTGTGGTATCTGCGACGTGTCTCAAAAGAAAAAGGACTCCTTAGTCCTCTGGACTTAAAACTTGGTTTCAGAAACTGCTCTCTCTCTCTCTCTCTCTTTTTATTTTTTTTTCCCCAAATTATCCAGCGTCCCCAGGCTCAGTGAAGTCTAGACTTAACTGTGATTTTTGTCCTTCTTAAAACGCGTTTAATGGTTAGTGCGAAATATGCATGAGGTGCAAGATGAGATTAAAGGAGAGCAAGGGAATTTGTCACCTACTGCTGTCACCTCCGGCTTGGACTGTTGCAGGAGTATGCTAACCAGTCTCTTGGCTTCTATCCTTGCCTCTCCCACACTCTGTCCTCCAAGAGGAGAGTGATACTTAAAAAAAAAAAAAAGTTCACAATGTTCTGCTCCTCGGCTTACATTTTCTGAAGCTTTCCACCTCCCTCAGAGTTCAAGCCCAAATCTTTCCATGGGTCTGGCTCCCCAGTGACTTCTCTGGTCTCGCCTCCTATTACTGTCTTTCTTACCCCTTCCACTCCAGCCTCCGTAGTCTTCCTGGTGTTCCTGGGAGACGTCACCCATGTCCCGCCTCCCGTCTTTGCCCTGGCTGGATGTTCTCACCTCTGTTATCTGCGGGGCCCTCTCCCTGACTTCATTCAGGCCTCTAATTAAATGGCCACTTATGGAGGACACATTCCCTGACCATCCTGGTTGATAAATTGCCCCCTCGCTCTCCTTTATTTTTCTGCGTAGCAATCATTCTCATCTGATGTATTACTCTTGTATTTTCTGTCTCCCCCACTAGAGAGGAAACCCCACGAGAGGATGTACCCACCACATAGTAGATGTTCATTAAATATTTGTGTCATAAATGACTGTTATCCCAGAGACAGGCTTCACCGAGACGCGACTTTAATGACTTGGGTCTGCTTAAGGCAAATGATCATCATTTCAAAATTCCGAAGATGTCCTTGAAAACGTTTCATATTGATCTTGAGTTTCCCATGAACAAAGATGGGCAAAGTCCACAAAGGACTCTCTCTGGTGATAAGAATAATTAGCAGTGTTCAAAGCCGGACAAGACATGGCAGTTGTCACACTGGCCTTTCCACCCAACGCCGTCCCCGCTCAGGAGTAAGCATCTTCCACCAGACAGCCTATCTTCGTAGTCGAGTCCAGGTTCTTAACCCAAGATGGGTTGCTCATCGAAGGTGGATTTATTGTAGCCTTGTGGACCGTTCTCTGGCCCGTACAGGCCAGCTCCCCCAAGGGTCCTCTGCGTGTAAATGCCAGGTGGTAAAACAAATAAAACACACCGTTCTTCTCTTGTGCCTCGCCGTAAATCGGTCCCAGCCTCACTCATGGGGCTGGAGTCAAGTCTGATTTATGCGGTTCGTGAGATTTATAGTATAGTCCCTTAACATAAAAAATGAAACCTCTCAAACATGAGCTCTTACGCATAAATTCCAGAGCCAGCAAATGCTCGGACACTTGTGTTTTCTTTAGATGATGCTGAACATGCCTGCCCCACCTGAGGGATCACGGTGGAAGGCGGGAAGCCTTCGCTACGGCATTCCCAGTAGAAAAGAACAGCGGCTGTTGGGGGAGGCCAACGTCATGCTTCCGGTAGAGGAGGTGATGAGGGGCGGTCCATGGATCTCTTGTTAAAATTGGGGTCCGAGCTCCATGCGGTGAAGGGCGACTTCAGTCCGACCCCTCCTCAGGGGAGGAGGTACAGATTTTGTATGGGAACCGTTGACATGATCGGCGGACCCCGCCTCTTCCTCAGTTGCCCTGATGAACTAGGGGCATATGGGTGGGGAGGGGTGTAGCTTTGCATGAGTTCGCCATTTTTTGGCCTCAGTTTCCCGATCTGTAAAATAAGGCACGAGACTACGAGACAGCCAATTATTGAGATACCCTTTCGTATTCTCTTTCATGATTCTGTGCTCTAGAAGGAAAGGAATATTCGCGAATATTTCTTTTCTCTCTTTCCTCCCGCCTTCCAACCGGGTTTGGTGCAAGGAGGAATGCCCATATATTTGTTGAATCGAATTTGATTTTTTATTCCACAAGTCTGGCGTGAGGGTGGAGGTGGAAAGGAGCTTCTGTTACATTTTATAAGGTCTTCAGTGGCTCACGAGAATGGAAATAATTCTTTATTTGACTTAGTTTGTATATGCCATTTGAGTAATTCCCCAGGATTCCTAAAAATAAAACGGTAAAATGAAGCGACACTCCTTTTGCCGAAAATTTAGTAGATTTTTGTGATATTTGGCTATTGAAAAATTCATATTTACTTCTTCAGGGCTGAGAGTTGTCATTTTGAAAGCAGTTGGGTGTTTGGGTATTTCCCGCCACTCAAAGAATGATAAATCTCACCGTATGGATGCTTATATGAAATATATATATATATATATTTTTTTTTTCCTGTTTAGGTGACAGTTTTAGGATCCTTCTAAGCAGTGATAAAAAAACTCGCAGTTATAATGTGTGATCATTTTGCCTTTCATTATAATGCAGAATTTCTCCATGCAAAATCAGGCCAAGATATAAGCCTAAACCCAGGGGCAAAATTCATTCATTATGCATGTACATTATTCCCCCAAATATTGATAATACTTTTCATAATAATTATTTTACATATATTAGCTCTTGCTGCTATATTAGTATTAAAGATACCTTTATTAATCTCGAATATTTTGCTGAATAATAAATAGGATCTCAGAGGCTTGAGTTAAAAGCTGCTCTTAGCAAGAATGCTGTAAATCAGTTGTTTTATGAATAAAATTGGCTCCCATATTTTTTTCCTCAGGATTGCTTATTTAAATAATTTTCCCATTTATTGAATGTGTGTGTGTGTGTGTGTGTGTGTGTGTGTTTGCTAGAGACCCATCCCCCTCCTGCCACCCTCCCTCCTGGCTCTCTCTCCCAGTTGGAGAAAAATGCAAAATCACATAAACCTTTTTCTAAACCCTCACAGTCAGAAAGGGCAAACACTGCATTATTTAGCAGGTAATCGGCATTTTCATCCCAGAGACACTCTTTTGCAGCTTGGTTTCTTTTTCCCTTCCCTTCCCTTCCCTTCCCTTCCCTTCCCTTCCCTTCTCTTTCTTTTCTTTACTCTTTCTTTCTTTCTTTCTTTCTTTCTTTCTTTCTTTCTTTCTTGTTAACAGATAGACGACAAATATTGAGAGCTAACTATTCACAAGGCTTTCAAAATACTAGCTCACTAATGCTCACCCCGTTAGTTGCATTTCCCCATTTTCCATAGAATGAAACTTAAGGTTTAGAGAGATTGAGGTCACTTAGCTGGCAAGGGGTGGAGTCAGGAGTTAGACTCTGGTTGGTCTAACTCCAGAGCCCGTCCATGGCTTCCTCAGAGATGAACATTCAGAGAAGGGTGTTTGTGTGGCCCTGAGGAAGGGGCCAGGCCACAGCGTCCAGTCTTGCAGGTAGGGAGCCCTGTGCTGCCTTTGGTGGGTAAAGGGAGACATGGAAAGGGACAAAAGTGGCTGTTTGTAAGGACAAGCTTGGGTATGATGCACATCACCATAGAGCGGTCTCTCTTGTGTGGTTCGGGAAATACATCTTCTGATTGCGTCAGTGAGCAAGGAAAGCCTGTATCTTCTTAGATTTTCACACTGTTTCCTTGTGCAGAGGCCAGAGGCCGAGCCACTAATGCCCACTCGGACTGAGTGACAGAGTCTGCCTGGAAGTCGACTGTGTCTGAGGGCCACATAATGGTGGATTGGGGGTGCCTGCCAGGGGCTCGGAACGGGGACCCAGCAGCAGACATATCGGGTGTTGGCCCAACCTGGGCTAGATTGTCTAATGGGTGCCAGCTGCCTTTCTAAGGATTCACATCGAACGCTGGGAATTGTGGGTGTCACGTTCTAAAGAGAAGAAGGTTCCAGTGAGGGCGTGATTTTTCTGAAGTCACACAGGACAGGCAGTGGAGAGTGGAACGCAGGCTCCTCAAAGGTCTGTGAGCTGCTTCTCTGTGGCGCGTGTCTTCATTGCCCTGAGAGGGAGAAACAAGTTGGCCTCCATTTTGCTTACAGCCCTATGCTTGGTTGACATGACCTTTGTCACGCGTGTCCTGTCTGTTCTCTCTGCTGGGATGTAAACCTCATGAGAGCAGAGACTTGGTGTGACCTGTTTCCTACATTATCCCAATACCTAGAACTGTACCTGGCATTTGCTAAATCTTTGTTGAATGAATGAATGCATGAATGAACGCATGGTTCCAATGAATTTCCCGGGACCTACTACACTTTCCTTTGGGAAATTCCCACCACTCTCAACTCTCGCTCATCCTCTCTAAATTTTTTTTTTCAACGTTATTTATTTTTGGGACAGAGCGAGACAGAGCATGAACGGGGGAGGGGCAGAGAGAGAGGGAGACACAGAATCGGAAACAGGCTCCAGGCTCTGAGCCGTCAGCCCAGAGCCCGACGCGGGGCTCGAACTCATGGACCTCGAGATCGTGACCTGGCTGAAGGCGGACGCTTCACCGACTGCGCCACCCAGGCGCCCCTCGCTCATCCTCTCTGAACTCCGACTTCTGGATTTGGCCACCTTATGTGGTTCTGGATTTTCTTTCTTAATTCCTCTAACATCTTCCAGTTTTGCCATTTAATCATGACCCACGTGTGTTCCTTGGGAACGGTCCAGGGCACAGAAACATATTCCAGAAGTAATTTGTATTCCTAAATATGGCCTCCTCAGCTCCCACAGCTAGGGGCAGCCTGGCTTAGTCAGGTTTGAGATATGCATATTATTATGTAAATGCACTTGAATTGAATATAATTTCCTTAAAAATATTTTCCAATGGAAAATAGATCTCCTTGCAGGAGGAACCTAGCCAGGCAGTACCTGAAGAAAGCCTCATTGTTTGCGTGAAGTGCACACGAGACACGCCTGAGCGTGAGACATTTCAACAAGCTATTTTTAGAATTAATCACGACACTAACAACAGCTGGAATTTATTGAATTCTTGCTAAGTGCCAAGCATTGAGCTGAGCACTTTAAAGATGGGTTCTTACTTAACAACCCTACGAACACTGACAGTTGCGTCCTGCAGGTTGCAGACGAGTAAACTGAGTCACAAGAGGGCTTGGGACGTGCCCCAAAGTCACCCACCTTGCGGAAGAGCGGGCATTTAATGCAGTTCGGGCTGCCTCCGGACTCCGTACTTAACCCCTCTGCCATCCCGACTCCAAGCACTGGTACCTCAACTCTGAATAATCTTGAAAGGCATCTCAAGAGGAAATGTTTAAGTAAATCTGAAGGATTAAGAAAACAATGCACAATATCTAACTCCTCTCCATGCCTTTTGTTCCATGATTCTAGCTGGCCCCGGTGCCTCTCTAAGGGATAACTTGGCGAAGCCAGATATTTCTGGCTAACAAATGTGTGAAATAAATCAGACTACAGCCCAACTTTAACACGACACACAGAATCAGACCGATGAGCCTCTGGAGGAGTGGGTCCGGGGAAGATTCTGTTTCTTTCTTTAAGGGGATGTTTGCAATCCCATGCACACATGCGCCCCACAGACTTTTTCTCCACATGACTAATCCAGTCTCCTGTGACCTCTCTTTAGTGGGACGGGGACGCGGGGAACAGAGCTTGCAGCTTCTGCCGACCCCAAACATTTAGTTACATAAATCACAGCACGTTTTCGGACTTGGAGCATCCAGAATGAAAGACACTTTCTTGGGGAGACATTGATCAAACAGTCTACAGGTATCTGTACATCGAGGGACATTAATCATCTCTGCATTATCTCGCCCACCAGTAGAATATGTAAATGTGATTCCTGTCAATGATAAGGGCAAGTGAAATTATTCTTAGAGATTGGTCCATCTGGAGCTGTTGATACGATCTTACCTAAGACAATAGGTTGTAAAGATAAATTTTTTAGCATTACTAATCCAGGGTTGCCAATAGCCATAGAGAATGGAGAAATTTAAAAGCGAACCAAGGGCGTATAGTCAAGAGAAGAGAGGAAAACGAACCCCAGCTTTGCTTTGGTTCCTGCAATATTATTTGGCAACCCGGCAAGAAAGATGCTTTCTGCATAATTAAGGAGGGCATTTGGAAGGGTCTTGCCAGGCAGTCGGGGATTGTGTGCTGGAACGCTCTGCACCGGCCAAAGGTTTAACTCTTAACATACACGAGACAAAGGGCCTCGAAACCCAAAATAGGCTTTCCACTGTTTCTCTGGACTAGAAATTCAGGAATTTGATCTTCACCAAGAGATCTTCGTAGGCCCTTCTCACCCATCAACCGCCCCCTGGAGGGTTGGCACCGAATGTTCGGTGTAGAGAGGACCAAAAGGACATGGGGAGAGCCGTCTGCAGAAGGAGATCCAGGGTTCCGACTCTTGCCATGTTTCTCACTAACTGCACCTTTGGGCAAATTCCTTCGTCTCACTGGTTCCTTTGCATGTAGAGTGCATCCATAATGTGAAATGGATTGGATATGATGATGTCTTCTCCATGACAGGGTGGTAGTCCTTCCTAGACGCTCCGTCTTCTTTGTCAAGGTTGAGACAGTTAACAAGTTCACTAGGGGACCTTGAGATCCTCACCTACAGAGGAGTCTCTTGAGTTTTCTATCGTGTGGCCACAGTGCCCGGAAACTTGGGGCTTTTGGTGCTGGTGATCTTGAGACGTGCCTTGTTATGAAAGAGGCCTCTGGAGAGGGGACGTAGAAATGGTAATGAATACTATCCTTATAGAATTTGCATCACTCAGGAATCCCTGAAAGCAAGAGGTTACCTGCAGGTGACAGATGAGTAAACTGAGGTTTCCTATTCCTTTTTGATGTGTGAATGCTAAACGTATTTTGCTAAAACGCTCAGAATTCCAAGTTACTCTGGGAAGATTGCTGAAAATCAATGGAAAGGATGAGTTTCTCAAGTCTTCCCCACATTTTAACTGTTCTCTTCTCCTTTTATATTGCTAAATAAAAGAAGGAATTGTTACTTTTCAGCCCCTGGCTGCAAGGGAGATGAAACGTTTTGGTGGGCACGTGGATCATCTTTCCTAACAATTAAATTAATGATGGAATAGCATGAGACGGGGTGTTAAGGGATGCGAGAAACTCTCCCTTTGGGGACGTTGAAGAAAAGTCGTACTAAATCGTGGCTGGTTGACTCCAAGAAAAGAACACAGTGATCTCCTTCTGTGATGGCAGCGTCCGAAAGGTCAGAGATACTGTCTTCCCCCAAATCCTTAGCTCTCCTCAAATAACCCATTATGAACCTGACATCCACCAATTCGCCTAAACGTCCCTTGAACTTGATGGGGTGACGAGTTTCTCCGCACTGTCCTCCCTGTGAAGGTGAACCGACGTCCCTCATGCTCTGTGGGCTGCCTACCTCATATCTCAGGATATGGCAAGCACCTTTCCAACTCATGGATGTTATGTCCCCTCGCACCATCCCTTGTTCCAGAATTAGTAGTCTTTTTGTTTTGTTTTGTGTTTTAGCTTGTCCTCACATAAAAGGTTTTCTAGTACTTGCCAATAACCTTAATTTCTTGCTGTGTTGCGTCTACCATCCTGTCTAGTGGAGAGATTATTGGGAGGGAACACCACAATATTGTACGATGATAAAATCATCCCTTTTGCCCACACGTGAGACCAGATTCCCCAGATTTGTTCAGAAGAACTAGTTGTTCAAGCCCACAGATGTATTACTTGAAGAAAGTGTTTTGTTTAGGAAATTCGAGATTGAAGATGTAAATGGTTCTAACTGTGGTGCAGATCTTCTCCATGCTTTTAGCGGGCTAGCGATCTCTGGGACTCTCAAAGAATGGGACGACAGGCCTTCGCATCTCCTGTATTTATTTAAACACAGGTCCCTCTTTTCTAAGCATACCTCTTGCGAGGGGTGTCCGTGGAGCATATGCTGGGGAAAAGCTAAGTTGAAAGTTACATGCCTGGGATGTGTCAAGAGAGTTTATGCAGTGTTTTTGAGCAGGAGAATAGATTACGTTCGTGCTGGATACTAATCAGAACCGATGGCCCCTGTACAGCTTTGGTGTCCCCGGACTCACACACAGCAACGAAATACTAGCCTGATTCTTTATAGGAGAGATGAAAATTACGAACAAAATCTTGTAGGGGTGCCTGGGGGGCTCAGTCAGTTAAGCGTCTGCCTCTTGGTTTCTGCTCACGTCGTGATCCCACGGCTCATGGGTTTGAGCCCTGAGTCGAGCTCTATGCTCACAGCACAGAGCCTGCTTGATGCTCTCTCTGTGCCTCTCTTTCTGCCCCTCTGCCGCTTGCTCACTCTCTCCGTCTCTCTCAAAATAAATGGATAAACATTAAAAAAATTTTTTTTAAACGTTTAATAGAAGAGAAACTAGATAATGCTGAGAAAATCTTTCAGAAGACCAAATTAGAAAAAAAAAGCAACAAAAAGAGAGCTATTAGGAGAAAAGATCTCTTTTTTAAAAGTTGTTTTTTTAATGTTTATTTATTTTTGAGAGAGATACAGAACAGGAGTGGGGGAGAGGCAGAGAGAGAGGGAGACACAGAATTGGAAGCAGGCTCCAGGCTCTGAGCTGTCAGCACAGAGCCTGACATGGGGCTTGAACCCACGAACCGCAAGCTCATGACCCGAGCCAAAGTCGAATGCTTAACCGACGGAGCCGCCCAGGTGCCCCGGGAGAAAAGATTTCTTTAAAAAAGGCCAAATTCATGTATCTTCATTCTATAGGCAAGAAGTTCAAAAAGAATTTACATAATAAGTAGAGACCAAGAAATTTTCAAAGGAAAAAAAAATGCAAAAAAAACTGCCCACAGTTCTTCAGATTCAATGACCCATTGGCTTTTCAGGGCAATGAATGAGGAAAGATTGACACTAAGGCCTGTTAGAGTGACAATTCAGAACAACAAAGATAAAGAGAGGATCTTAAAAGGTTTCAGGGAGAAAAAAAAAATATCACCCTTAATGGACTGGGGATAAGAAGATCATGAGATTTCTCAACAGCAACAGTGGAAGTTAGAAGAAAATGGAGGACTGCCTTCAAACTCTGAGAAAAGATTCTTCTCATCCTAAAATTCTATATCCAGAAAATTCTTTGTCCAAAATATTTTTCAGTGATGAAAAGCAAAAAACAAGAACAAAACGAAACAAAACAAAAACCACTGCCCATTCCCCCAAAGCTCCCAGCTGGCTATTGAAAGGTGTATTTTAATGAGATGAGGGTATATGGGTTGCCATACAAAATACCATAGCCTGGATGGCTTAAACCACAGAAATCCTTTTTTCCCTCACAGTTATGGAGGCTGGAAATCCCAGACCAAGGTCTCGCAGGGTAGAGTTCAGGTGAGAGCCCTCTTCCTGGTCTGCAGATGGCCACCTTCTCACTGCGTTCTCACACAGCGTGTTGTAGGGGGAAGTTCGCTGTCTCTTCCTCTTCTTAGAAGGGCACCAGCCCTAATATAGCATCCTACCCTTATAACCTCATTTATCCTTTATCACTTCCTTACGGGCCCCCCGTCTAGTCACATTGGGTGTTCGATCTTCAACTGAGGAGTTTTGTGGGGACGCAAAGTCCAGTCCATACCAAGGGTGTAGACCACAAGAGAGGAAGATAAGGAATCCAGGAAACCACAAGGAGAGGCAAACGAGAAGCCACAGGAACAGAGCTTTGCACAGGTCTGGAGAGCACCCGGCCTGGCTTACGCCCAAAGAGTAGAGGCTCTAGGAGGGAGGTATTCAAGAAAAAAACAACAGCAAAACCGTATTTGAGACCAGAAATCTCTACTGAGAGGCTGATGGGGTTGGGGAAGCACAGTGAAGAGCCGGGCATGGAGTTCTTGTGAGCTGGTGGCTTTGCCTGTGCTGTTCCTTCTTCTGGAATACCAGTCCCCAACTTGCCCCCAGCTAATTCTCGCTCTGCCTTTACGAGTCACTTACGTTACCTTCTCAGAGAGACCTTCCCTGAAGGAGGCTCCCTGACCATCACATTCTTCTGTGGCTCTGTTCCTTGCCAGTTTCCTTCCTCACTAACTCCCCTCCTAATAAATAATTGTTGGGTATTCCCTGCTCTTCCCTCTTTCCTCTTCCAAATGGGCATCCTGGAAATCGAAGGACCTCCTCTCTACGTAGGATCAAATGGCATCTGCTCCGGGCCCCGGCGCCCTCTCTTTCCACCCCAACTTGCACTTCAACAGATCACAGAGCCTCTGCCTCTGGTCTGGTATCCAGAGTCAGCCCAGGGCCTTGGATTTTCTCTGCGAAGCCCCTGTCCTCGATCTCCCAGGGAGCCGAGAAGAGTTAAATTCTTCAGACTCCGATGGAGGCTCCCAGTATGGGACTGATGGACATTCAAATCCAAGGGCTGAGTTTTGATTCTAGGGCATCACTTCCTAGCTGACTCACTTAGCCTTTCTGAGCCTCCATGGCTTCTTCTCTAAAATGGGCGTGATAATAGAATGTGTCTCATTAAGATCATTCCTAGAATTAAATAAGGTAACAGCTATCAGCCACTTAATACGCATTCTGGCCGGTGGAGCTCATTAAATGTTCGTTACAGTTGTTATGGCTGTTAATGGTGGAGCAAGAGCATGCTGGGAAGGCACCTGCTTAGCCAGGCTCTTCAGTGTTGGGTAGTCCGGGAAGGAAAGAGAAAGTTGCCCCGGGAAAGGAGAACAATCTGGTGTTTACTGAACATTCGCACGGTGCCAGACCCCGGGCTTTCAACTTCTCGTGGCACCGCTGCTGTCCGCATTTTACAGATGAGAAAACTGAGCCTCAGGAAGGTGGCATCACTTGCACAGACAGGAGGTGGCAGAGGCAGTTTTGGAAGCCAGATTTTCTGCCTCCAGGGCGCTTGTCCCATGCTCTGGGTGGGGGGGGGGGGGTGGGGATCCTGTGGGCTTCTGTCCTGTCCTTTCCCACCCCCCTCGTGCCTGGTTCTCATCCATACAGCCCTTTGGAGCCAAGCTGGAGAACTCTGAGGCCAAGCTGAGGGCGGGAAGTTAGATCCTCAACCATCCTTTAAGGGGGTAATTAGCTGACTACGAAAACAGATTCTTTAACCGCAGCAATTCGCCCCACCAGGGGAGAGGGGAAGTCAATGTTTTTATTATAAACGGAATCATAGAGGGGTTTAAGGCTTAGTAGTGTTTGCTTTGGTTTTGTTTTTTAAAGGCCTGAGGTGGATCTTGGCATCTACTGCCCCAGCCCAGAAGAAAGGAAGTTTATTTTCTGGGTCAGATTAAAAGACTTTGGCTTTCTTGATTTTTATTTTCATGGAAAAGAGTTGCCTTTGCTGAGTCTCCCAGACCCTCTTTGCTCCTCTTATCCAGGTCTTCTGATGCTTTTCCAGCCTAGCGATGGGGAGGCAGTTCAGGCAGTTAAAGGCAGGGGAGGGGGGAGAGTAGGGGGAAGGGGGGGAGAGAGAGAGAGGGAGAAGGAGGGAGAGAGATACTTGTAAAGTGGCTCCAGGGTGATGGGGGAGGGGCTGCCGAGAAGTCAGAGGGCAGCCGTGGGGGCCTTGGGATCCAATGGGGACAGGGTAGAGTCCAAGGGAAGTGCTTTAGAGGCCACTTAATTGCTTGATGACCTTGACCAAGTTACTTAACCTCACTGAGCCTAATTTTCGCATCGCTATGGGGAGAAGGGTGCCTGGATCTTGCCCCGGGGACAAGTCTACCCAGCATGACATCATGTCTCAGGGTATAGCCTGCCTGGCTTTGAACCTTAGCCCCAGCCTTCACTAGCTGTGTGGGCATGTGACCTAAGCCCTTGTTTCCTCATCTGTAAAATGGGAATGATATTGTTAGTGCCGTCTGAGGATCAGATGGAAAAAGTGCTTAAAGTAAATGCCTGGCCCACTGTGAATTCTCAAGAAACACCAAGACACCGGCAATTTTATGAGATTATTAATAGCATTGTTTATATGGTCTGTCTGGTTTCTGTAGGGGAGTAATGGATAATAAATTTGAGTTTAGGGTAGCATTATGGGAAGATGTAAATGTCTAGCTAAGAAATTTGGATTCCAAGAGTCAACTTCTGAATTAAAGGGACCTAAGAGGCCACTTTATTCCACCCACTTAGTAACAGATGGAAAATCAGGGCTCAGGAAGAGGCTGTCGCTTGTTCAAGGTCCTGCTGTGGCTGAACCGTAACCAGGAAGGGCAACTTGGAAGGTAAGTCAATAGATCATCAGTGGGAAGGAGTCCCTTCTAGAAGTCTCCCAGATTGTATAGCTCCATAGGTGGTGTTTAGAATCCTTCCGCAAGGGCTTAGATTTGAAGGCCCCTTTCATATTCACGTGGAGACACATTGAGCCCATGTAGGACTAGTCACACTATAGTCAGAGTTAGTGTATCAGAAGATGTCCAGTGTGTTAGATTTCCAGTGTGAGAGCAGGATCCTGCTGGGTAGTTCCAGAGGCAGATCCAGGGTAAAGGTAGAGCCTGGAGTCCTTCTAAGTCAGCTTCAGTGTGGTCGGGGGATGCGACTGCTGAGAAGCCAGAGGGCAGCCTGAAGATCCCCCTTCCCCCTTCCCAGGGACACCAAATATATACATCTTTATGGTTGACCCAAGGCTGTTACAGTTTGGAACCTACTCAGTTTTGGGCAGAGATTCCTCATCCTTCCTGACCACTCAGAACCCAAAAATGCTCAAAACGTTTGGCCGTTGGCATCTTAACCTCAGGGGCCCCATTTGCAAATAAGCCCAGTGCAGCGGGTTCAACCATCTCCCCAACCCACAGTATTTCTGGGTTACATTTTTTTTTTTTTTTTATTGCATTCATTTGTTCAGATCTGTCTCCAACTGGAAAGGACTTTGGGCAACTTATAAGGATATGTGAAATAAAACAAGATAGTTTCCAGGCTGACCCCCCCCCCCCCCTTAAGGAGCAGGGGAAGGAAAGAAAATGAGGGTTGGGCAGAGCGTTCAATTAGGACCGAGGCCACAGAGTGAGGTCCATTAGTCCGTGAAGGTCATCTAACCGAGCTGCATCGGACTTGGTCCAGGGGCCAATTTTGGCCTTTCTGGAAGCTGGAGTGGAATCTGTTTCTTTAGCCCTCTAAACGCCACCATCGGTGGTTATTTCTAGTAATAAACAGCTGAGACAGAAGTGTAACTGTTTCCTCAGTGAACTCACCGATGGTCACAGAACCCCTCCCGGCAAAGGGGGCTGCCATTCAGGGGGTCCTCGTATCATTAGTTTATCCATTTGTGGGTACGTCTGCTATATGTCGGCACTTCTGTGGGCTTCGGGAACGCAACGCGTTACCCAGCTAGTCCCCGCGCCCTTCGAGCTTACCGTCGGGAGGGTGCATCTTGGCACATCTGTTAAAAGTCCAAATCCTGAGAAATTCTCCAGGACCTTGCCCTCCCTGAATGCAACAGAGACACGTTGGAGAGGGGCGTGAATGGGTTGGGGTCCAGCCAGGACCTCAAGTGTTCTCAACAAGGCCAGAGGATTGATTCCAGGTAGACCTAGAGGGGAGGCGCTGAACACAGGGAGCAGAGGGATGATTTGACCGGGTGAAGTACTCGGGCTTTTCCCTTTCCGCACCTCCCAGACTCCCACCGGGGCGTCCCTCCCAGCTAACGCCTTAGAAGCCAGTTTTTATAGGAGCCTGAGATCCACAGACCTCCTGCGGAGTCGGCACCGCACCCCCCCCCCCCCCCCCCGCCAAGCTCTATTGTGGGGTAGAGCAGAGGAAGAGCAAAGGACAGGTGTGTTTGCAAAGCAGGTCGCTGGCCGTGGAAGGGACCCTTTGGCAACATTTTATACAACAGCCCAGAATCAGAAGCTCCCTGTTACGGTCAGGGCTAATGACAAAATTCCATGGCAGTTTCTTCCGGAATGTTATCATAAATGGCCACCACTACCATAGAGTGCCTTCCATGTGTGTTAAATTCTTCCCCAACTAGGAATATGTATATATACTTCCCTCCGAGAGTCTGTTACGGGGCCATTTTGTACATGAGGAAACTGAGGCTGACAGAAGGCAACTCACTTGCTCAAGGTCGTGCAGAGAGCCAGAGGCAGGGGCCAGGGTCTGACTTGCAGGCTGTCTGACTCCCAAGTCCTGTGCCCTCGACCACAGAGCTTCGAACCACCGAGGCCCCTGGGGCAGCAGGCTCCGGAGTGACACCCGCTGTCTCTCTCTGAGAGGAAAAGGCAGATCTCAGAGGGCTCAGAGACCCAGGTCTAGAAGAAGAGCCTCCTCCAGACACCCTTTTCCCCACCCATACACCAGGTGGCATCTAAATGTCCGGGGCCAGGGGCGCCTGGGTGGCGCAGTCGGTTAAGCGTCCGACTTCAGCCAGGTCACGATCTCGTGGTCCGCGAGTTCGAGCCCCGCGTCAGGCTCTGGGCGGATGGCTCAGAGCCTGGAGCCTGTTTCCGATTCTGTGTCTCCCTCTCTCTCTGCCCCTCCCCCGCTCATGCTCTGTCTCTCTCTGTCCCAAAAATAAATAAACGTTGAAAAAAAAAATTAAAAAAAAAAATAAATGTCCGGGGCCAGCCAAAGATCTGGAGAATGGGTCAATGGGCTGTTAGTAAGACCACGGCCCAGTTGCCCAGAGGGCTCAAGCCAGTGACTCGAAGGGCCGTGCGTGCTTCTTTCAAGGTGTGTGGGGTACGCTCAGTGCCAGGATATCCTCCCCTGATCTTACGGTCTGTCCAGTTGGTGGCATGTGGGGTTGGCCCACACTGGGGTTTTCCTGGCCAGGCCGCGTCTATGCGGCCTCCAGTTGCTGCTCCGAGGCTCCCTGGTACCTACAGTGTGCCTGAGACCTTCTCCCTGCGTCCGGAGCTCCAGGCGCACCCCACGTCGTGTATCATCCAAATGGGGAAGCGACTTGGAGGAGGCAGAGAGCATCCGAACACCACAGGTCGGAAGGTCAGACGCTGCTCAGAGGACCTGTTCCCCTGGGCCTCCCTGGCAGTCCCCAATCATTCCTGGAGGCTGGGCATGGGCTAGGTCTTCTTGAGAATGCCAGAAGGTTGGAGGTCGAAGAGTCACATAAAGGTGGGGTGCTGGCGTCCTGGGGCTATTGGGTGAGTTTTCCTGGAGGGCCAGGCCACTGAGTTTGTGATGTGGCTTTCACACTTTGTAAGAGGCGTCCGTATGTTACAGGGCTTGCGGCCTGGGACCCTGGCTTTATCACTCCCTAATCTCGGTTTAATTGCTGTGGTCAGTTTGCCCTGCACTTAATAACCCACAGCTTGGGATATTGTTTAATATGGTTGACACATACGTTGCTTTAAATGTCAGCACTGGCTGGGCCTGGGGACTTGGCAGGCTCCCTGGGAGAAATGGCAAAGGGGCAGCGTCATCTGCTTGGCGTCTGGGACGCTGGTATGTTGGCTGCGACTCGCTTGGCTCGAAGGCTCAGCCCCGGCCCAGCGCTGAGCTGTTGCACGGGAATCGCCATCTCCCGCCTGTATCTGAGGCCCGCCCGGCCCGGGTCGGGGCTCCTCTTGCCGAGTCCCCCCTGGGGGCCCCGTGGAGCTGTCTACGAGGCGGCATTGTCAGCGGGGCAAGTGCACTGTGTCCAGGCACAGATGCAAGTCCTATGGCTCTTAGCGCCGTGTGCAGTCTGGTCCTGGTTGTGTGTTTGTGAGCGAGTCTCGGGGGGCGGCGGCTGGGTAAATATCACACTCTGGTTTGAAGGATTGTAAGCAACATCAGTGATGACAGCTGTCTCAAGATGGCTCTGCCCACCACTCTCCCGTGGTTGCACTCAACCAGCAGACGGGATGCATTTTGGCCGCCCGACTGGACTCCTTCTGCTTCTGATGAGCTGTGGGATTACACCGGATGGACCAAGCTAAGGGAGCCTCCCGGGGCCTTGGGGACCAGCCACTGCAACTCTCGGTGGAAATCGCTCTTTCATCGACAGGACAAAGGCACCCAGAAGTGCCGTTTGCCCTGGGGGTCCCTCTCTTCCTGGAGGGATCCTTGACCCCAGCTGGGCCGATCGGCTTCTATTGGCTGGGGATCAGGAATTCAAGATGGAGGGACGGCACTGCGGTGTCTCAGCTCATCCCAAATGGGAACTCGTAACCTTGGGAGGCACAGGACAGTCACAGTTCGCCACTGGCCCAGGTTGCTGGGGAAGAAGAATGTCATGTACAGACACAGAGATGAGAGGGAGGGAGCCCTCCTCCAGATGTTTCTCTAGCTCCTGGTTCCAGTCTCCCCTAATGGAGCCCTTGGCTTCCCTGAGAAACCCTGATGCCTTGCGATGAATCTTCCTTTTTAACTGAAGCAACCTGGGTCCGATTTGCCATTTTGCACCAAGAGCTCTGCCTCAAACAATCAGGAAAGTGTTCTACACAGAGCTGGCCAGGCTGAAGGCTCATCCTGCTATTTTGAACTTGTTTTGGGGATACAGTTTGGGGGGTGGGGAAGGTAAAGTTGGGGAAGGTGGGGGAAAATTGGGTCCTGGGGCTGGAGGGCCCATCAAGCTCCTGTCCTTGGTTGGGTTTCTTCTTCCACCTTTGACATTTGGGGAGTAGCTGGAATCTGGTATCTGAAGCCCAGGGGCATTCGCTCTAGTCTCTGGTCTGGCCCCACCGTCCAGGTGAGGACAGCCCCTTGTAGACTGTTTAGAAAACTCAAGTTTACCCTGGAGTTCTGGAGAGTCAATTTGGGAGCTACATCTCCATCGGTGTCCCTTCCGGGCCCAACCCTGGGGAACACCTCTAGGGTGCTATCAGGCTGTATACCCCGAGACAGGCTTCCAGGTACAGTAGGCACTGTGGCTAGGTCCACAGTACTTCTAGGGGTGCATGAGAAGCTCTTGATGTTTATTTCTCTCTTTTTTTTAATGTTTAGTTTTGAGAGAGAGAGAGAGTCAAAGCATGAGTAGGGGAGGGACACAAAGAGAGGGAGACACAGAATCCGAAGCAGGCTCCAGACTCTGAGCCGTCAGCACAGAGCCTGACTTGGGGCTCGAACTCATGAACCGTGAGATGGCCACCCTAAGCCAAGGTCAGACGCTTAACCGACGTAGTCACCCAGGCGCCCCTCTTCTTCTGATTTTAAAGGAAATTAACGGGACACCTGGGTGGCTCAGTCGGTTAAGCGCCTGACCTTGGCTTAGGGTCGCCATCTCACGGTTCATGAGTTCGAGCCCCGCGTCGGGCTCTGTGCTGATGGCTCAGAGCCTGGAACCTGCCTCGGATTCTGTGTTTCGCGCTCTTTCTCCCTGCCCTTCCCCTGCTCACGCTCTGTCTCTCTCTGTCTCAAAAATAAATAAAACATTAAAAAAATTTTTTTTTTAAATCAGAAGAAGAAAATGAATATGATAGTAATAAATTCATAATCATGAATCCGGCCTGGATTCAATTTGTCTTTATACCAATGCAGTTGTAAAATAGAAGTTCTAATTATATATATATAATTCCCTGGAGGAAGAGGCCCACAAAGTAAAAGTGCCCAAGCCTACAAACAATGTGGCCCTGCCCGCACCCCACTCCTAAGCATATGTGGGGGTCCCAGCTTCCTGGGAACCTCAGGAACCCACCACCAGGGCAGATCGATGTGCCCTGGGTTGTTTAGTGCGGTCTGTGGAGACATCCACTGCTCTCCCATCTCCCAGCCTTGCCTGCCCCGTACGACTGGGTGGGGGGACCAACCGGGTGCTCGGGGGGGCCCTGACTCTTCCTGTCTGGATGGAACTCGATGTGTAGCCGAATGGGGGGCTGAGCTCACAGCAGAAGCTCACCATTGCCGGAAGACTCTGCATTCTTAACCTGGAGCAGCAGTCAGCCCAGAGGTATGAACACTCGCCATCAGGCACTTGAACTCCGCCCAGAGCTCTTGGAGGCGGGAACCAAGCCACGCCCTGCTTCCTTTCCTTCCCAGACACCAAAGAGCTACCAAGGGCCACGCTCCTCGCAGGCATCGGTTAATTTCATCATGCCAGCGGCTCAAAAGGAGGGCACTATCGCTAGCTCCATTTTGAGGACACAGAAAGCGAGACCCAGAGCGACTAAGAAGTTTGCTCAAGTTCAGAAAGATGGTTAAGGAGCAAGGCGAGGGTTTGTTCAGGCCGACCCCAGAGTTCATACACCCTCATAACCCCAGCCCCCCAACCGGAGAGCTGGCTTCTAGGGGGAGGGGTACCTTCCCCAAAGAAGCAGTGGGCTAGCAGGCCAATGAGGCACAAAGGTGGCATCCTGGCCACATACAGGACACTTCGGGGTGATACGCAAAATGAGCTTTTTCTGTTCATTCCGTGGTTACGTGGGCATATAAGCAAACATATGCAGTTTGTACCTCAAAGTCATGACTTCCCGAGTATTCCTGCTAGAGTGAGGTAGAGAAGTTTTCAGAAGCGAGGTGACTTAAAGAAAAACATTAAGGGTGCCCCTGACATCCAGGTAAAGCCCACCCAAAATAAAAGAAGATGAAAAACGTTAAATACGGGTGTATGGAAGAGACCTCTAGGCCTTCAGTCATCGGCTCTGAGCTTGCGTTACCTGGAGTGCCCTCGCATAAGAGTCTTCAGCTTTCCCAGACTCAGTCTCCGCATCTGGGAAATGGGGAGGGTCCTCACAAGGTGGCTGTAAAGACGCAAAGGGGAGGACGCCCAGGAGACGTGCTGCCCAAGTTCTGGGTAGATTTTCAGGGGAGTGGAACAGGGAGCCCCTGGGTCGGGCACTTCTCTGGCCGTAAGCTCCTGGACAGGGCACAGAAAAGATATTCTTGGACAGGAAGACTGGGGAGGGGCTGGGCTTGGAACTTGGAGTTCTCCGTGCTTAATTCCACTTGGGACCCGCCCCAGATTGCTAGGCGTCCCGAGTAACACGATATAAATCCATTTAATTGAACATGAGTCTTAATTGCCAAAATTACCTGTAACATTAGCTTCTTCCACAGCTGTGCCCTCTCCTGGGGCTGGTGCCAGTTCTCCAGGGATGACTGGGTCCCAGCAGGGCCAGGCCCTAATGAGGGAGGCTGTCCATGGGCTTGATGGCTCAGCGCGGGGCCTAGGAGCGGTGGACAGGGGCCAGGACTGGAAACACACACTTGGGAGCCAAGGCCTCTCGGCTTGCTCTTCCCTAGACGGTCTCAGACCCTGGACACAGCCTGCCCAGTTTCTCCTCCAAAATGGAGGAGATTCTGGAAATTCCTCCGTTCCTGGAAGTCAGGGCCCGTGTTCAGGGTTCCCAGGACAGCCCCCGGCCACAGAGCTCCCGGTGCTCAACCAGTGGGACCACACTCAGCATCACTGAGGGTTTCTAGCAACGAGAGGGGCCGGGAGATATGAAATAAACCCTGTTGGCAGCTCCCACAGGCCACGTGACTTTGCCCCACATGACCTTTACCTTCCTTAAGTAATGTCAGAAAACAAAAATGGCCAAAAGAAAGAAAGGACACACAGCTCAGGCTTACCAGTGATTAGTGAAATGCAAATGAAAGTTTAAATTATATGCATTTGTTCGCCGGCCAGACTGCACATAATTTTAAAGTATAACGATTTCAGTATCGCAAAATAGGGGGAAGTGAACTTTTGTTAGTCCTGGGGGCAGTATGACTTGCTTGAGAGACTTTGGCAGATTTATTAAAATTAAAACTGCACGGGGGCGCCTGGGTGGCTCAGCTGGTTAAGCGTCCCACTGACTCTTGGTTTCGGCTCATCGAGTGATCCCGGGGTTCGTGGGATTGAGCCCTGCATCGGGCTCTATGCGGACAGTGTGGAGCCTGCTTGGGATTCTCTCTCCCTCTCTCTCTCTCTCTCTCTCTCTCTGCTCCTCCCCCGCCAGCTCTCTCTCCCTCCCCCTCTCTCTGCCTTGCTCAGAAATAAGTAAATAAACTTAAAAAAAAAACTGCATGAACAAAAATAAACTGCGTGGACAGGCCCGCTGACCCAGCAACTCCACCTGTAGATAGCCATCTCCCCGAGGAAAGTACGCGCATATGAACTAAGGATACTCTGTGCAAAGATGCTATTGCAGTAAGCAGCCGGGAACAACTGACATGTCCATCCTAGGGCAGTGGTTAAATGACGTACTGTGGCAGCCATCACCTCCCCGCGATTTACTTCATGTCTTAGTCCTGTCTCGTTAGCGTGAGCTCTACATGAGAGCAAAGGGTAAAACTCTACGTACAGACTTGGAAAACTCTCTAAGATGTTCTGTTGGTGGGGAAAAAAAAAAAAAAAAATGAAGGGTAGGAAGCTCCAAACAGTGGAGAATAAAATATACCAAAACAGCGCATGGGGCACCTGGGTGAGGCCTCTGACTTCAGCTCAGGTCATGGTGTCACGGTTCGTGGGTTCGAGCCCCGCCTCGGGCTCCGCGCTGACAGCTCGGAGCCTGGAGCCTGCCTCGGATTCTGTGCTTCCCTCTCTCTCTCTCTCTCGGTCTCTCTCTCTCTCTCTCTGCCCTTACCCTGCTTGTGCTCACTCACTCTCTCTCTTTCAAAAATAAATAAACATTAAAAACATGCATAAATGCAACACTTAACAAACAAACAAACTTACAGAACAAAGAGCAATACCATGTATTTTTAGAGGTACATGGATGCATGAAAGTCTGTAGAAAGAGGGAAGGAGGGGGAATCCCCAAACTAATGACAGTAGTCACCTCTGGCAAGGGGCATGGGATTGGGGGAGGAGATCTCAAGCTTGATTATCAACTGTTTGAGCACCATTTTTACAAATGAATGGATTCGTGTTCTCTTTCTGTAATTAACAGTACGTATATTGGTGGGCTTGGGTGAAGGATATGTGCAGGTTCATTACATCCGGTCAACTTTTGTATTTGTCCAACGTCTCCTTGATAAAAATTTAAGAATTAAAAAATAAAGGTGGCGTTGCTTCCCAGAGATCTGTTTGGCATGCTCAGCTCTGCCCCCTAGGTTGATATAGCTGACTGTGACCCCTCTGCGTCAGAGGACTGTTGATGGATGATCTGACTCACTGAATGAATGAATGAGTGAATGAACGAATGGATTGTTCCACTGAAAGGGAGTAAGACTACCAAAATGGAGGCATGTCTCTTGATGATCCGTTTCTGGTGTTTCTTGGTCTTGCCGCTTTGTGACCTAGGCGGGCAAGTGTGGGAAACGTGGCTCACGCTCTTCCTGAGGACTGGAGGGGTGAGTATCTTGGGGCTGTGGGTATTTCTAAAGGAGAAAAAAAAAAAAGGCTTCATTACCCCACCCCCACTCTGGTCAGCAGCGAGTGGCCCAAGCTGCTCCTTCATCAGAGGTCTGGGCTAAGCTCTGGCATACAGAAGAGGTTCTGTTGATGGTTTGTAGACTATAGAACGCGGTGAGAGAGGGCACTTCCCGTACAGAGCCCACGGGTCTAAAATCCACCCTGGACCAGCTTTGGAATCCCACCACACATTCCCACCACCCTCCCGTTGGGCTCAGGGGAGACTCTACAATGGTGGTCTTTCCCACCACGGTACTTGGCCTCAGACCCTTGACCCGGTGCTCTGGGGCAGCCACATTAATTGATAAGACGTAGCATCATAATTGAAATATATGTGCCATTCCTGCCTGATGTAATCTATGAGAACTGCCTTTTTCCACATCAAGAGCTTGGAAATGGAAACGAGAGAAAGAAGGAGAGGCTGTGTGTGTAGTTGCCTGTGGGTGGTGGGGTGGTGGGGAACTTGGGACAGGAGAGAGGAGTGGGGAGAGCAGGTGCAGAAAGGGAGATAGGGGGTCCCGAAGGCACATCTCGTGTGCGCCCCCGTGTACAATATTCCAGTTATAACCCAGGAGATGGTAAGAGGTAGAAAAGAGAGACCAAGGTCCTTGGTCTCTTAACCTGGGTCCTTAAACCATCCGAGGACTAAGCTTTGGAGACCCTGACGTCTCAGGCTGTGGACAGAAGCAGGTGTCCTCAGAACACCTCTCCAGGCTCTGCATACATCTGTCTTGGGCCTCTTCTTCGTTTTCCGGCGTTGGAAGCATCATAGAACCCACAGCTAACACCACTCAAATTAACCGCGATCTGAAATCCCCGGTCTTGCAGAAGACGCAGGGTTTCAGGACGCTGACAAGGGGGCTCCTGGAGAAGTACTCGGAGCCGTGCTCAAAGCCACTGTTCAAAGAGAACCTGGCCGAGGTAAAGCAAGAGCATCCGCGGTGATGAGACACTAAGCGCCTCGAAGAACGGACGCGTTCTTAACTTAACTTAAGTTGCCCTTTGTTGGGTCCCCACCCGAACTTGGTCGTTAACGGTCGCCCCAGGGTTGCTAAACGTCAGATAAATGGACCTGAGGTAATTTCCCTTTCATTTTTCAAGATAAACTCGGAACCAAACCCTTTCAGCCCTATTGATACGTGATGCCATTTGTGATTTCAAAAATAGATGTTTCGGCTTTGCGTAAGTTTGGCTTTTGTCTGTGATGCTAAACGGAGTCACTTTGGGCAACGTGGTTGTTGTCGTTGGTGTCGTGGTTTGCTGTTTCAGAGAGCCTGACCCTGTCCGGGGAGGAGGGATAAGGAAGATCCCCCAACCAACTGCTATTTGAAACGAGTCTTGAAACACGAGGAGGGGTTTGCCCACCGGACAAGACGAGAGAAAGGCGCGGCTGGCGGAAGGCACCCGCGGGCCAGCGCACGGCGACATGAGCGTCGGAGGTGTATTTGTGGTGCAGTAGGGAGTTTGGCATGGCAGCACCAGGGCAAGGAGACGTAGAAATCGGCCGGGGACAGATCTGGGAAGCCCCGGGGGCCACTGTGAGAGGTTCAGACTCCGTCCTACCAGCGACGGGAAGGGTTTTGGGTAGGGGTGCGGCGTGATCAGGTTCAGCTTTTAGAAACATTACTCTGGAAGCACAGAGAGGCGCCTGGGTGGCCCGGAGCTCCCCCCGTGGGGCAACACTGTAGGGCCCTCACCTTTCGCAGAACACCGGTAACTCACTTCATCCTCACTGCAACCCTGGGGGGGCAGAGAGGTCGGGGAACTCACCCAAGGTCACACAGTAAGGAGACTGCAGAGCTGGGTTTCGGGCTCAGGGGTGTGCCCCCACCCAGACTGTCCCACCTGCACGCCAGGTAGCCTGGCTCCCTTACTTACCTTTTCAAAGTGTATACAGACTTACTTCTATCTTTATTTTATTTTATTTTATTTTATTTTTAAAATTTATTTTGAAAATGAGAGAGATGCAGGGTGGGAGGGGCAGAGAAAGGGGGAGAGAGAGAGAGAGGGAGAGAGGGAGAGAGAGAGAATCCCGAGCAGGCTCCTACGTGTCAGTGCAGAGCCCGATGAGGGACTTGAAACCCACAAACCGTAGATCGTGACCTGACCCGAAGCCAAGAGTCGAGGCGCTCAATCAGCGGAGCCACCCGGGTGCCCCCCCCCCACCGTGGACTCACTTCTATATTTAGATACATTTGTTCCGAAGGAGAGCTTTATGGAGCCATTATCAATGGAAAAATCCACTATAGTTTTCTGTTCCACGTTAATAAACCTCTATGAAAAAGCAAGCATCTGCCCATGCTGGGCCCTTAACAGACATGTGTGTGTGAGCTCAGGCAGGGGTCGTAGCCAGAGAAGGAGGGGTGTGCGGGGACACAGTTAGGACGTTTTGGCCACAGGGTGATGTTTCGAATGTCTGGAATGGGGTGGGGGTCTCCTGGGACCCGCCTGAGGTCTGGGTGACTGGTGACAAGGTTCAGACACCTGGGGGTGGGGTGTGAGCCTCCCAGGAGACTCTACAAGTGCAAGTTAAAACCCTAAGTAAAGTGCTTCGGTGCTTAGGTGACATCTGAGATAGTGGGATGGGGCGGGGCAGGGGACTGGCTCACGGTTGGTGGGTGGGTGAAGGTCCTTCCCAGGCAAGGTGGGAAGGGCCACGGCTCGGGACACCAGGCCCTGGACAAGGGGATGTGCAGTCACCATCACAGACAGATGGAAATACCCAGGGAGTGAGGTGGCAGGGGCAGAGGGTCCGGAGGGCGGCTCTCCAGGGGGCCATGTGCACAGGCCCAGCCCGGCCTATGACCGGAGCCCTGGAAGGCCATGAGGAACGTGACATCAGGGTGCCATGAGTGGCCGTGCCCGACAGGTGTGGTGGAGCATTTATTACTTGAACGCCGCTCGGCTGGGGCTGCAGGGTGAGCTGGGTCAGCAGAGGTCCCCCGCGTTGACTCTCCCAGGGCACCTGCACCTCTGCATCTCCCTCCCAGCCTTACTGGGGGCAAAGCATGCCCTCTCTCCCCCTCCCCTCGTCTTTGTTTCTGTGGCGGAAAATTTGAAAGCCCAGCATATTGGATTTCTTTTCAGCGCACCGATAAGGCAGAGGAAACATCTGTGGCTTGAGACAAAATGTGTGAAAGATGGGGCTGGGGGCGGGGTGGGGACAGAAGCGTTCTGTCTCGCAGGAGGTTTTGTCTCCTGGCTAGACACATCCTTTATTAAACTGAAATTTATAGGGCAAAGTGGGAACCCGGGCCCCGAGAAGACAGAAGGTTGAAATCTCCGAAAGGCGGGAATTCTAAATCAATAAAAAGGAAATCTTGAGAAGTCACACTTGCAGAACTAAATGTGGACATGTTGGCTTCAGTTTCCCTCGCTTTCCCTGGCCATCCGGCCCCAAGGGTTCTCTGCCAAGGTGGTACCCGCCTCGGATTGGTGTCCAGGGACCGAGATAGAAGTTTCTCTACCTTCCTTTTAATAAATCAGGGGCTGAAAGTGGTTCAGAGGACAACACGACGGAAGAGGCCGGGACCCCGGAGGGATGGGGCACTTGAGCCCCCGAGTGTGGCCATTGGCCCTGCTGCATAAATCCCCAAGGGAGAGAGGACGACACAGAGGGCATGTCAGCTGTGATGTGGCATCCTTCCTCCTCACCCCTGCCCAGCCTGCCCTGCCCCAGGCTCTTCAATCTGCGGGTGAATCCGAAGGTAGCGGCCACCTGATTGTGCCAGGGCGTCGGCGGGGCAGGGGTGGGGTGGGGGGGACCTCCAGCCTCAGGAGGGAGAAGCCCTGCTTCAAAATAGCCACGGCGCACTCTGTAAGTGGGCCATTTGTTGTTTGATGTGTTAGAAGTTTCATCAGACCTCTGGGCATGTTTATACAATTAGAGCAGCAAGCGAAAGAAAACAGCACGGTGACAAATTGGGCTCGTGCACTCTGATTAACTTGCTAAAGCTAAATAAATTGCGTAGGAAGCGTGCCCCGTTTGAATTTATCAAATTGCTTCTCATCTAGATAGATGGCTGCTGGACCAGTCCGGGGCGGGCAGCCGGGTATATACGCTCCGGCTGGAATTAGATGTGAGCACAGAAGGAGAGCGGAAACCAGCCCCCTGCGCTGAACAGAAGGACGAATCCCCTTTGCCGGGGCCAAGCAGGGCTGCGGTTCTGTCCAGAGCCGGTGGTAGTGTTGACGGGCTCCGGCGTCGTCAATTTCTGTTGACCCAGAACCCAGACGGCGAGCGGACTCCCCGTCACCCGGTGTCGTCTGGGTTCTTGGCCTTGATGAATGAGATGACTGGCGGGAAAATAAGAAGGCGGAGGGTTTCGGTTTAAACACCCTACAGATCAGCTTACATCGTTTACGCCTTCGACCGCCGCGGGTCGACCCCGTGCCTTGCCGTGTTGAACTTGTCCCATCCTACAGATGGAAGCAAACCTTTATCAGGGACTTCACTCTGCGTTGGGACATACGCTCAATGCTTTTGAGTCAGTTGTCTTATTAAAGCCTCACAGCGGCCCCCTGACAAGACCGCCCGTATTATTCCCATCTTCCAAACGCGCTCAGGAAAAGTTCCGTGGGCGAGTGCAGGGAAACTGGCAAACGGCGGTGCCGGGACTTGAACCCAGGGGAGGCCCGTTCCCGAGCCTGCAACGTTCGCTTCCCTCCATGCTGCCTGCCCCAGGGCCACAGGGACCCTCGGGCTCTTCAAAGGGATCCCTGAGCCCTGAGCCCTGAGCCCTGTAGGGTCTGAAACGTCCTTTTGACACGCCGAAGAGGCTGACGTTCCATTCCATCCACCTTCCGTGTTCTTTAGAAAACATTACATGTTTGAAAAATAGGGCATTATTTGAAAATTGGTATGTGCGGGGATTGTCCCCCAGCCTAGAACTAGATTAATGAATTCGTCATATGCCACGACCATTCTGATGCTAAAGGGGAGATGATATTTACAGTTTGTGCCAACTCACAAACAGTAATAGCTAATAATAATAATAATAATAATAATAATGACAGTAATAGCTGGCCCTGTTTTAAGTACTTTGCCTGTATCAACTCATTTCACTTTCCCATGTCCTTTTAAGGAAGGTAATTTTTTTTAAATTTCTTTTTTAGGGGCGCCTGGGTGGCGCAGTCGGTTAAGCGTCTGACTTCAGCTCAGGTCATGATCTCGCGGTCCGTGAGTTCGAGCCCCGCGTCAGGCTCTGAGCTGATGGCTCGGAGCCTGGAGCCTGTTTCCGATTCTGTGTCTCCCTCTCTCTCTGCCCCTCCCCCGTTCATGCTCTGTCTCTCTCTGTCCCAAAAATAAATAAACGTTGAAAAAAAAAATGTTTTTAAATTTCTTTTTTAATGTTTATTTTTGAGAGAGAGACAGAGCATGAGCGGGGGAGGGGCAGAGACAGAGAGGGAGACACAGAATCCGAAGCAGGCTCGGGGCTCTGAGCCATCAGCACAGAGCCCAACGCGGGGCTCCAACTCACTAGCCGTGAATCACAACCTGAGCCGAAGTCGGACGCTCAACCGACTGAGTCACCCAGGCGCCCCAAGATAGGTATTTCTAATTTAAAAGCCCGTTTTCCAGATGAGGAAAACTAAGGCACTGGAGGCTGAATAAATGCCAAAGCTCACACCGTTGCATTGGGATCTGGGCAGCCATGCTCTGGAGTTCGAGTCCCGACAACTGCTGATGTGGGCAAAGCCACGCAAGTCTCATGTCCCCCACAGCTGGACCATCCTATGCACAAGGCCAAGCCCTCCCCCTCGTTGCTGGTATGAGATGGTGCTTGGGGCCTGATCCGGCTGTGCCCAGCACTCTGGGAAGGCAACTCCTCGGCTGCTGGAGGAAGTCACTTCCGGAGAGCCAGTGGCCACACTGCCCATGCTTTTTCCGCTGCTGGGCGATCAGGGATGGTGTTTGTGGTTCCTCTTTGACTCCTGTCCCCTTTGGAGCATGGCTGGAAGACCAGGTCGTGTCAGACAGCACGGGGATTTACTGGGGCTGGTGCCCTGCTCATACAAGAGGCCAAGAGTCAGATCATTTTCTTGCAGAATGACAGACATGGGCCTTCCCGGGTCGTAGGAGACCAATTTGGAGAGGGGGTGGGGCCCAGTTTTGCCTAGAAACAGATAGATTTTTGAAGAGAAGGTGGTTCATCTTCTCTTAAAGTAGGTAATGGCAATGCTCTTGGAGGTCGTTCTTTGCGGCTGGTGATCGGGGACTTTAGTGGGACTTGGATTTCTTCCTCATTCACTCATTCACCAGGTTTGCAGCAGCAACAGTGTGATATATGGGGGACGCGGTGGTGAACAGGACAAATGCAGTCCCTCGGGAGCGAGTGACGAGGTCACGGGGGGCGGGGGGGAGAGATCGTTATCTTATCACAGAAATAAGGGCAAGTTTGTGCCTCCGTGATGACAGCAACAGGGGGGAGCCACCCAGCGCTTTGGGAACCTCCGGGGGCAAAAACCATCTGGACGCCAGAGTCAGGAGCAGCTTCCCTAAGAAACGGACAATGGGGCTGAGACGTGAAGCATGGGAAGAGCTCACCAGACAGGGGAGAGATGGGGAAAGAAGGAAACTTCTGGAAGAGGGAAGTGTAGGTGCAAAGGCCCAGTGCAGGCAGTAGCACGGCAGATATAAGGGACTACGGAGGCTGGGGGTTCTGGTGAAGTCAGCAGAGCCACCCTGGGCTGCGCCTTATGGCCATGTGAAGGCCATGGGAGTGGCTGGTCATCATAAAGGCAGTGAGAAACCATTGACTGATTTTAACATGGCAGCAGGGCAGTGACGTATCTATTTATGTCTGGTGAAGATCACAGCGGCCCCAGATCACCTCTTCACGGCATAATTTCCGGCAAAGGCTGGGTATTTCCAACATAGAGGTCATGGGAGTAAGAGCCTGGTGCATGGAGCATAGGAGAAAACCCAGTGGAAAAAGAATCAGTCATCTGTGCAATTTTGGGAGACCTCTCCTTGCAGGCACAAAATGTAGCAGATTGGGAATATTTAGTGTGGGGGTCCCCAGGAGCACACTAAGTAGCCTCTAGGGTAGGGGCGTCTGGGTGGCCCCGTCAGTGAAGCATCTGACTCTTGATTTTGGCTCAGATCATGATCTCATGGTTCATGGGATCAAGCCCCTCATTGGGCTCCGGGGCTGACAGCGTGAAGCCGGCTTGCGATTCTCTCTCTCTCCCCACCCCCCACCCCCACTCTCTCTCTCAAAATAAATAAAAATTTTAAAAAATAGCCTTTAAGGCAGAGATTTGCTGTCCTGCCTCAATAGAAGTTCAACCTAATGACTCCAGGCCGTCAACAGTACAGATAAAATTGTAGTGGGTATTACTTGTTTTGGAAAATACCGAACAGCATAATACACTGCAGGTGTATTCCCAAACAAAATGGTTC